>NC_045427.1:213216796-213539921 GCF_902635505.1 Sarcophilus harrisii | reverse complement strand
TTCCCTATTATCTGGTCAAATAGAAATCTTTTTGACATTTAAAGCCCTTCATCATTTTGTTCTAACCTATCTTTCCAGTCTTATTATGCAACATTACTCCCTTTCACACAATCCATAATCTAGCCAAACTCACTTTCTTCTTGTTCCTCACACATGACATTCTCCTTTCTCCATGCATTGGCAAGTCCCCCATAATTAGAATGCAGAGTCTTCTCACTTCTAAATCCCAAAATTCTTGTTCTCCTTCAAGATAGTCCAAGTACCACATTCTGCATGAAGTCTTTTTAATCCCTTCAGGGGCTGTTGGATATCTTGTATCTACCATGTACCCACATGGTACATATGTACATGTGATTTCTCCTATTAGAATATAAACTCCTTGAGGGCAGGCACTGTTTTACTTTTGCTTTTGCATACCTAGAACCTAGGACAGTGCCTGGCATTTAAAAAATGCTTGCTGATTGATTGTTATATATCATGAGGATTTAGTCCTATTGGGTCATGCAAAGTTTGGAAGGAGATTAGAATTTTAAAGGGAATGGAGACATAACAATTTTGCTAAATTATAAATTGTTGGAATATTTTATCCCTTAAGCTATGCAAGATGAAAGTGAACCTGGACTTTATAAGACATTAAAAGAAGTGGGAAGAATTATGGAACCAAGAATGACTATAGCCAGTTCAAAACCAATTTACTGTTTATTTTCAGTATATCAACACTTCAGAAAATGATAAACTATACCTCAGGGCTTGGTTTATTGTTTTGTTGATTGTGTGAACGTTAAAGAACAATGCAGAAAATTTTAATAATGCAGATTAAATTTAAAAGTGAGTCCAATTTACATTTCTTTTCAGAGAGCTAGTTGTAACACCAGCCACACCCCTGAAAGGAGACCAGGCAAGTTGTGCCCATGCATGTGCTAGAGGCTTTCCAAAGTGATTTAAGTTGGTAGTTCAGAACCTGCAGGGCCTCTGGAGGAACTAGGAGCTAAGTGGATATTGGCTGCTCCTTAACCTGCCTGCCTTTCTGTGGCTAGTGCCACTGTGCTCCACATAAGGTACTCTTGGAGGAAAGGAAAAGCCTTATACACACTTTATGCACACATTTACAGAGCACATACTAAAAGTTTCCAAATATGTTGCTTAGTTTCTACAATGGTAGCTAGAGGTAGCATAATACAGTGAACCTAGAACATCAAATACGGGTTCAGATATTAATTCTGCTACTTACTATCAGTGATCTTGGCCAAGTTATTTCCCTTCTTCAGGACTAAAAATTAAAATAATATATTGAATTTACTGATGTGTGGATTATTCATGGCAATTTTTGAAATATTAGTCCAGCATCTTTCTGCCATCTAGCACCTTCTAGATTCTCTCTCCACATCCTTATCATAAGTTTGAGGTATTAGATGGGAGGAGTAGATAATTTCTAAGATCGCTTCTAATTTTAATATTCTGTGAATTAAAAGCTTGGCTATAATAGGATCAATAATAGCCCTGAGTTTATCCTGTGATAATACATCAGCTCGTTTAGTCTGATTTCAGCTAGCCCCTATAATTGTCTGCACAGCTTCATTTCTGCTCTCCTCCCCTGTCCTGTCCTGCTGAGTTGGGAACATGGATCAGAAAGCCAATTCCTCCTTTTTGCAAAGCTCCAGGCAGAAAGATCCCCAATCTCTCAAGATTCTAAGACAGTAATATTGTATATTAAGGGCACTGCTCCAGAGGCTTTATTTTTACAACATTTCATTTGTCATCTTCTCCCCAACTACACAGACAATACCCTAGTTCAGGCCTTTGTCACTTCTTGCCTAGTTTCTTGCAGTGACTTTTTTATTGTTTCATCTTCATGCATCTCCCCAAAGTATTCTTTAAATAGCTGCCAAGTAAATATTCCTAAATATCCCTGTCACTTCCCCTTCTCAAAAAGCTTCTGTGGCTCCCTAATGTTTCCAGGACAAAAATCTAGATTCCTCTATTTGGCATTTAATATCTAAATTTCCAGGCTAATGACACATTGCCACCCCTCCATTATACTCTACAGTCCAACTGAACCATCCTACTTGTTTTTCTCCATACATATCATTTTACTTCCTCCCTCTTTTCAGAGAGCTGGTTGTAAAACATTTACCAGCACATCCCTGAATCAAACCTAGACAAGTCATGGCCATGCATGAGTTAAAGGCTTGAAACCTTTGCTTATAGCTTTCCAAAGAGACTTAAGTTGGTAGTTTGTCAGTCCCCTCACATCCACATGCCTTCGCAGTGGGGGAAACAGCCAGTTTCTGGAATGCTCTCACCCCTTAGAAACTTTAGCTCTCTTCAAGGCTCAGCTCGACTGCCATTTCCCACAAGATCTATTGTAGGAAAGTTTCCTCATCAAGATTTCCTCAATTCTTAATGCCCTTTCCCTCCCTGAAATTATTTCTTATTTATTTTATATGTATTTAACATTTATCTGAGTATACTTTGCTTCTCACCAGTAATAAGTTAAATTCCCTGAGACCAAGATATTTTTAGTTTTGACTGTGTTGAGTCAAGAAACATTTCTTAAGTGCCTATGATATGCCAGGTACGATTCTTACTCTGAATTGAAGTTGGGGGAAAAAAGGCGAGAAATTCTCCCCCAAAAAAGATCCAGTCTGCTATCAAGGAACTCACAGAGTATTTAATCTAGTTTAAGATAATTGCTTAATAAATATTTGTTGAGTTAGACTGAATTGAACTAAATCTCAGAATAAAACCATGATAAGAGTGGGGATGGGAAGTAAGGGCAGAGGAGGGAAACACTCTGACATCAGCCCAGAGCAGCTCCCCGTACCAAGACAGAGTTTGGCCAGATGACTTCATATTTGGGTGGGAGAGAGCAGGCAGCCTGTCTCCCTCCAGACACCCAAGGAGGTTTCCGACAGTGTCTGTTTTCCTTGGCAGGTGAGAAGCAAACACTGGGCTGAGCTTTTCAAAGGCTGAGCTCATCTTGGGAATGGAGAAAGTGATATTTTACTTTGTAGGGAAGAGTGTTTGACCTCTCCTCCTCAGCTCCCAAACATCTCCAGGATTGGGGATAGTCCTGGGAAATATCAGCCAATAAAATAGAAGAGAAGGTTGGTCTGGAGAGGAAGTAGTATTCAGCCTTGTCCCATGTGATATCCATTTATAGTCATGAATGATCCCAGGACACTTTTGGTGTCATTATCATAAATGCTGTTGACTGAATATTTATTAAATATTCTAGAATATGATTTAGGAGATACAGAACAGCACAAAGGAAAGAGGCAGAGGTTCTGAGTTCAGATCCTGTCCAGAGAGCCTACCCATGTGACTTTGCTTGGCTCAGTCACTCCTCTGGGTCTTATTTTCCTCATCTGTAAAATGAAGGAATTGGATCAGATGGCCTCTGAGTTCTATGATCTAAGATACTGTCAGAGTATGGCTCCTAGAGGAGTCCAAGTGAGAAAATCAATCACTCAAAAAATGTTTATTAAGTGCTTTCTATATGCAAGGCACTGTGTTAAGCACTGGGGTTATAAAGGCAAAAGCAAAAAAAAAAATCTCTTCTCTCAATCACCTTATATACTTTTTCAAAAATTTCATTTAATTATTTATTTAATTCCCCCTCTTCAGTTACATTCAAAACAATTTTTTTTAACATTTGTTTTTTAAAATTGTTGAGTTCTAGGTTCTCTCCTTTATCCTTACCCACAATTAAGAAACCTCATGTGAAATTATGCAAAACATTTCCATATGAGTCAAGTTATAAAAGAAAACATAGATCTCCCACCCTAATAACAATAGAAAACCTCAAGAAAAATCAAGTTAAAAAAAGAGAGAGAGAGAGAGAGATAAAGAGAGAAAGAGGGAATGATTCAGTCTATTCAGACACAATCAATTCCTTCTCTGGGTATGGACAGGATTTTTCATCATAACTCCATCAGAGTAGTTGTGGATGACTGTACTACTGAGAATAGCAGAGTCATTTACCCCTGGAATGCCCTTATATACTAATGGGAGACAACTTATAAATAAACCAGATACATATAGAGCAGAAGGAAGGTTACCTTCTGGGCTATGGGAAAGTCTTCTTCAGAAGGAAGTATTTGAGCTGAGTGAGAGGGGGAAGTCAAGAACAGTTAGTAAAGGACACTGTCAAGGACCATGAAATTGCAAATCTGGGAGATTGGGAAGTTGGTGGTTTTCTCCATAGTAGTAGGGAAGTTCAGAAGAGGGGCATGTTTAGGGGAAGATGAGTTCTATTTTGAATGCCTTGAATTTGATATACCCGTAGACATCCAGTTCATTTGTCCACTAAGCAACTAGAGATTCAGGATTGGAGTTCAGACAAGGGCTGGATGTGGAGATCTGGGAATCATCTACATAGAGATGATAATTGAACCTATGGGAACAAACGTGATCATTAAATGAAATAATACAGATAGAAAGGAGAACTGGAGAAGGAGAGAAACTTAAGGGTAAATCATAGTTCAGGGAGGTGTCAAGGAAAAAGATCCAGCAAAGAAGACTGAGAAAGAGTAGGCATTAGGCAGGAGAACCAGAGGAAAGCTGTCTGGGAAAAACTCAGAGAGAAAAAAGAATCTAATTCAGAGAAAGTGACCAAATGTTACAGAGAAGTCCAGAAGCAATTGTAGAATTGTAGAATCACAAACATAGAAGTGGACCCTAACTTTTATCTAATCCAACCACCACCCTTTTATAGATAAGTAAACAAACCTGGGTTAAAATCCCACCTATGATGATAAATGCCTGTGTAACAACAGTTGAGCAAATAAGTCACTTACCATGACAAAGAAATCAATTGTTTAAGTTGTACAATAGAGTGTGGAGGGTGGGACTAAATACAGCCTTTCAAATTCTAGATCTCTAGTGATATAAATATTATAATTATAATAAAAATAATATAAATATTAATAAAAATTAGGAAAGTGATTTGACCATGGTGAGTTAGAAAAGTAGGGTCTCTTAACTCCAAGTCCCAAGCTGTTTCCCTTATACCATGTTGCTATCTCACCATGAAAGTGAATGAGTTTAGCTTGGAGTTTCTGCATTACCTTGCTTCTTGCAAGAATTGCCTTCCTTCTTTTTCCCCCAGCAGTGTTACTGTGGCCAACTAGTACATTCCCCAGCCCCCAACCTCCACCAGCCTGGTAAGGATGGCCAGGTCAACTCTCAGGGGAACCAAGCAGAAACCTGGATGCATGGGTGGAGCTAAAAAGAATGGAAACCAGAGAACAGGGAATTTTTAAAGCTGAATTTCCCAATCTGAATTTCCCTTGGGAGAGTTTTGAGGATGTTAAGGACTGAAGGCAGTGAGGCAGTCACATTGACTTCCCATCCATCAGTTTCCCAAGGGCCAAAGGGCAATGAAGTATGAACCCCAATTCCGCCCCTGGCTCCTGCCCCAGATATCCTTTCCTTTCTCCTTCCTCCCAGTTCCCAGAGCCATCTAACTCCTTACTTGCTACATTTTTCAAATGTGTTCATCATAAAATTTCCAGCATTGGGAACAGGCTGTACCCCCAACTGGCAGCAAATCCACAACATAGAAAATGAGATGGCATGTTGGAAACTCAGAACCAAACTAAATTCCCTAAATATTTATTAAGTACCTACTGTATGCATACAGAGCACTGTGATACACAATGGGAAAGATATAAAAGGTAAACTAGACAGGGTCCTTGAGCTTATGCAAGTCCATTCTGGGGTTTCTTAATTTAAGATACACAAATTTATAATTAACTTCCTTTGTAATCTAATGTATTTTATATTTATTGAAAAACACGATTCTGAGAAGCCCACAGGCTTTACTAGATTGACAAAGGGGTCCATAGCATAACAATCATGAAGACCTCCTTCATATAGTGAATTGCTGTAGTGCACAGACAAGCATCTGGAGGAGGGGAACCTGGGAGGGGGATCTGAAGAACAGGGTGGGTTTCGGGAGGCTGGGATGGAGAGAAGGCCATTCCAGATGGAAGAAAAGGTTTTACCAGAAGGCTGCAACTGCCGCAGGTAGAAAGTTTAGTGAGATGGGGCGAGTCCAGTTTGGTGGGAGCTCACAGTAACTAAGTGGGAGGGGAGGAATTCAAGACCAGCCTGGCACTGACTCTGGGCTGGAAGTCTAGAGGCCTGGGTTCTACATTTGGCTCTGTCACTAACCATATGTGGTCTTGTATCAATGTTGAGATTCTAGGAGGAAGACAGCTGCGTGGAGAAGAGATGTTTGCACAGCTGTTTACAATTGTTAATTAATGCACCCTTCCCCCCACAACATGGGAAAGATGTTTTCCCTTAAGGCTGTGATGGTGGTAAGGTGAAGCCCTACCTTAGCCCATTTGAGATGGATGAAAATATAATTCTGGAGTGGGTGTTACAGAAGAGAGAGCCCTGCCTCTGGAGAAAGATCTTGACTCTTGGATTCAAATCCTACCTCTGATTCTTACTCCTTGTGTGAATTTGGGCAAGTCACCCAATCTCCTCGTGCCTTGTTTTCCTTGTCTAAAATGAAAGGGTAGAACTAAATGAACAATGAGATTCCTTTCTGCTCTAGATTTTATGACATGTGATTCTTTGACATGAGAAGGAAGACTGATCAATTAATTTTCTCAGCCTCTAATGTCTCAATAGATAGAATATTGGACCCAGATCAAGAAGATTCGAGTTCCTATCTATCCTCAGACACTTAATAGGCGTGTGACTCAAGTCACTTCACCTGTGTCTACCTCAAATTTTTTCAAATGGAGTCATAATAGCACCTCCCTCCCAGGATTATTGTGAAGATAGAGTGAGGTAATATTTGTAAAAAGTGTTTCATACAGCATTTGTAGTAGACACAGTGTAAATATATAAAGGAATAAATGATTCCCTTCCCTTCCCACCCAACTGATGTAATCATAGGAAGTCAGGGAGAAAGGTAACAAAAACAGCCAGATATTACAAAGCATGAAGAAATTCTATTCAGGGCTCAACCTTTGAGTTGGAAGGTGGGGTGGAGTGCTACATGTATAATCCTATTAGTGAAATAGAGGGGTGATAGAGAATGAAGCACAAAACCAAGTAACTGATACAGGTGTATATCCAGAGTGAGTGAGGATTGGAAGGAAGGAAGGAAAGGAACATGCATTTACTCAGCGTCTACTATGTATCAGACACTATGAGAAGTGCTTTACAAATGTCATGTCACATAATAACAATATAACAATATCCTCACAACAACCTTGCAAGTAGGCATTATTATTATAACACGGTTGCAGAAACCGAGGTGAAGCAGCTCTCCTAGGATCACACAGCAGGGAAGTGTACTGAGGGGAGATGTGAAGTCCGGTTTCCTGAATCCTAGTCCATAGCTCTCTCCACTATGTCATGCAGCTGGAGAATGGAATGGAGAGCCTCTGGGAACCCGCTGTGTGTTGGATTTTGGAGTGAGGAGCAAGGCAGCTGAGTGGGGATCCCCAGAAATAATTCTGCTTTAAGTATGGTGGGGACTAGTGTTAAATCAACTTTGCCTGTCAGAGCCGGCCAGAGCGAGTGCATAATTATGGATTAATATCATCATTTTGGATATGATAATGATTAAAATTCAGAAAAGTTCTGAGGCCCCAGAGGCCGCAAAGGGCTCTTCAAAAGAAGCCAGTGGGTCCAGAGGCCAGATTCTGTGTGTGTGTGTGTGTGAGAAGGGCAGGCAGGAGTCCGCCTCCCCTTGGGCACGGCACTAACAGTCTAGGAGTCAGGGGATAAGTGCTCTAGGCTTAGCTCTCCCCATCACTAACTTGTTCCGAGATCTTGGCCATCTTTTTCCTATTCCAGGTTTCAGTTTCTGTGTCTGTAAAATGCAGTGGTTGGACTAGGGCAGGGATTCTTAACTTTTTATTTCTGTTGTAGACCCCTCTGGCAGTCTAGCGAGGCATATGGGCCCCTTCTCAGAATCATGCTTTTAAATTCATAAAATATGTAGCATTACAAAGGAAATCAATTAGACTGAAAAAGTCACCAAAATATTAAAAACAACAATAACAACAACAAATCCACAGACCCCCCCCCCCCCCCCCCCCCCCCCCAGTTAAGAATCCCTGTACTAGATAATATTGAAGGTCCTTCCAGTTCTAAATTTCTATGACTCACTGGATGGTCTATAAGGTGAAGTTTTAAGCTACCATGATTCTAATAGCTGCTTTTTGTTGTTCAGTTGTTTCAGGTATGTCTGACTTTTCATGACCCCATTTGGGGTTTTCTTTGTGAAGATACTGGAGTAGTTTGCTATTTCCTTCTCTAGTTCATTTTACAGTTGGAGAAACTGAGGCAAAAAGGATTAAGTGAATTGCCCAGGGTCACACAGTTAATACTTATACATAAGCTAAAATGTGTTTCTGTGTTTAAAAGAGAAAAGTCTGGCAATTCCTAAATTGTCAAATCCCAAAGAATCTATTCTGGTTCTTTCTCAATGTCAGAGGGGAATGAGGACCTAAAATGGTAAGTCAGACTAATAAGAAGAGGCAGAAGTTCAGTCCAAGGGAAAGTGAGGGCAGGGGTATGGGGAGAGGAGATAGAAGAGGAGATGGTCAGATGTTTGAATTTGAATTTTACTGTTTTCTCACTAGATGGAGGTCTTTTCTTCCCTGGAGGGAATCTAGGAATGAGGACAGGGATGGGGAGAAGGAAAAGCTGCAGAATAGGAGAAAAAAACAACCCTCAAGGCAAAACTGTTTTTTTTTAATTGCATGATGGGAGTGACTAAAGCGCCTGACTTTATATGTCCATCTGGAATCTCTCCTCTGCTAGCAGGTAGCAGAATTGTATATGACAAACAAATGCCATTGCCTGTTTTTAATTATATGACTACTTAAGAGTCAGTGATCTCAGATTAAAGAAGACAGATTCAAATATCAGGAAGATGGGTTTAACCTCTGAATTAAACAACATTTACAAGGCATTTAAAAGGTGCCAAGGACTGGAAATTTTTTTTAAATTGAAGATAGTCCCTTTCCTTAGGAAGGGAATGGAGGCTGGGGAGAGGCACTTTGGTTTGGATAATTACTGGAATGTCGAATGGAACCTTAGGGGAATAGATTGAGCCACTCTTTCCAATAGTAAGAGTAGCATTGATTTGATTAGGAGGGAACTGGATTAGAATCTAGATAATTATGGTCCAATGGAAAGACGGTAGACTCAGTGTCAGAGGATTCAGGCTTGAAGCTTCTTCAATCATGTGTACTTGAAAATCTAGAGAAGAAGTACATTTGACTCAAGATCCCACCACTGATAAGAAGTAGGGCTAAGATGAGAACCCCCATGCTCTGACCCCTTTGCCTATATGGCCATAAAATGCACAGAAGATAAAGAATGACTAATAAATAGGAAAGCTTCTTGATGAAAACAATCCTTTGTTAGGGAAAAAGACAGGAACTGAAAAATGAAGGTCAGTTATGAGTACTGCTCATTGAGTTAAGGTGGGAGGTGCCTCCCTGACCAAAAGTACCAGAAGAGAGGAGCAGACTAAGGCTCAACTAAACTGAAAGAAAGAAAGGGAAAAGAAGAGAGACACATTGGGAGGGGCACTCAGAATCTCTAGTCCTTGTGTTTCTGTCCTTCCCTTTTGTCTCTCCTCTATTCCCCAAAAGAAAAGAAGAGGGGTTGCTGACTCATTGGCCCAATTCGGCAGTTTTGTGTTGGAGATTTCCTGTGCAGAGGTCTACGTATGACAGGATAGAATGTCTAGGATCTTCCTCTGGGACAGGCGAAGTCAGGAAAAATTACAGCACCATGGAAATGTCCCTAATCATCTCAAAATACTTCCTTGTAGGGAACACATCTTTTGCTCAGATTCCTGGATTAAGAGTTTTGTTTCCTTAAAAATCAAGAAATATTATTATTATTACTGTTATTATCATCTCATACTTGTAAAGTTACTCTACAAAATGCTTCATCACTATGACTCTGGGGTTTTATTTGTAGATGAGGAAACAGGTTCATGAAAGTGATAGAAATGCCCAGGTTCCTATGGTAAGTTAAGTACTTTAACTGGAATTCAGACCTAGACACCTAGGTCTAATCTAATCTAACACTAATCTAAGTGGTTTATTGGTTATCAATTTATGTAAGTTGTTATCTTACTAAGTGGTAATCAACTTATTCCCTTTGGAGTTAGACACCCCCCTGGAATGAACCCAGAGCCCCTTATTGGGGCTCCCTAAGCAGCAGAGTATACGAATTTAATGAGCGAGTGTGTGTGTGTGTGTGTGCGTGTGTGTGTGTATGTATGTATGTATGTATGTGTGTGTGGTTTAGTGGACTCAGAAAGACCTTAGTTTGAATCCTATCTCTGACACATATTCTCTATGTGATTCTAAGCAAGTTGTTTAACTTCTTAATGCCTCAGGTAACTTTTTAAGACTATAAAATTGCAGAGTGGGTGCTGATTTACTGCAATAGAATAAGTTACTATTACTATACTAATAAAATCACAAACTAGGGGAAAAAAAGTAACAGTACCTGCTTTACAAAGTTGTTTATGAAGGTCAAATGAGATAATGTATACAAAATATTTTGCAAGATTTAACACACTCTACCAATATGAATATTTCTTATTCCAGAAATCCAGTGGTTTTCAAGTTCACCAATGTGGGTATACATCATTTAATAAGCATCTACTATTAACAAGCCTACTAGAGCTAAGCCCTAGTATTGCTCCTGGGATGGCAATCCCATTTCATTCAAGCTAGTCTGTCTTATTTGTCCATATAATCTTTCTGTAAATTCATCACAAGGTCCAACCAACCTTCTGCTGACTTTCCTCAAAGACTTTTGACATTTGGAGAGTCATCTACCATTTTGCCAATCCGTCTTCTTTTTCATTGGATCATAACTATGGAGTCAAAAGGGACCTTAGGGTTATACCGTCCAATCCTAACCCTAAATACATGTGTGACCTTGAACAAAACATTTAACCTCCAGAGGTCTCAGTTACCCCATATATAAAGTGAAAGGATTGGATTGAGCTCTCCCCAAACCTCTCTGAACATTTTAAAATAATTCCACAAAACAATTCCTGAGGTGGCAGAACTAATAAGAGAACAGGATCAAATAATTTCCCAAAGACAACTTAGAAGGTCTGCAGGAAAGGTCTATTGTACCTGGGTGAGAGTGGAGCATGATTCAGCACAGACCCCCCCAGCACAGACTTTCATCATAGCTTCAGTGCAGAAAGGAATGTTTTGGTTATTTACAGACCAGAGTATAGATTAAGAGAATAGTAACTGCACTTCTCCATACCACCTTGGAAGAACTGCAGATTTATAGGTTCCTAGAAGTATCTCTGAAAACAACTGCATAAAACCTCTAAAGCTTAGGAGAATACACCCTCTACCCTGGAAGTAGAACCCTATTTTAACAAAAAATGAAAATTAGGCTAGGAAAATGAGCAAACAACAGAAATAAAATTCTGATCATAGAAAGTTACTATGTTGACAAAGAAGATCAAAACACATATTTAGAAGAAAGTAACAGTCAAAGCTCTGATATCCAAAAACTCCAAGAAAAATATGAATTAGTCTCAGTTTATGAAAGAGCTCAAAAAAGATTTTGAAAATCAAGAAAGAAAAGTTTTTGCACAAAACCAATATATGTATATAAACCAACTTTTATATGTTTATATATTTATTTTATATTATTATATATTATATATAATGTTATATTATTATGTGTTTATATATAAACCGAAAATTATATGTAAAATAGAAAACTAGGAAAATGTTTTTGAACAAGTTTCTCTGATAAATCAAGGCCACATTTCTTGAATATATACAGAATCGAGTCGAATTTATAAAAATACAAGTTGTTTCCCAAATTGACAAATGGTTAAAGGACATGAATAGGCAGTTTTCAGACAAAGAAATCAAAGCTATCCATAATCATATGAAAAAATGCTCTAAATCATTACTGATCAGAGAAATACCAATTAAAATAACTCTGAGGTACCAACTCATACATATCAGAATGGCTAATATAACAAAAAAAGGAAAATGTTGGATGTTGGAAGGGACAAGGGAAAACTGGGACATTAAGTAGTTGAGAACTGATTGAATCATTCTTTAGAGCAATTTGGAGCTATCAATATCACATCTTTTGAGTTAGAAGTACCACTACTAGGTCTGTATCCAAAAAGCAGATTTAAAAACAAAGGGGGAAAGGTCAGAAATATTTACAGCAGCTCTTTTCTAGTGATAGGGACTCTTTTCTGAAGGCAAAAAATTAGAAGTTGAGAGCATGCCCATCAACTGGGGAATGGCTAAACAAGTTGTGGTATATGGTTATAATGGAATATTATCATACTATAAGAAATGACAAGCAGTATGATTTCCAAAAAATCTGGAAAGGCTTATATGAACTGATGTACAATAAAGTAAACAGAACCAGGAGAATGGTGCACAGAGTAACATCAGCATTGTTTGATGAAGAACTGTGAAGGACTTAGCAATTCTTAATAATATAATGATCTAAGACAGTCCCAAAGGACTAATGATGAAGTATACTATTTGCCTCCAAAAAAAAATTTGATATTGATTGAATACAGACTGAGGCATTTTATTTTTCACTTTCTTTTTTACATTTTTCTTTTATTCAAATAGTCTTATATAAAATGACTAATATGGAAATGTTTTACAGAATTGCATATGTATTATCTATATCTGATTGTTTACCATCTCAAGAAATGAGAGGAGGAGGGAGAAAGGAGTAGAATTTGGAACTCAAAATTTTTAATAAAAATTAAAAAAAATAAATTTAAGAAAGATAGAAAAATTAGGAAGAGAAATGAGAGTGGTGGAAGAAAATCCTGAAAAAAGAGTCAACACCCTGTTAAAGGTGACACACACACACACAAAAATACTGAAGAAAATAACACACACACACACAAAAAGCTTAGGCCAAATGATAAAAGAGCTTCAAAAAGTAAAAAAAATTCCTTGAAAAATAGAATTGGCCAATTGGGAAAAGAGGAACAAAAATTGACTGAAATAAAAAGAACTCCTTAAAAAGTAGAATAAGAATGGGAAAGGAGGTACAAAAGCTCACTGAAGAAAATAATTCCTTAACAATTAGAATTGAGCAAATGGAAGCTAGTGATCTTATCAGAAATTAAGAAACAGTAAAACAAAATAAAAAGAATGAAAAAATAGTAGACAATATGAAATATCTCATTGGGAAAACAATTGGCTTGGAAAGTAGATCCTGGACAGCAGAATGATTTCAGAAAGACCTGGAGAGACTTACTAATGCTAAGTGAAATGAACAGAACCAAGAGAACATTGTACACGGCAACAACAAAAGTATGTGACGATCAATTCTGATGGATGTAATTCTTTTCAACAGCAAGGGGATTCAGGCCAGTTCCAATGGAATTGTGATGAATAGTGCTATCTGCATCCAGAGAGAGGACTGTGGAGACACAACATAGCATTTTCACTTTTTTGTTGTTGTTTGCTTGCTTTTTGTTTTCTTTCTCATTTTTTTTTTCCTTTTTGATCTGATTTTTCTTTTGCAGCTTCATAATTGTGGAAATATGTATAGAAGAACTGCACATGTTTAACATAAAGTGGATTATTTGCTGACTAAGGGAGAGAGTGGGGGAAGAGGGAGAAAAAATGTGAAATATAAAATTTTGCAAAGGTGAATGTTGAAAACTATTTATGCATATGTTTTGAAAACAAAAAGCTTTTTTAAAAAAGATATATCAGAAGAGAGAACCAGTCTCAGAAAATAAAATGTCATTGCCTACCACAATGTTCAACATATTATGACCATTTAATAAATGCTAGTCAAAAGTTCAATGGGTGAATAAATTTTTTAAAATGAATATATTAAAAAGGAAAATAGATCCTGGAGAAATCATTTGGATTACCTGAAAGCCATGATTAAAAAAAAAAGACTCTAGCCTAAATATCATCTTTCAAGAAATTATCAAGGAAAACTACCCTGATATTGTAGAATCAGAGGGTAAAATAGAAATTTAAAGAATCCACCAATCATTTCCTGAAAGAGAGTCTAAAATGAAAACTTCCAGGAATATTAGAGTCAAGTTACAAAGCTTCCAGATCAAGGAAAGACTATTGAAAACAGCCTGAAAGAAACAATTCAAAATTCATGAAACCCCAGTCAGGATAACACAAGATTTAGCAGCTTTTACATCAAAGAACAGGAGGACTTGGAATATGATATTCTATATGGGAAAGGAGTTAGAATTACAACCAGGAATCACCTGCCCAGCAAATTAAGTATAATCCTTCAGGGGGAAAAGTGGATATTCAATGAAATAGAGGACTTTTGATCATTTTTGATGAAAAGACCAAAACTGAATTTTTAAAATCTGACTTTCAAATACAAGACTCAAAAGAAGCATAAAAAGGCAAACAAGAAAAGGAAATAATAAGGGACTTAAGGTTAAACTGTTTACATTCCTACATAAGAAGATGATACTTCTAAAAAAAATTTCTCATTATTAAGGAAGTTAGGAGTATAAATAGAGAGAGGCCATGAGTGTGAGTTAAATATGAGGGGATGATATCTAAAAAATAAAATTAAGGGTTGAAAAAGAAGAATGCACTTTGAGGGAGAGGTAGAATGGGATAAACTATCTCACATAAAAAAGTGGGAATAAGCTTTTACAGTGGAAAGGAAATGGGAGCCATGGGGAGAAGTGAGCAAACCTTACTCTTATCAGGATTGTCTCAAAAAAAGAATAACATACACACTTAATTGGATATAGAAATACATCTTACTCTATAGGAAACTAGGGGATAAGAGAAAGGGCGAGGGAGAAGATGATAATAGAGAAGACAGATTGGGAGAGGATGTAGTAAAAAGAAGAACACTTTAAGAAAATTGTTTTTAGGCTATATATGTGTAGTCATGTAAAACATCCCCATAATGATCATGTTGTGAAAGAAAATAGAAACAAATCAAAAAAATAATCCAAAACACCTCAAGAAAAATAAAGTTTAAAAAAGTATGCTTCAATCTGCCTTCAGATACCATCACTTCTTTCTCTGAATGTGGATAGAAGTTTTCATCATAAGTATTTCAGTGTTGTCTTGGATCATTGTATTGTTGAGAATAGTTATGTCATTCACATCTGATCATCTTACAAAAAAGCAAAACACTTTTGAAAGAATAAATGGAAGTAGGCAGGAAATAGGATGGAGAAAATACATTTAGCAATTATGACTGTGAAAAAAACTTTGAAGCAAGTTTCTCTGTTAAGGCTTCATTTTTCAAATATATTAGAGAACCGAGTCAAATTTTTATATATAAAGGTAGGCTAGGAAGAGAAGATGGCCTGGTTAATTGGTGAGGACCTCCAGAGTCTTCCACTGGAATCCTTGTGAAATCAGGAGAAAGTAAGGAAGGCCTTTCACATGCTGGATAGACTCCTGCATGGGCAAGTATAGATGGACCATGATCATCATGAGGGTCACCACTGCAGTGTCATCCTGGACTAACAGAGTCGGGGGTTTGGGCCAAAGATCACAGAAGCATGAGACCCACTTGTAACGAGACCCTCACTTTTTAATCTTTAACTCTAACACTCTTCCCATATACCGCACAACTGTCCACACAGCTGATTTATTATCATGTCTTTCTTCTTGCTAAACTCTCTGGGTTCTGTCAGCAAGCAGGGCCAAGCTGCCAGAGAAGCCAGCCTTCAAAACAAAGGGATTTGGTTTTCCTTGCTGCCGCCCACAAGGTACAGATCACAAGCCACAGATGTACATGTACATCTTTATATATTGTCTCTGTACCATGCCGAAATAGGGTGCTACAAAGCAGCGCCCACATGCTCCCTTGGTGCCATGGAGGCAGGCGAGCTCGTCCCCAAGTCCCTTATTCTCCCCAGATCTTCATTCAGTACCGGGCTGCCTGGATCTTTTCACCCTCAAATGTCAGAACAACACTTCTTGAATCCAGAATAAGGGACTTAGTGCTGTAGAATTACACTCCAGTAGAATGTAATCTCTTAGAGGACAAGACCTCTCTGTTCCTGCCTCTGTCTCTGCCTGCCTGTCTTTGTCTCCCCTCCCTTCCTTTGTCTCATCTCTCATTTTCTTCTTCTTTTCTTTTCTGTGTCTCTCATTCTTCTCCTCTCTCTCTCTCTTTCTTTGTCTCTCTGTCTCTGTCTCTCCTCTTTCTATTTCTGTCTTTGTTTTGGACCCTTACTCCCTTCTCTCTCTCTTTCTCTCTCTCTCTCTCTCTCTCTCTCTCTCTCTCTCTCTCTCTCTCTCCATTTCTTCTAGACTCTTCTTTCTCTGTCTCTCTGTCTCTCTCTCTTGGTCTCTGTCTCTGTTTCTGCTTCTGTCACATCTCTCTTTCTTCTGGTTCTTCCTCTATCTCTTTATCACTTAGCTCTTGCCTGATTCTTCTTCCTCTCTTCCCCATTTAGTTCCCATGATTTCATTTGCATAGACAACTCCCAGTGAGACAATCCCCTTTACCAAAGCAGGCCATTGCCTATCTTCCCATCTTCTTGTCTTAGAGAGTTCCCTGGGAGCATTGAGGCAGTCAGTGTCCTGACACACAGCCAGGAGGTGTCAGAGGCAGGCCTTCTGATCCCAAATATCCCTGACTTCCTGGCCAATTTTCTCTCTCCCCAGAGCCATGCGGCCTCCCTTATTCCATTGCAACTGCTTCATAGATTATTTTTAAAATTTAGCTACCTTGTATTGAAGCAGTATGCCCATAAGGGAAGCACCCTGGGTGTGAAATCAGAAAATCTGGGTTCAAATTCTGAGTTTCAAAGTTCTGCTCTTTCTGGCTCTAGGTGGCTTAGGCAAGTAATTTTATCTCTCTGGGGCCTTGATTTAATAGGATCATATGACTAGAGCCAGAAAAGGACCTCATTAAATCCAACCCCCTTATGTTAAACATCAGGAAACTGAGGCCCAGAGAAGTTAAATGTCTTGCACAGTTAGTAAATGCACTGAGGCAGAATTTGAACCCAAGTTCAAGTCTAACTCTCTGTTGTCCTCCCAGAGATGTCAAATTCACAGCCTAGGGGCTCGTGTGCAGCTCCAAACTAAATGAAAATGTAATTGGAAATTGTTTAGCAAAATAATAAAAATAAGATAGAACATAGATGATGTTGATTTGTGGTTCTAAGTCAATATGTGGTCAGCAGGGACCTGATTCTATCTGTGTGACGACTCCACAAGGTCCCCATAAATGATGGGGTTTGACCAGATGATCTCTAAGGATTCCCCCACTCTCTCAATTCTAAATCCTTTGATCTGGTTTGAGGCCTGGCTCCAGCAGGAGGACGATCTTGGTCAAATCCCTTAATTCCCCGGAATCTAGTTCCCTCATCTGGAAAACAGGCCCACTGGGGTGGGGGCGAAGGACGGGGGTGGGAGTGGGGGGGAGGGAGCTTCAGGGAATTAGGAGGAAGGCACTCTGTCAACCTGGAAGCTTCTGCTGTTATTTGCTTTCTTCTTAAAGGTAGAGAAAAGGACAAGAACCAGTCCTCCTCCCTCCGCTTTCCCCCTCCCTCTCCCACCCCCCAGGAGGCCTTCTGAAAAGGAGGTGGGTGTGGAAGAACGTGGCGGGGAGGGGAGGGGAGAGAGCGTGAGGGAGCAGGGAGTGAGCGAGGGAGCCAGCGGATGTCACAGCTTACCTCAGAGCCTGAATTAGAAGCCAGAAAAAAAATCACAGCAGGAAATAATGTGTTCCCTAAAATAGCAGCATCACATGGGACTGAGGCCTGGAGTAGGGATGGAGGAGGTTGCTCCCTCATTCCTCCCCAGCAGCAGCTTGATGAGTGGCTGGGAGCCACTGTATTTATGTAACAAAGGGCAGGAAGGACCGAGATAGTGTTCTAGCTGGGGTGGCCATGGGAGGGGGGGGGCAGCCTCTTGACATTTTCTGGCTTCAATGGGAAGGAAGAGTTGTTCTTTCTCATCCTGGGTCCTCTCCCCCCCTCCCCTTCCATTCCCCCTTCCTTTGGTTGGCCATCTGGACTGATGGGTATTTGAACACAGTCATGGCCTTCTGCTTATTGCAAAGTCTTACTGCAATTCTTCCCCTCTCTCTGAGCCCCGGTACTGGGTCCTCCTGAATGCATTTGGTTAGGAAGTCAGGAGGTCTTACCTTCCTAGCTTTGCCCCTGGTGCTTCAAAGGCTGCTTCTTGCAGGAAGCCTTTCTCAGTCCCCAACTCTACCCCTCACCCGCAGCTGCTAGTGCTCTTTTCTCTATGACTACTTTCCATCCATGCGATTTAGGATGTTAATGTCTTGTGTGTGCATTTTGTACATATTTTGTATTCATTTTTTTTTTTTTTTTTTTTTGTGGAGGCACTCAGGGTTGTGATTTGCCCAAGGTCACATGGCTCCCAAATGTTAGAAGTTAGATGTGCTCTATTCACTGCACCACCTAGCTGTCTCCAATGAGAATAAAAACTCCTTGAAAAAATATTTTTTTCCTTTGTATTCCCAGAAATTAACACAGTCCCTGGCACTTAAATGCTTATTGTTAGCTCCATTTGTCAGCCCTCCCCTCCCCCAGATGGGTTGACTATCAAACAGGGACAATATGGTGACTAAAAGAGAAAAGACAATTTCAACTTTGAAATTAGTTAGAAGCCAGAAATTGAACAGTGGACAAGGAATGAATGCTAACGATATTAGGATAGAAATGAGGGGGACTTTAGTCTCTTGATCGAGAGAGAGATATAAAAAATGGCTCATAGTCACATAGCAGTTAAATTTTTCCAAAATGTCTTATTTACATTATCTCAGTTAAAATTCACAACAATGTTATGAGGGAGGTGCTTTTATTCCCTGGAATGAATGACTTGCCCAAGCCCACACTCATAGTAAGTGTGTATCAGAATTTGAACTCAGGCCTTCCTGACTTCAAGTCCAGTGAGCCATTCACTGCCTCTCAGAAAAGGTATGAGGGATGGAAGCAAAGATGGTCTCAGTCTCTGCAACAATGACTGTCTCCTTATGGACCTGAATAGAGATTTGAAGGTTTGAGAATTCGATATATTTTACTCATCTGAAAGCTGTGATTTAGAAAACAATTGGGCAAAATGCAGAAGTACCTTATTTTGGAGAGTTTTGGATTTAAGATATAAGAATGAACTACATTTTGAATCCTGACTCTTTAATTGTGTGATTCATAGGCAATTTAATTTCTCTGAGCTTCAGTTTCCTTTGTATATAAGGGGTAGCTCTTTTTGGGTTTTGTTTCACATAAAGTTTGGGACTCATTGGCAGATGTCACCTGGGATACATCTTCCATCAGCAGAAGTAGTATGTGAGTCCTCAGTGTCTGTGGTACTAATAAGGGCTCTGATTGGTAGAGAATATAAGTTTGGAGAGTCAGACACTGGCAGCTGTGGAGCAATGTATAGAAGAGCATGAACCAAGAAAGAAAAATATAACTATAGTTGAGGATGGCAAAAGAGGCCATTTGGAAATATATGATTCATGGCTCCTAGAATTCCAATGTAGCATCTGGATAATAGTGACTCCAGAATTGAGGTGAGAGCTGTCAGCTGTCTTTCCACCTGCCCCCCAAAGAGTACTATGAATGATGCTCAAAGAGAAAAATGGCATTTGTGGCACTATGAACTCATCCCATAAATACATCTGTTTTTCTCCTCTGACACTGCCATCCCCCTGGTGTGTCTCATTATTTCATGCTTGGATTATTGCAATACCCTCCTGGTAGGTATCCCTGTCACAAATCTTTCCCAACTCCACTCCTTCTCCATTCAGCTATCAAAGTGATCTTCTTAAAGTACAGGTCTGACCATGTCATCCTCCTATTGAATAAACTCCAGTGATTCCCTACCACTTCCAAGATCATTTCCCAGTCCTTCACAACCTGGTTCCATTTGGACACTTTCTTTCTTTTTTTCTTTTAAGTTTAATTTTTTTTAATTAAAGCTTTTTATTTACAGATCATATGCATGGGTAATTGACCACTTTTTCTTAAGACCACAGTCTTCTTAAGTCTTACATCTTACTAGGCAATCTGAGATCCAGCGACAACCACCTTACTATTCCTCAAATAAGACATCCCATCTTCGAGTTCTGGACATTTTCTCTGGCTGTTTCCCATGCATGGAATGCCCACTCCCCTCCAGCTTCCCTAATGTCTTTCAAGTCCCAACTAAAACCCCATCTTCCACAGGAAACTTTTCCCAATCCTTTTTAGTTCTAAAATCCTGTTTGTCTATAATATATCTTGTTTGTCCATAAATGTTTGTTTGTGTCCTCCCCATTAGATTGTGAGCTCTTTGAGGGCAAGAATTGTCTTTAGCCTTTCTTTGTTATTCCCATTGCTTATCCCAGTTTCTGGCACATTGTAGATATGTAATAAATGTTTATTGACTGCCTGCCTGACTCAAATGACTCTGCCTTCTTGAAAATGTTGGGATATAATAGATCAAAGGAGAATTAGATAATAATTCCCTTGGACCTTTAGGAAATTATCCCATTTGCATATGAATGTAAGAAATGTTCTACTACTTAATTCTCTTCCATGTAATTTTAATTATTTGATAGCTTAATTAAATAATATTAACAATGAATCTCTGATATGTTTTATATATGAAATATAGTAACATCTTGGATGTGGACTTCAGCCATGAACTAAATAGTTATTACTTCCATCTCCTTACCAGCCATAATGAACACTGAGAGTAACCTGAGAGAATGTGGGGTGGGAGTGGGGGAGATATGGAAAATGGGAATGATAACATTTGTATTTTCTACCTCACCAACTTGTTATGAAAAACAAAGCTTTGTAAACAATTAAATACTATAGACTTGTGATTTTTTAAAAATTGTCATTATACCCTGGTAACCCTGGATAAGGAACTTCATTCTAGGCATCTGTTTTCCCATCTTCAGAATGAAACAGTTGGACTAAATGGGAGATTTGCAACTCTTAAAGCACTATATAAATGCTAACTATTTCAGTAAATTGTGTGACGAATGCAAAAAGGGTTTCTGATAGAAATTTTTAGGAAAGCCTGCCTACTCTCTTCTCCTATTTTCATCAAGAACACCCTCAATGTAGGTATAGGTCATTTTCATGAAGATTTTATAATGATGAGTTAGAAGGCACATGGATCGCAATTATTGATAGTCCATCAATTGCTTTTTGAGGGATATTAACACTACCTTTGATTCCCCTCCCCTATTCTTTTAATATTTTTTAACCTGAGATATTTTACAAAATGATTCCTCGATGCCTTCTAGATTGTTTCACTCCATACACAAATTTCCTTGGTGTATATCTGGCCTGGTCCAGATACTTTTCTTGATATTCTCTTCTTAATAGGTGCCATGCCTACTTCTTTATATGAATATATGGAATGGGGATATGAGAATCTAAATGCAGTGATTCCACTGTTATTTAAAATAGAAGAGTATAGAAGTGATTAACAGTCTGCCCCATTTTCTATTTTTTATTTGTAATAATGTTGCCTAGTTGGGTTTCATGCCAAGCTTCCCACAAAATTGTTTTCATCTTTATTGCTTTTTGTCAGCAAAACTGCTCATAATCTTTTATATTCTATTTATGTTATAAACAAGTGTGTTTATATTCTAAATTTTTCTTGCCCTTAGTTACCATCTTTCTCTGCTTTGCAAGGAGACCAAGTGTTTTGCTGATTAAGGCAGTTTTTGGATTCTTTAAATCTCTTCTTTGTGGCAATTATTTTATACTGGTTAAACTTTTTCAGGAACTAGTGACAACCAGGTTCAATATCTTTGCTTTTTTCCACTGCTCATTTGACGTCAACAACTTATTTAAAGAGGTCGAGTTGAAGTCATTCCTTTTGAATACACTTTTTAAAAAACCATACTTCTAATTTGATTTGATTTTGACCATTGCTCTAATTAGTAGATGATCTGATTACACACGGGCATTTAATTCTGATATGACTCCTACGTCAGTAACTAATCACTTCCCATCTGTTAAGATGTAGTCAATTTCATTTTTTCCCTCTGATATTATTCAATGCTTGCCAAATTTAGTGAAGTCATCCAGTGCCTTCCAACTCTTCCTAAGGAAAGTATTCATGATATACAATACTTCCAAGGAGACTACAAACCTTTGGCTTCTTTCATTTCTTAAACCTGAGAACTGTGTTTAATAACATATGTATTTTTTAATCTTTCTCTTACCCATCCCGGTACTGAAGTTACCAAATGTCAAAGCAGATGTTGTTTGGATGATCTTGTCAAGTTTGCCATACTTTGTCTACGTTATGTTTCTTCCTCCTCTGTGGCAGATAGTCCTTTGTGAGCTACAATTTCAAGCTGGCAGGAGGTCTCAGTAGTGTCCCAGGGACCCATCCTTGGCCCTGTGCTGTTTTTAACCTTTTTTTATCAATGACTTGAATAAAGGCATAGATGATATGTTCATCATATTTGCAGAAGATACAAGTTAGAAGGGAACGCTGGTGTGGTGAATGACAGAGTTAAGATCCAAAAGAATCTTGACAGGTTAGAGCATTGGACTGAATCTGATAAAGTGAAATAGGGATAGATGGAAAGTCTTGCACGTGGGTACAAAAAAAAAATCAATTTTATAAGATGGGGAGGTAAAAAGATCTTGGGGTTTCAGCGATACTCAGCACACATTTATTAAGTGTTTATTATGATCCGGGCACTTGCTAAATCCTGGAAATGAAAAACAGTACAAACAATAATTCCTGTCCTAATGAGTGGGTTTTAATGAGGGAGACAACATGTAAACAATTAGATGTGTATAAGGTAAATAGAGTGAATGAAGTTAATCTGAAAGGGAGAGGTATGATCAAGGTGAGAGTCAGGAAAAACAAGAGCTAGGAGTGAGGGAAATAGGGCACTCTTGGTGTGAGGATGCCATGAAATAGTCACATTTCAACCAGAGTAGAAAGATGCAGAGGGAACAAGGTTAAGTTTCATTGATCCCCTTTCCTTATGAAACCTCTACCACATTGGAAGAATTCTCAAACGTACTTTTCATATCAGAAAAGAGAGAGAAGTGGGTGTTCAGGTCCCAGGATAGAAAGAAAAAAAATTGTAGTTAGTTGCTGTCATATTAATCCTGAGAGGAATGTTACTAAACCCTCAGAATCAGAGATAAGTCTGTCAGACAATAATACTTTCAGAGTGCTCATTGGATATGAAGAAGGGAAAGGCTCTCTAGAGAATCTGGAGGCTGGTAAGCAGAAATATACCTTATCTCTCTTCCCAGAACTTCCCAGTCACCCCTATTTGAAGGAGCGGAGGAACCCAATTATACAAGGTCTGACTGGGACCCCCAAAATGTAGCTCTTGGCATTTTTCATCACGTCCAGTTTCCCCTGATAGAATATAAGGTCTTTGAAGGCAAAGGCTCTTTAGATTTTGTCTTTATAACCCCAACACTGAGTAGAATAGGGCTCTTCCTTGTCTCTGGAGGTCTTTAGACTCAGCAAAGAATGGGGGGGGGGGACTGTCAGAGAATGAGTCATACATGGCCAGAAGCTGACCTTCACAGTTCTCTTCTTGTTGACTAAAAAGAGGGCTGCTTCGGTTAGGGGTGGGGAAATATCCCTTATACCAGCACAGTCCATGACACATAGTATTTATAAATGTTTGTCAACTGATTAGTTGATAAAGAGTATCAAAGGAGAAGCAGTATAGTATAGTGGAAAAAGCACCAGAGAGGTTCTCATCCTTGCTCTAATCCCTGGTCCTCTAGAAAGATCGCTGGACTTGGAGCTGAGACTTGTGTGACCTTGGGCAAAAGACTTAAACTCTCTGGGCCACAATTCCCACATCTGAAAATTAGGGTATTGTTCAAGGTGACTTCTCTTTCCTGCTAGCTCTAGATTTATGATGATGATAATTATAATGATTAATGAATTTCATGATCTTCATTTCTCTGAGACTTATTTTCCTTATGAGGATATGGGGGATCAAATGATCTTTTAAGTTCCCTTCCAGCTGGAGCTGGAAGTCTATGATTTTCTCAAAATGAAGAGCTTTGGAGGTGGAAAGTGGAAAATAAGAACTATAGATGCAGTGGAAAGAGAGTTACTTGGGATGTGTCCAGACATAAGCTTGAAGAGAACAGTTTCAGTTGAATATTGAGGTCAAAAATCAGATTGTAAAGGGTGGAGGACTGAATGAGAGGAAAGGAAACGGAGGTAGCAGCTTTTTCAAGGAGTTTGGCTGAGAAAAGGAGACAAAAGATAGGATGATAGTTTGAGAGGATGATAGAATGGAGTGAATTTCTTTTAAGGATGAGGGATATATGGGCAGGTTTGATAATAACAGTAGAAGTTAAAAACAAAAAGAGAGCATGATAGAAAATGCAATCTACTAGATCCAACATACATGTACAAGTGTTAGCCTTGACAAAGAGAAGGGCACTTTCTCAGTCAGGGACTCTCCCCACCCCCTATTTATCTATTTATTTTACTCACTTATTTATTTATTTGCAAAGCATATGCATGCATAATTTTTCCAACATTGACCATAATCTTTTGTTTCAAATTTTCCCCTCCTTCCCCCCACCCCCTCCCCTAGCTGGCAGGTAGTCCAATCCATGTTAAATATGGTGAAATACATGTTAGATCCAATATATGTATACATATTTATATAGTTATCTTGTTGCACAAGAAAAATCAGATCAAGAAGGAAGAAAAAGAAAAACTGAGAAAAAAAATGCAAGCAAATAACAACAGAGAGAGTGAGAATGCTATGTTGTATTCCACACTCAGTTCCCACAGTCTCTCTGGATATAGATGGCTCTCTTCATCACTGCACAAGTGAAACTGGTCTGAATCATCTCATTGTTGAAGAGAGCCACGTCCAACAGAATTGATCAGTCTTGTTGCCGTGTATAATGATCTCCTAGTTCTGCTCACTTCACTCAGCATCAGTTCATGTCAGTCTCTCCAGGCCTTTCTGAAATCATCTTGCTGGTCGTTTCTCACAAAACAATAATATTCCATAACATTCATATACCATAACTTATTCGACAATTGATGGACATCCACTCAGTTTCCAGTTTTTAGCCACTACAAAAGAGGCTGCCACAAACATTTTTGCATGTGTAGGTCCCTTTCCCTTCTTTAAGATCTCTGGGATAAAGCCCAGGAGTAACATAGTTCCAAACTGCTCTCCAGAATGGCTGGATCTGTTCACAGTAGGGACTCTCTTTTGAGAGAAAGGAATCATCAGTGCTCTAGGTCTGAGATTAGTTATTATAATAAAGTAAGTTCAATGACTTTTTATTGCTATTTTCATTCATATTATTGGAGTCATTGTATAAATTGTTCTCCTAAATCTGATTACTTCATTTTGTATCATCTCATACCAGTATTCCCTGTTTGTCTGAATTCCTCATTCATCATTCTGCTTATCATGCAAGAACATTCCCTCTCATTCATACACCCCAATTTGTTCAAGCCATTCCCTAACAAGATTCCAACTCTGTTTCCAAATTTTTCCATTATATAAAATACCATCAGTTATTTATTTTATTTTTTATTGATGTTTTCTACTTCTTACATCACTATGGTACACAGACTATCAGTTATTTATTTTATCTTTTATTAATGTTTTTTGTTTCTTACATCACCATGGTATCTCATGTATCCCTCTTGCCTCTCCCTTCTCAAGAGTCATACCATATGACAATTAGTTTTATTTTTAGAGAAGAAAAAAAAGTCAGCACAAATGACTGATATATTGAGACAGTCTGAAAACTTGTGCAATGGATAACACCTGGACAAGACAGTCAGTACTGTCAATATTCTTTTTCAGATCAATATCAATAAATTTTGGGAGTAATGGCCACCAAGCCACAATTGCATCCCAGTTTAGCTACTGCAATCCTTCTCTCATCCTTCATCCCAACAGCGTGGAGAGATAATAAAGCAGAAATAAAAAGAATATTATATTTGGAGTCAGATGATGTGGATTCAAATCTTCATCTGTGTAATCCTGGGCAAATTGTTTATTCTTACTGGATGTCAGTTTTCTCAGCTGTAAGTTGAGGGTGTGATTTCTTAAGTTCCTTCTAGTTTTAAATCCATAATTCTATGAAATCCTTGTCATTATGGGTGGACAAAGATGATCTGTTTAATTCAAATATTAGATTGTCAAATGGATTTACAAACTCATCACTGTCCTCCAGCTCAGAGAGCATTTACCATTTATTTATTTTTTATTTAACCATCTCAACTCTGCAACTCTTTCCCTGGGATCTGCACTTTGCTGATGGGCCCCTTTAGCTCTGTCTCAATCTCTAATATATTCAACAGGGTATAGTTAAAATGATCAGGGTGTGGGTCTCTTTTCAGATAGATAATAATAGAGGTCTATATTATTTGAGACTTTCCAATGCCAATATCTTTTTGAGCACCTTGCTCTTAGAATTTTTATTAATTAGAGTAGATATAGGCAGAGAATTAAACTCAAGAGATACTTCCCCCTTCAACACTTTAGCAACTATAGAAATTTTTTAGTTTCTCATTGGATAAGTTTATGCATATTAGTTAAACGATCTGTCAGTTATCACTAAGATCTTATTTAAATCTTCTTTAAAGAATGAAAAATGCAAAGTAGACAAGTCCCAAAGATTTGTTGGTCCTTATATTCTCTAAATGTTCAGCATGAGTTGGCATAGTGGACACAAATATCAAACTTCTCAGTGACATCTGCTGTCATCTTTGGTCAGTAAAATCTGTTTCCTACTAGATTTGGGGTCCAGTCAGTCCATATAGACAAAGTCATCATGTAGGGCTTTTGTGGCCATACGATGATACGTTCTGGGTATCAACAACCACTTCCTGGTTCTATGTCCAATATAGCACTCCATTGCCTATTTCCAGATTTTGGCATTTTCCCATTATTAAGGTATCTTCTGACAATTGGAACTTGAATATTTTAGCATCATTTCCCTGCTTTTTTTGTTTTAACTTATATCCTCTCTTATCCTTCATCATCCATTTGCCCTCTTTGCTAGTCATCCACAGATAACTGAAATAAAGAAGCTGATCCAAATGAGAAAAAATTCACCTGTAGAGTTTCCCTCAGTTATCTCTTGCTCTTATTTATTCTCTCACATACTAGAGCATTTGTTTCCCCTAGTCCCTTACAAGTGGAAGTTCTGTCCTGGACAGTTAATTTTTACATTTTTTTTCTCTTTCTATTAGATCATTTTAATTTGTTTTATACTTGGGATTTTTAGTGATGGTTGCCTTTGAACTGTTCTCTGAAGCAGATTTCTGTTGATACTGCCTAGAAATTGTGGAATTTTTTTATGCTTCTGTCATTAATTTTGTGCTTAGTCACATATAAATTTATTTACAGTGGGACATTTTTCAGGGTTTCAATTATTTTTTGTATAGATTATAGGATTCCATGATTCTCAATCATATAACAACATGGAAAGATACAGATTTTGGTAAGCTAGGTGGTGCACTAGAGAGAGCACTAGCCCTGGAGTCAGGAGGATCTGAGTTCAAATATGGTCTCAGGCACTTGATACTTACTAGCTGTGTTACCCTGAGCAAGTCACTTAACCCTAATTGCTTCCCCCCCCCCAAAAAAAAAGAGATGGATCTTTGTTTCAGAGAGAAATGTTATAATTTACTAAAAGTGGTCCAGCCTGCATCCCTCCTTATGTCAGATTAGAAGTCATTTTCCATTTTAAGTACTTGTTCAACACACACACACACACACACACACACACACACAGTTGCACTTGCACACATACATTATATACATGCATACACATATACAAACTGTGTCTATATATGCATAAATATAATGTATGTGTGCAACTGTGTGTGTGTGTGTAGTATGTATGTTGAACAAGTACTTGTGTGAGGGTCTTGCAGTGAATAGAATGCTGGCCTTGGAGTAAAAACGACCTGAATTAAGATCCAACTTCAGATATTTACTAGCTATCTGGACTGAGGCTGCTCATTGATTTGGGAATGTCTAAGCAAAGTGCAGTGTAGGGATGCAATAATATAAAGAATTCAAAGATGTATAAAATGAGGTAGTGTGAATAAGCAGATCCAAAATAATATTTACATGATTATCACAATAATGTAAAAGAATATAGCTGAATGATTTCAGAACTTGATGCAGGGTTTCATTTGCCTCTTTGTAGATTATAGGATTCCATGATTCTCAATCATGACTTTGGAAGCATGTTGACAATAATGTATCCCGCTTATCCCTTATTAGAGAAGTGATGGATAATAAGAATGGAATGAGGCATGGGTTTTCAGACATGACTAATGTACTGATTTATTTTATTTTGTTTTGTTATGAGGGAAGGTTCTATTGGAGTAGAAATGAGGAATGTCTTTAAGAAGTGATAGCAATGAAAAAAAGAGATTCACAGAGAGAGAGAGAGAGAGAGAGAGAGAGAGAAAGAAAGAGAGAGAGAGAAAGAGAAAGAGAGAGAGAGAGAGAAAGAAAAAGAGAGAGAGAGAGAGAGAGAGAGAGAGAGCATCAAGTTCTCAAGTTCCCAATTTTCTAATCTAGATTGTGCAAAATATATAGCAAATGCAGATTTTGCAGAGATCTGGTCCCTAGAAAGCTCCATGTTACTAATGTATTATTGTTCAAAATAGTATTCCAAACACAACAGGTATCTATCTAGGTGTAATTCTCAACTTCTCACTTTCTCTTACTTCCCATGTCCAATTAACTGCAAACTCCTGTCAATTCTACTTTTGCAGCATCTTTCAAATGGGAGCCTTTCTCTTCTCTGACACAGTTAACACCTGATGTCAGCTCTAATGACTTCACTTTACTATTGCAGGAGCCTGCTGGTCTGTCTCTGCTTCAAGTCTCTCTCTCCTCCAATCCACCCGCCACTCAGTTGTCAAAGTACTTTCCTAAAGCCCAAGTCTGACCATGTAACCCCAATTCAATACATTCTAGTGACTCCATATTATCTTTAGAATCAAATATAAAATCCTATTTAGATCTTAAAGCTTTCATAAGCTAGATCCTTACACTTTATACCATCATGTATTCTGTAATCCAGTGACTTCAGTCTCCTTGCTGTTCCTCACACAAGGCCCCCCGGGTGTGAGGACAAAATGAGACACTTGTAAAGTACTCATTATAGTGCCTAGCACACAGTAGGTGCTTAATAAATGCTTGTTTCCTTCCTCCTCCCATGTCCTGACGCCAAGCATTTTCACTCACTGTCCCCCATGTCTGGAATGCTCTGTTTCCTCTCCTTCACCGCTTGGCTTCCCTGGCTCCCTTCAAGTTTCAGCTAACTTCCCTCCTTCTGCCTTTCTCAGTCTTAGTGCCTTATCTTACTGCCTTCCAGCTGAAACTACCCCAGTTTATCCTGTACGTCCTGTTTGTACACAGTTGTCTGCGTAGGGTCTCTCAGCACTCCCCCTGCTCTTTGATGTGAGCTCTTTGAGATCAGGGACCGTTTCCTGCCATTCTTTGTATCTCCAGGGCCCAGCACGTGAGTGGCTATAGCCACTTAATAGACCTTGGTTGAGTGACAGACAAATTGACTCACTTCAGTTTTGGTGGCTATGGATACTCCATCCACCAATGCAGATTGCAACCTTTCAGATCTTATTTCAGTCTTCATAGGAACTTATATTTATGGAAAACTTCATTGTAACAGAGTATTCACTAATCTATCTCTTCATGAGTGCTATATATTCCTGCTCCCCTCCACCACTACCACCAATTAATTATCTACTGGCTAACACTGTGGGGGGCTTCTCCAAACTTAGAGTAGTCCTTGGCTAACACAAACATGCACACATATATCATCATCATCATCATCATCATCATCATCATCATTCCCCTACTTTCCAGCTGCATCCCTACTTTCTGCTCCCATAGCCTCTGAGAAGCCAGGGGCATTTCCATGCCATCCCCCATGGAGGGGGAGCTATTGGAGGTTTGTGGCATAAATGGGCCTAAATGGCTTCTGAACCTAGAAATATGTTATGCCAGATGTCAGCAAACAAGCAAGTGAGGAGGAATTTTTTATCTGACATAATCCTTTTATTATCACAAAAGCACCCAATAAACCTCCAGCTACCCTATCCCTTCAGCCAGCCTCCAATAGAAATGTGATCTCATTATGGGTATTCCCTTTAATGGTACCATTATAGACCATTCAAGCTTGCCTCTTCTATGCAATTTCATGATCTCTGGACCCCTGAAAGCTACTCCCAGGTTAATGACTCAAAGCCCATTATTTATTCAAAATCCATTATTTCCATTGGATATCACTAGACAAAGTAAGATAACATCTGAATTCAAAGCAAAAGATATTTAATTACAAATAGTAAATTAGAAGGAAAAATTCCCCAGAGGCAAAATGGGACATAAACTCCCATAGATTCCCTCACTGCCAACTGGAGTAGAGATTTTCCTTGGAAAACTCACATTATTAAAATAGTGTCCCAAAGTCTCATAGCTTTCTGGTTTAATTTCCTACACAAACGAGGAATGTGCAGAGAAAGTGTAATACCAGAGAAACTGAGGGAAGACAGAGATTGGTGGAGAGTTTTAGACTAGCCAGCCTCATGGGACTCTTATCCAAAGCATTCAGTGCAGATAAACCAAGGCAGGGAACTTATATAGGGTTTTAGCTAACTAGGGTTTGCAAACAAAATACATAACCTGAATATACAATCTTATAGGGGAAACAAAGGCAGATAAGGGGGGTCAAGGACACTGGGTGGATGGACAAGCCATGATTCCAGGAAAGGATCATAACTTAATCCTGACAGGAGAGAACTCAAGATAAGAAGGTCCAAGGCAGGAGACAGTGAGATGAGGGGCAATACTCAAATGGAAGGGGAATTATCTTAGCAAGGATTGAGATAATGCACCTGGATTTTATGGCACAGTGGTATGTAAAGGTGATTGGAGCTCCAAAGATTTTCCTCATTCAGTTCTCCTAGTCCTAATGTCAAGGAAAGGGGGATAGCCATAATTTTTTTTTATTCAGAGCATAACAAAAGTTCCTGGGAAGCCTGTTTCGGGGAGCACTATGTCAATGGGGAAGGGAAGTGTCTAAAAGGCAGTGCAGTTTATCTAGACATTCTGTAACTTGCTCACGCTTGCAACCATGGTTAGAGAGAAGGCTCTTGGTTCACTATGGAGACTTTGTAAAAAGCCCATCAGCTTCAGCTACTTCATCTTTTGTATTATTGACTTTTGACTTTATTTGGTGGTTTCTAAGATCATTGGCATCTGATGTGAGACCATGGCAACCTTGGGGATGTAAACCTGAGGAATTCAGAATCAGAATACAGAGCAGGCTTCCCAAGCCAACTTGGCATCCAAGCTCAAGGAGAATGGAGCCTGATGCAGAGTGTCTACCTGGGCTCACAGTCTCCAAGGCTCTTCCCCTTCCATGTCTTCAGGAGTCTGCTGGAAGCCCAGACTAGCCCAAAAGAGAGAGACCCTATAGGCCATGACATTAGCCTTGTACTTCTGAAGCTGCCATTTATTTCCTGGTCCTCCACAGAGTGGGTGCTGTCTTCAGCTGCTGGGCTGCTTTTTCATTGAGTGCTATTGCCATCTGCTGGGGAGCTTCTTTGCCTTCAAAGGAAGCTAAGGGATTGTCCAACTTAAGGTTCTTTTAGATTTCCTCCTCCCTTCCTCCCTCTCTTCCTCCCTTCTTCCCTCCTTCCCTCCCTTCTTTTCTCCCTCCCTCCCTTTCTCCTTCTCTTCCTTCCTTCCTTCCTTTCTTTCTTCCTTCCTTCCTTCCTTCCTTCCTTCCTTCCTTCCTTCCTTCCTTCCTTCTTTCCTTCTTTCCTTCCTTCCTTCCTCCCTCCCTCCCTCTCTCTCTCCCTTTCTCCCTCTCTTCCTTCTTTCCATCCTTCTTTCCTTCCTTCCTTCCCTCCTTCCTTCCTTTTTTCTTTCATTCTTTCTTTCTTCTACCTTACACTCATCAAATACAATGGATAGAACAGGATGGACAATGGATAGAATGAGGAATATTGGAGGGGCTAAAGGAAAACAGAAATGCTAAAGCATTGTTGATGGAACTGTGAATTGTTCTGGAAAGAAATTTTTAATTCTGCATCCCCCCCAAATCATTAAACTGGTTGTTCTCTTTGACCCAGCAGTACCATTACTAGACCTGTATCTGAAAAAGATTAAAGAAAGAGAAAAAGGACATATATGTATAAAAACAATTACAGAAGTTCTTTTCATAGTTGCAAAAACCTGTAAACTAAGAAACTGCTCTCCAGTTAGGAATGGATGAACAAATTATGGCATATGAAAATAATGGAATAGCATTGTGTCATAAGAAATGAAGAAATGGACAATTTCAGAGGAAACTGGTAAGATTTCAATGAATTGATGCATAGTGAAATGATTGGAACTAGAAGAATAATTAATAGAATGTCAACATGAAGAAAAAACAACTCTGAAAGGCTTTAACACTCTGATCAATGCAATGATAAATTGTTACTCTAGAAGATCAAAGATGAACACTGCTACCCATCTCTTATCAGAGAGGTGATGGACTTAGAATATAGAATGAGACCTTTTTGTACATGGCCAATAAAGGATTTTTTTTTTTGCTGGTCTCTGCATATTTGTCATATGGGTTTTCTTTTTTTAAATTTGTTTATCAAGTTGGTGATGGGGAATGGGAGAGTGAAATGATAGATGCTTATTTTTAAAAAGTTTTAAATTTATTTTAAGAAAAAGTAATCTGTACCATTTTTTTCAACCCACTCTGGCCATTTGACTGAGATAAATCAAAAGCTTCCTTTCCACAAATTCCTTAAGTATAACAGATATAAATGCAGACCTTTTATCATAAATTTCATTGTTCAGAAATCCATAAGATGCAAATAACTAAGTAAAAACTATGATTGATGCTGCAAAGGTTTGAGATGGAGTGAGGAACACTTTGTTCTTTTTAAGGAGATTTAAGATTATCACAATCAAGAAATTCTTTCTTTCAGACAGTATAGCAAAATTAATATGTATATATAATGAAAAAGGTCACAGACGATTGTATGCCTTTGACAGGTTATGCTGAATGAACCATCTGACATGTACCACACTCCTTTAGAGTCTTGTCAAAAGCAGAATCCATTTCAGTCTACTGGTTATAGCTTCTAGCCAATGCTTCTATGAGAATAATTCCCGGATGTTCTGCCTGTATTGTTTCTTCTGGAAAAACAATGTGATTTCCCCACACATTTACCAGCAGATAACTCATGTGGACAATTAATGAATGGTTTGATTTCCTCGGGCAATTTTTCTGCTGGCTTCCTCCTCCAAATTCAGATTTTTATTTTTTTTAAATCTTTTTCAGTCATGTCTGATTCTTCATAACCCCATTTGGGGTTTTCTTGGCAAAGATACTGGAATGAGTTGTCATTTCCTTCCCCATCTCATTTTATAGATAAGAAAACCCAGTAAAGTGACTTGCTCAGGTTCATATACCTAGTAGGTGTCTGAAGCCAGATTTGAACTCAGGAAGAGAAATCTTTCTGACTCCTGACTTGGCACTCCATCTTGCAGTTAATAATAGAATTTATTTAGGAAGGGGTGGATCAGTGAAATGTCCTAACATAAAAACTTCTAGTGGACATGATGTAATATAATTTGAAATCTATCTTAGCAAATGGCAATAAGCCAACGATATTTCATGTTGTTATTTAAAACATGTCTCTAGAATTGTTGAATGAAAGACCTCAACACACCATAAATGGTAATCATAAGGGGTGCATTCTTATTCTTTCAAAAGGAACCACATAAAAGACTTGTCACTAGTACAAATTCTAAAGGTGTAATCATAAAGATAGCCATGAAATTTCTCGACTCCTACACTCAGTCGTGTTTTCTTTGTCAGTTTATCAGTTGGTGTGCAGCTCTGCTCCAGAGATCACATTGTTCTTGAATAGCTGACACATCAGCTCCATCTGACATTTCATAGCTAAGCACAACTGCAACACCATAAGTGTCACTGCTGAGAAACAGTGGCTTACTTTCTAGCACAGATGCAGGAGTAAGTAACTGTTTGACATTCTCGAAAATGTCCTCATGTTGGCAAGTTTCACGTGAGGGATAATGTCTTTCCAATAGACAGTGGAGTTGCTCAGCAACAGTGGCTTTCTGTGAAAGAAAACTTTATTTTGGGAAGAAAACCAGGGGCATTGATACCACAATTTGAGAAAGGGACTTTGGGTGTTTCTAAATTCAAGACATAATACAGATGAGGGTCAGCATCCTCTCTCTAAATGTTTACTTTTACTGATAACCTGAATTAGTTCGAAGCAAAAGGGATGCAATCAAACATCATAGTAAAGAAAATGACAAGAAAATATTCCTTGATAGCTATAGTAGTTTACTTTCTCCCATTACCGTATCATCAATGGGGAATGCACAAGGGCAGACTATTCATGACAAAGGAAGGTGTTCACATCGAGGAGATCTGGACACATTGATGGAAGGTAGGGATAAACATGGCAGGGCACTTGTGTGCTGGGGCAAATGACCCGGTCTTCTACTCTCATCATGGCACTGATGCTGATCCTGCTAGGTAATGTATTTCCATTCCTTGTTCTGTGCTACCATTTGCTAGAATCCAGCTGCAAGTAAGTCCCTCTTATTCAATGGAGGATTAAGGTAACTCATTCACAATCCAGACCTTACCAACTATGTGATCTGAAGTCAAAAATTCCTTTGAACTCATATAAAATTCCTTATTGTCGGACTGTATCCCCTTAGGAAATGCTGGGGACCCCCTTCTAACAAAACTACAAAATAGATCTATGAGGTTAGAACTTTCAGTCTCCTTTTAAGTATCTACAATACATGTAAATTAATCTGTGGCAAGGAACAAAAGATATAGTTAAAGCTATCAACTTTTGCCTTAAATCTTTTGTTCTAAATCTTATTATTATTCTTTAGGTATATGTATGTATGTAATAAAATGACTAAGTTTTGTTGAGCATTTCTATTAGTAAAAAATCTAGCTGGTTTCTAAATATTTTAAGACATGTAGAAATCATTTTTATAATTTTTTAAATTTTGCTTTCCAAAACGTAGTATTAGTGCAGAGTCATAAATAATATATCACTTTATGAGTCAGTGTACTAGAAACACTGGCATTATGCCTAAATCCTGGTGCTTCTTTCCACAAAAGTTGGGCAAGTCATTTATTCTTCCTGAGCCTCAGTTTCCCCATTCCCTATGCAGGTAGTGGCTCATTGCATAGGATGCTGAGCCCTGAGTGAGGAAAATCTGGGTCCAAATTTAACCTCAGACATTTCCTATCTGTTTAACTCTGGGCAAGTCACTTAACCTCTGTCTGTTTCTATTCCTTCAATTGCAAAATAATAATAGGTTCTAACTTACAGGGTTGTTGTAAGGATCAAATGAGAATACATCTGTAAAGCACTTCACATAGTGCTTGGCACAAAATGGGTGCTTAATAACAAATAAATGCATATTTCCCTTCTTCCTTCCACTAAGGATAATATCCACTGTAACTTCTATAGTTCAGAAAAGCCAGAAGTAGAGGGATTCTAATGGAGTCCAGCCCAAGCCCTTCCCCCTCCCCACCCCCCCACCCCCGCCTTTGTTTGGATTTTGATGGCTCAGAGAGAGCATAAATAGCAATTATTTTCTGTTTTAGCCAGAAATTCTGATGGTCTTCTGCTCCCAGATTGATTCTTTTGTTATGGCAAATTATACCATTTTTTGTCTCAATTCTTACCTTGCTCTTAAGTATCGAATGTGTATCACTTCACATAACTTGAGACCAGGAGAAGACCTTAGTTTAAAAAGGCCAAAATCACCCATGTATCCTAGACCATAGCCAGTCCATCTTGACCCTTGTCTTGGCACTGGATTCTGATGACTCTGGAGAAGAAAGTGAGGCTAAGGACTTTGCACTGTTCTGCCTCATTTAAATCCATTTCATGTACATGTCAAGTTGGGGAACAGCCAGTGAAAAGGCACAGTATTAGGAGACAGGGTGTTATATGTATAGAACAGGAAAAAAAAAAACCCAATACTACTATACTGTAGAATATGTGAAAAGGAGTAAAGAGTAAGAAGACAGAAAGGTAGGAATGGGCCAGGTAGTGAAGATCTTGAGGGTATTAGGGAGTCACTGGAGTTTATTGAGGAGTTGAGGGTTCTATGAACAATTCTGCACTTTGGCAGCTAGCCGAGTAGAGAATGAACTAGAGCAGGGAGGTATGGGAGGCAGGGCTATTGTAATAGCCTAGATGTGAGGTGATAACTTACAGGAGGTGTCAGTGTGAGTAGAGAGAAAGAGATATGTATTAGAGAGGTTGTGAAGAAAGAAACAAGATTTAATAAATAATTGGATGTGTGGGATGAGCAAATAAGGATAATCCCCAGTTTATGAGCCTGGGTGTCTGGGAGGATGATGTTGCCATCTACAATAACAGGGAAAGTTTGGAAGAGAGAGAATTTGGTATTAAAGATAATTTCTCTTTCAGACTTGTTGAATTTAAGGTTTCTAGGAGATATCCAGTCTGAAAAGGCTGAGTGTGGAATGATAGTGTCAACTTGAACTTGCTCATCAAAGCAATAGTAAATATAAGACTGGAGGTCAGCAGACTGGATAAGTAAATTTGAAAATCATCAGCAAAAAGATAATAATTAAAACACTAGGAACTGATGAAATTATCATGCAAAATTGTTGTTCATCCTTTGTTTTTGAAGAGAACCAATGGCATTATGGGTGATGTCTTGACTCATGGATGAATTGGATATAAATGAGGCAAAGTTGCACCAAATTATCAGCCTCACTCTCTCTTCCAGATTCATTGACGTCCAGTGTCAAGACAAAAGTCAAGATGACTGGTGATGGGATTCAGTGGGAGCCCCTGATGTCTTCCATGGCTGACTAAGCTCTAATTGCTCCCCAAAACCTGCTTCAGCTACTTCCAAGGCTGTTGGAACAAATTGTTCTTCTCCATCCATTCTGCCGGGGGAAGTTTACATGCTTGGGATAGACATCCCCTTAAGTCATCAAGGGATTTCAGGCCTGTTGGTTACCCTGAACCTGGTATAGCCTGTCCATTAAGATGGTTTTACCAGGATGTGGCTCAATTGCGAGCTCCAGTTTTTTGGAGCCACAGGTGAGAGTTGAGTAAAAGGTGAACACCAGTGATGGATGAGCAGCACTGAAAAGGGCTCAGCAAGCTCTCACACCAAATGTGCTAGTCTTCCCTGAACACAAATAATATCAAATAGTGCAAAATCATACAGAAGGAAAAGGGAAGAGGGCCAAGGACAGACCCTTGGAGGGATTAATAGTTAGTGGTAGTGACTTGAAAGAAGATCTGAAGGAGATTGAGGGCAGGGAGAAGGAGGATCCAGAGAGAGCAATATCATGAAAACCCAAAGAGTAGAGGATACCAAGGAAAAGAGAGTAATTAACAGTCAAAAGTTGGGGAGAGGTCAAAAAGGATGATAATAAAAGACCATTAAATTGGCAATTAAGAGAGCACAGGTAACTCTGGAGAGCAATTTTAGTTGAATGCTGAGATCAGAAGGCAGACTGCAGAGGGTTTAGAAGAGAGTGAGAGGAAAGGAAGTGGAGACTCTTATTTTAGACAATCTTCTCAAAGAGTTGAGTCACAAAAGGAAGGAGAAATAGAGGTTGATAGCTAGCTAGCCTAGGATGGCCAAATCCAGTAAGGGTTTTTTGAGGACATCACTATATTTGTAGACATCAGGGAAGCAGCCAGTAGACAGGAAGAGATTTAAAATTACAGAGAGAGTAGATATAATAGAGGGGGAAATCTGCTGGAAAAGAGAGTGGATTCAAAGATTTATGGAGAAGCATTTGTCAAGTCAAGGAAAAAGGCCACTTCTTGAAAGGAGATAATAGAGAAAGACATTTGATTGATGTGAGATGAAGAGGAGGGAGAAAAGGGTGCTCTTAGCAAATGATGTCAAGTTTTTTTTCAGTGAGAATTGAGGCAAGGTCCTCAGCTAAGTGGGTTGGTGTGCATGGAATTACCATGGAAGGATTGGGGAGGGATGAAAAAATAGCTGTTATGGTAAGTAGGATAATGAATAAATTAGAGGATTATAAACAGATTGCCTTTCTACAGAGAGGACCCAGGTGAGATTATGTGGCAGATTTATTGTGGATCCTGTCAACATGGTTTCATGATTTTCTCTAGCTCCATTCAACAGTACATGTGCAGGCAGTGAATGATGCTATAATCCAAGGCTGGGACTTGATGAGCCATAGAATAAAGGGGCAAGGGAGCTGAGTGTGGAGGAGTGTCAACTTGAACTTGTTCACCAAAGGATACAGACAAGGAAGGAAGAAGAGTACAGTCAGTGAAGTAGTGATGATTTTTTGAAAACGAAGGGGTGGGAGAGATCACAGTGAGGATGAACAATAGGCAAGGCAACGTTTAAGATGGAAGGATCAAAATATGTGATCAGATAAAATCTAAAGACATAACTTCAAGAATTTCCCTATTGGGAGATCTCTCCACCAATAACATCATGGATTCAGGACTCCTCCTTCTCCTTCAAAGAAAAATGTAATGGAATATTATGGTGTTTAAAAAGCAATTACTATGAAGCACATAAGGAAATAGGGAAGGATCTCTGGCAGGTAATGCTAAGTAAAATCAATAAAAAAAGTAACTCTCTATAGACTAAATTCAAGTACAGTTTTTAAAATAGAAGAGAAGAAAGAACAGAAGGAAATAAAACAGGGCCCAAAGTAGCATAAATCTAGGCAACCCTGTAAAGGGTATTTTCTTTGGCAGTTAAGTGTCATAACAGATAGAGCACAGAACCTATGGTTAAAAAGACCTGAATTCAGGTCTGTCCTGAGATACTTCCTAGCAACCTGATCCTGGTCAAGTCACTTAATCTCTGTCTGTCTCAGTTTTCTCAACTGTAAAATGGGGATATTGATAGCACCCCTCTCCTAGGGTTTTTGTCACAATAAGATGAGATATTTTTTAAGTGCTCAGTACAGTGCTTGGCACATAGTAATAAATGTGGTTTTTTCCCCATCCTTTGCTCATTTATTGTTTGCCAATTCATTTGGTTCTGTTTTATTAAAGGCTAAGGATTTGGGCTACTATTTTGTTTCTTGGTTTAAAGTTTATGTTTTTCCAAACAAGATTTCTTTCCTTTGATCTATGTAATAACCCATCCCATGGAACATGAGTCAGATAAACTTGGTACATTATCCCATGTGCCACATACTTCAGCACTGAGCAAATGTATCCCTGGAAGACACCAGCATATATATATATTCCATGGTAAGTGCTCCAGTCATAACATGTGTCACCAGAAATGGCCAGGGTCCAGACCCATCCCCTCACATACTCCATGGGATGGCTGCCACTGTTGTACCTGCATGTAATCTTTTTCTTCTTTGAGCTTTGTGAATTGTGTGCTTGCAAGAGGAGCCAGTGACAACACATTTGGCGTTATCATGTAATGAAATTCCCAGTTTTTCTGGGGCAATGAATCAGAAAAGTGAAAAATCCCTCAAAGTATGCCTGAGCCCATTATGTCATGGGAGAGGCTCTCACACATCATTCATATTTGCCTTTTTTTAATTTTGGAGGCTCAGTAATATTCATTTCTTTGGCATAGTTTACATTTAGTCATTTGTTCCCCAGATGCTGGACACGCAAGTCACTTATAGTTTTTCAGTATTATGAACAAAATAGCTATGGATATTTTTATATAGATAAGTACTTTTTCTCTTTTAATAACTTTCTCAGAATATAGTAAGGGATAGTGCAGTTGCCTGGTCAAAGGGTTGGAAACGTTTCTTGAGCTTTACTATATTTGCCAGGCCACTCTCCAAAAATGTTTACACTGATCTCTACAGCCTCATCAACAAAGGGATAGGTTAAGGCTTAACCTGACCCATGGAAGAGCAGTTGGGTGATGTAGCAGATGCCAGTGAGTATATAAAAGTGAGTTCCTAAGGCCAGAAATCTCAGAATTTTGGCTTCTATATCCACCTTTGCATCTCATGAATTGTGTGACTTTAGCCAATTTCCTCATTCCTTCCCTCCAAATGGGACACAGGGAGCCTTCCTGAGCTATATCAAGGGGATGAATGGTGATCCTTATTATAATATATGCTCTATTATAGCTTATAATGTAATTATGCATCTCTATGATGTACCTTCTCAAGCTTGTTTATTTTGGTATCTATCTCACATCTACCCCAATTAAGTATAGTTCATATTAGTGCTTGTTGAATGGATGGATGAGGGGGGTAGAAATTGGGGAAGTGGTACAAATGCTTGCTGAATTTGAAGTCAGAGGATCTCAGTTCAAATACTAGTCCTGCTAAATTAATATACGGTTGTGACTTTGTATATTGGGCAAACCACTTAAACCTCTCTCTCTGCTCCTCAGTTTTCTCATTTGTAAAGAGAGAGACTGGATGGATATCCTCTAAGGGTTTTGTCAGTGCTAGCACTATAATCCTGTAATTCTATGAATGGTAAATGAACAAATGAGTAAATGAAGGGAGAAATGAATGAATTTGTTTTCAGATATGAAGCTTTCCTCCTTAAAGGAAAATAACAGCCATAGAACTTGTGGAACAAGCCAGTTTGAGTCACATGGAGAGATATGATGTAAGACTATCCAGCTGGAGGAAGGCCATAGTTACTTATCACACAGACAACTCTCAGAACCCCTGAAAGTCAGCTGAACTGGGGCTCTGACTCATTCCTGTGACTCATGTACTGTCTCCGAGCTCTACTTTCTCCACATCCTCTGTAATAGCCGAGGCCTCTGTCGTCTCAGGTGGGGGAGGGGGGATCCCTAGCTCTTTCCCCCATAGGTGAGTCATCAGCCTGAGTGGGAGGCCAGGACTCTGCTATTTTGCACTGACCTTAATGGGAAAGGAACCCTATTGAGCTGTCACTCTCTGTGTGACCTTGAGCAAGTCCAGGCACTTGTTGGGGAATCTATTTTCTCTTTTATCAAATGAGGGGATTGAACAAGTTGCTGTGTTTTCAGAAATAAAATTCTTGGAATCTGTAAGTGGGGGGGCTAGTGGGACACAGTGTGGAGAGGGCTGGTTCTGGAGTCCGAGCACATCCTGTCTCTGATGCTCATTCCCTTTGTGATCTTGGTAAAGTCTCCAATTTCCCTGAATTTCAGTTTTCTCATGTGTAATTGAGCTAGATGGCACATGAAGTTCCCAACACTTGTTCCTCATCCTCCCCTTATAAAAGCAGCAATTTGGCCTTGGATTGGCATCTACCAGGTGTTAGGAAATGGCTTTCACTATAGAGCCCAGACTCAGACTGACCGACTGACAAGAAGGATCCCACCATCATAAAGCTCTGTGTTAATGTTAGAAGGGACCGTAGAGATCATAAGATCATTGATTTACAGCTAGAAGGGATCCAGTTGTCATCTAGACCAATCTTTTCATTTTATAGATGAGGAAAGGAAAATCCTATTAATAAAAGTCATTTGGGTAGAAAATGGCTAAGCCAAGATTTGAGCCCAGACACAAAATCCAAATCTAACAAACTTGTCACTTTCCTACTCTGTTCCCCAAATTCTCTAATCTAGCCTCCTCATTTATAGGTGAGGAAACTGAGGCCCAGAGCAATTAAGTAACTTGTGCAAAGTCACCCAGAGAGCCAGAGCAGATGCCTGTTCTTTGAATCCAAATCCAGTACTCTGCCTGCCAAATCATCTAGTCTGAACCCCACATTTTACAGGAGAATCCTTTGGGGACTCAGGGTCCTCCCCCTCTACATCCCAGAAATCAGAATTCCACCTCTCTGATTCCACTGTCCCTGGATGGCTGGCCACCAAGAGCTGGGCCCAGAGGTCACCCCGACTGACTGCTCCAGGGACCAGGCTCAGGAGAAATGTTCCATCCCAGGCACTGCCTGTCAGCCGGGAAATGAGCTCAAAGGAATAGTTCCCTTAGGCAAGGAGAGGGGGAGGGGTTGGCATGTGCCTGGGAATCAGGCATCTTACTTCTTTGAGGGGAAGGATGTTGGAGGAGGAACTGAGCCCTTGGGATTGAAGAGAGTGGACCCTCCTGGCCAGGGCCTGCCATGGTCCTGGGAACTTTCCTCTGCTGTAGGCTTTCCTGTTCCTGATCAGTGGAAGACCAGCATCTTCCAGCTCCATCCAGCCTGGCTGTGTGTGTGTGTGTGTGTGTGTGTATGTGTGTGTGTCTGAGTTGTTAATTGAATGCTGGGGTTTCAAGCCACCCCCTCTACCCAGAAATTCTCCTTAAGATCCAGGAAACCTCAGCTCAGATTCCCAGCAGGAAATGCTGATGGGGTAAAAACTTCATTCCACAGAATTCCATATTCTCAGTCCCATGCCTTGTTAAGATGGACTGAATTAAAAATCACTTACAGTTAACTCAACAACATTTATTGAGAACCAGGTGCCAGGCAAGGGGTAAATGAAGCCTGATGTTGTATGCAATTCTCTGTGACCTCATTTAGAGTTTTCTTGGCAAAGATACTAATTTGCTATTTTCTTCTCCAGCTCATTTCAGAGATGAGAAACTGAGGCAGAGGGGATTAAGTGACTTTCCCACGATTCCATAGCTAGGAAATTTCTGAGGCTGCATTTGAATTCAAGTCTTCCTGACTCCAAGCTTGGCACTCTATCCACTGTGCCACTGAGTTGCCTTGATGTTGGCTCTGCCCTAAAGAATCTTCAAATCTTGGGGGAAGGACAAAGTATCCGCAGGTGCAGGAAAGATGCCCAAGGTCCCATGGGAAGAAAATCCTGCAATGTGAGGGGGTTAAGGAGCCATAGAATCTTATACTTAGAAGGAGGGGATTTTGGAGGCCACCTTGTTCAACCCCTTATTTTAAGGACAGAAAGGAAGTGCCTTGTTCAAAGTCATACAAGTAATAGCCTGGATTAAAACCTAGGTGTTTGGATTCCTGGTCCAGGGTTCTCTACTGAGACTGAGTAGTTTTCTCTCTCCTTCCCTTCCCTCTTTCCTTCTTCTGTCCTTTCCTTCTTCCCTTCCTTTCTTCCTTTGCTCCCTCCCTCCCTCCTTCCCTCTTTCCCTTCCTCCTTTCCTCCTTCTTTCTCTCCCTCCCTCTCTTCCTTCCTCCCTCCCTTCTTTCCTCTCTCCCTCCCTCTCTTCCTTCCTCCCTCCCTCCTTCCCTTTCTCCCTCCTTCCCTTTCTCCCTCCCTCCCTTCCTTCCTTCCTGCCTTCTTTCCTTCCTTCCTTCCTTCTTTCCTTCCTTCCTTCCTTCCTTCCTTCCTTCCTTCCTTCTTTCCTTCCTTCCTTCCCTTTCCTCAGTTATCCTTGTTGCAGCTGTCAACAACTGCATTCATTCATTCAACAAACATTTTTTCTTGAACTAAATCACCCATACCATGGTGACACAAAGACAAAGAAACAGATTTTGTCTTCAGAGAACTTCCACTCTATTGGGATATTAAGGATAACATGTACACAAATAAGTAAATGTAAAATATGTTCAAAGTTGATAAAAAGTAATTTCAAGAGTGCAACAACTTGGGGTATGAGGATGAGCCTCAACATTTCACACCATATACCAAGTCAAAATTGATACATAATTTTGATACAAAATATTTATACATAAAAGGTCATACCATAAGCAAATTAAGAGAGCATGGAATAGTCTATCTGTCAGATTTAAGGATAAGGGGATAATTTATGACCAAAGAAGAAATAGAGAGAATTACAGATTGTAAAATAGTTGTATTTATATAAAAATAAAGTTTTTGCACAAACAAAATCAATGCAACTAAAATTGCAAGGAAGGAAAAAAACTGAGGAAAATTTTATTGAAATAAATAACTGATAAAGTCTGCATTTCTCAAGCATATAGAAAACTGAATCAAAATATAAAAATATAAGTAATTCCCCAATTGACAAGTGGTCAAAAGATTTTTCAATTTTCAAAGACAATTTTCAAAGAAACCAAAGCTATCTGTAGTCCTGAAAAAAATGCTGTAGATCAGTATTGATTAGAGAAATGAAAACTAAAACAACTCTGAGGTATTTCCTCATATCTATCAAATTGGCTAATATGACAAAAAAGGAAAATGATAGATATTGGAGAGGATGTGGGAAAACTGGAACATTAATGAATCATTGATGCAGTTGTAACTTGAGAACAATTTGGAGTTAGCCCAAAAGGCTATCAAATTGTGCATATCCTCTGACCCAGTAATACCACTGCTAGGTCTATATTCCAAAGACATTCAAAAAAAGGGGAAAGAACTTATAAATCAAAGGGATGCCCATCAGTTGGGGAATGACTAAGCAAACTGTGGTGTATGATTGCAATGGAATATTATTGTGCTATAAGAAATGGCAAGCGGGATGATTTCAGAAGAAAAGACTTACATGAAATGAGGCTGAGTGAAGTGAACAGAAGCAGGAGAATGTTGTAGACAGTAACAACAATATTATTCGATGAAGAATTGTGAACAGCAGCTATTCTCGGCAAAACAATGATCCAAGACAATTCCAAAGGACAATGGTGAAACATACTATCTGCTTCCAGAGAAAGAGCTGATATTGATTGAATATATTAAAACATGCCATTTTTCACTTTCATTTTTTTTTCTTTTATTCAAGTATTCTTATACAAAATAATTTATATGGAAATATTTTACATAATTGCATTTAACTTACATCTAATTGCTTACCATCTCAGGAAGTTGGAGGAATGGATAGAATTTGGAACTCAAAACTTTAAATATAAATGTATAAAAATTGGGGGAAAAGGTAACAAATAACAAGGGAATTACCTTTCCCCACCCACCCACCTCCAAATAAAGATAAGCCTCTTGTAAGATGAGCCTCGAAGAGACGGAAGGTTATAAGAGATGGAAGTGATAGGGGACAATATTCTAGTTACTGGAGACATCTTGTGTCGTGCACACAGAAGATGAAAATCTATATGGTTCAGAGATCAGCTCCTATAGTAATCCCATTAGACTAAAATATAGAACAAATGGGGAAACTAATAATAATAATAAAATAAAATAGCACCATATAGTCTGTGCCAAGCATTATACTAAGCACTTTACAAACATCATTTCATTTGTTCTTCCAACAACTCTAGAAGGGAGGCACTATTGTTATTTCTGTTTTACAGATGAAAAAAACTCAGAAAGCAAAGCTTAAGAGACTTGCTCAAGAACAAACAGCTAGTAGGTGTCTGAGGCTACATTTGAACTCAAGTCTTCCTGACTCCAGCTTGAGCAACTCTATCCACTGTGCTGCCCAGATGCTCCAAGATAGAGAATTCCAGGTAGGCTAGAGCAAATTGTGATGGACTTTAAATACCAAAATGAAAAATTAGTAGCATTTTATCCTAGAGCCAATAGGGAGCCACCAAAACTTTTTTTGTTTTAAAGGAAATGAGTGATAGAATCAGAGCTGAACTTTAGGAATAGCCTCTTGAAAACTGCATGGAGGTTCAAGGGGTGAGACAGGATGTTATCGAAATAATCTAGACAAGAAATTATGAGGTTTGGAAATGGGTTGGTGGCCACTTAGAGAGAAGGGGACAAGTTCAAGAAAGGTTCTAAAAGTAAAAAGAGCAATATTGAGCAACTGATTAGATGGAAGGGGGAGAGGAAGCAGGTGGGAGCAGGAAATGTTAAGGACTCAGATTATAAATCCGGGCAAATAAGGAAGTTAGAGAGGGATGGGTTTGGGAGAGAAGATGAGTTCTGTTTTGGACAAGTTGAATTTCAGATTTATGACTGAGGCCTGTGGAAAATAATGCAAGTCAAGAAGCTACTGTGTGCTCACATGAGGCTCCATGCCCACTCTCCAGGGGACATCCTGCTTTCTAGAGAACAGCAAAAGTTGGAACGCTGAGATGTATCATTATTCTGATCCTGTCAGTGGGACTAGGAAGCATTTTACTCTTATTACCATAAAAGTAATATTTGATGACTTTGGGTACTTGGAACAAGAAAGGATATTTGATCTGGTTAAGAAACAAGGATTTAAATCCTACCTGAGATATTAGGTTTGTGACCCTAGGCAAACTGTTTAACTGCTTTGTGCCTCAGTTTCTTCATCTGTAAAATGGGACTTAATCTTTGTAATTGACTTATCTGTAATATGTTGGACTTGAGGATCTCTAAGATCCGTTCTAGTTCTAAAATCTATGGTCTTGTGAACTGGTTGCCTTGTCTACAAAAGATAGGCCCTCTGGGAGCAAAATTCTAAAGATGTTGGTTCTGATAGAAAAAAAGCTTGACCAGAGTGTTTTAATCACACACAGTTGCATATGCTAGGAACTCTAAAGTAATGACTCCATCAAACCTGTGTTAGTTTTTCTGATGGACTCGAATGTCTTAGATACTATATACAAAAATACCCTCCCAAAATGTGACTTTATTTAAGGGTTTCTTTATTGTATCTAGTGTTTCGAAGACAAAACACACATGACTAATCTTTATGACCCAAGATGTATCCACCATCTATCTATTTCTCCCATGACCAAGTATTAGTCTCTTATAGCCAAAGGTCTGACCGAGGGGAAGCTAGGGGTGAGGGATCCAGCAGAGAAAATATGGCATTGTTTTACTTTGTATTACTATAATGCATTTCTCCCAGTTCACCTTATACTGCCACTTTTCCCCCTTTTTTCAAAATAAATGATGTTGTCTTAGATTAGGAAAGACATGTTGGAGGATATGGGAAATGCATGGATTTCCCTACCCATCCTCAAGTGTGTTGGTATTGAATAATCCCATCCATTTGCCCAAGAGAGATTCTTAAACAGGGAGAGAATTAGGGAGGAATTGGGTTTCTTTACTGGCATGTCCTGGAGTACATGCTTTTGCTTGGAGAACGCCCGTCTCAAAAGGGAAAAAAGACTACAGGATTTATTGTCACCATATCTTAAGCTGGAGTTGATGACAGGGATTTTCTTGAAGCTGAAAGGTAATCGGGTCTGGTTTTTTAGGCAAGCTCTGGTGAAGTTAGAAGTTGGCATTGGGGATTGCAATGGGGAATAACTTCAGGAAGAAGAAGACCCTAACCTGGGGCTGCATCACTACAGTTGCAACACAAGAAGCCTGTGTTTTCTGACCAACAAGGACAGCTATGAGAATTTTACTTTCTGCGTTGGCCAAGACTGTTTTCATATGATGGAGAAAGGGTTGACTTAGTAGAGGATTTTGACGATGGCTGTGATCGGTGCCTGGTGCTATCCACTGGATATTAAACAGGACTATAAGAAGGACTATAAGTGGCAAGATGGAGACTGGAAAGAAAAGTGGATTTGGAGCCAGAGGACCTAGATTTGAATGCTGCCTTTGTCACTTACTAGCTGTATGACCTGCCTATGTCATTCACTCTCTGTGAGCTTTAGTTTCTTTTCTATAATGGGGGATTTGAGCTGAATGATCTCTAACATCTCTGTCAGTGCCAAATCTTGTGTTCAAACTATCGAGGGGGAAAACCTATCTGATCTGAAAATCAATGTAAATTTCAGAAAGAAAATTACTCATTGGAGAGTATATTTTCTCTGGGTTTTGTCTTGGATTCTGTTTTTTTCTTTAATCTTTAACTAAGACTTTAATTTCATTAATTGCATGTTTTTGAGGGAGAGTTGTGTCATCATAATATCAGGTAATGATTTCCCCAGATTTTTCTAAGGGTAAGGTACAAAACAGAGAAATGAGAAATTCCACAAAGTGGACCTAAGCCATTTCATGTGGAGATTACAGAGAAGATACATTCAAGGACTTTACAATCTATTTGGGGAAACAGGACATTTATGCACTTAAAACACCTGAATAATAATATTATAAAGTGACATCTATGCAAGTAAAAATGGATAGGTAAGTACTTAACTGCTCTGGCAGCAATGAGTAGAAAAGTGAGCAATTACGTGGGAGAAACCTGGAGGAGGTGAATTTTGATCCATGTTTTGATGGAAAAGGACATAGCATAGAAATGTTAGTGGCAGTAACTATGAGAAACCACTGTAAATCACACTTCAAAGGCACTTTGAAATGTTAGCTCTGAAACAAAGACACAGACTTCAGAATGAAATTGAAGTATTCAAGTAGCACCCAATGTCTCCCTAACATGAGGATATTTCTCTAGATTTGATGTCCTTTGTAGACTGGCAAACACTCAAAACCATAATTTGTGAATCCTACCAGTGTGTTTGATTTTCTAGGCCAACAAGTGGACTCATTAGTTTAAAGCAGAAGGTATTTAACTTAAAAATATAGCACAATGAGTGACAAGAAATCTCCATCACATACATGCAGAAATATACTTTCCCATAGGTTCCCATACCATTATTGGAGGAAAGGGTACATACAACTAAGATTTAGTCAGGGAAGGAGGCAAGTTAAGGAAAATTAAATCCTGTATGATTGGAGGAGGGAAAACAGTCAGGAAAAATATAATGCCTACATAATAACTATTTTTCTCTCTGTTCAGATTGTGAAAAGAAAAGGATGTAGAAAACAGAAAAAGAAAAAGTTATATATTTTACCCAGGCTGGAATTGTAAAAATAAAGCTGAAAGGTTCTATCTTCATATACCTGATAAGCTAGTACAAAGTGCTAGTAAAGGCATACTTGGGTCTTGAATAAATATTTTCTTATTTTAGATTTTACATCTTTCAATGAAAAGAGTGAAAAATGTATTAGAATAAGTCAAATCAATATTTAGATCAAGCAGTGTCTGTTAATAATTGAAATTTAGTGAGGAAATTGTACCTGTGTTTGTCTTTGTCTTATTTGAATTTTATCATTCTTTCAATCTACATGTAAATGTTATGTAAATGTTAGTAATTAGATCCACTAATTATGACTTATTTTGATAAAGATATTTTTAATACTGAAAAACTTAGTCGATTTGATTATGTGCTAAATATTATTTGATTCAATTCTTTCTTTTACAGTGGGAAGGCTAACCAATTGGCCCATGAGGGCCAAGAACCACTGTCCTTCCGGTGGCAGCTGCCCAATTGCAAGAATTATTTTTAGGAGCAAATAAACAGCCTGGAAAATTCTTTGGAGAGGAAACAAGATGCTAAGGAAAGAGCACTAGACTAAATCTTGGGATTTGGATGCTAATTTAGACTCTGACGTGTATGACCATGGACAAGTCATTTTTATCTCTTTGTGTCTTAACCTTCACAATATTTTCCTCATACAATCAAACTTCATAGATACCTATTTGACAAACATATGGAATCCTAGAATTCTACAGGTGGAAGGGACCTTAGAAGTCAGGGGAGCTCCTACCTGAAGCAGGAGTTAATTCCTATGAAAACCTGTTGAGGGTTTGACTTCTATTTAAGAAAGAAATGATACAAACATTTGCTAGGAGTATCCCTCTTTCTAGACTTGGAATTTTAAAAATAAATAATTTTTTTTCCACTTCAAACAAGTTCCAAAAATCCTTAGCATTTCCACAAATAAAATAGAACCAAAAAAGACAATTGTCTATGAAAACAAGAATCTCTACTAAGCATCACTTGCTTTCCAGGGAAATGCAATAAAAAAGAAGAGGCAGGGTGGGGTGGGAGGTTTGTATGGCTTTACTTATTTCCTTATCCTAGTTAGGGTGAGGTTTTTTTGGAAGGATGAATTGGAGGAAGGTTCAGTTGGATGTTTTCATCATTGTAGGAAACTTTCAATGTGAAAATTCCCCACTTTCCACATGAAAATCTATAATTTAAAGTTCTTAGAGTTGCCTAAGGCCCTGGGAGGTTTAATAATTTTCCCAGGATCTCATAGCTTGTATATGTAAGAAGCTGGACAGGAATTTAGGCCTTCTTGACTCTATTCTTCCTTGCCTCTTCCCTTATTCTGTTATTACTTTACACAAATATTCTGAGAGGAATGACCTCATGTTTACAAAGTACTCCAAGTTCTCAGGCATGAATTTTTTTAATACTATTGATATTGTTCTTTTTATTACTATATTAACCAAAGCCACACCCCACCTTGTATTTTAGAGGGTGGAGAGGGAGACTTAAGAGAAAGTTTGGGATTAGAGAATGTTAAAGAGCCAACAGTGAATCTGTTCTACCCCCTTTCCCCTTTTTCCTAAAATGTTGAATTAATTTTAATTTTGAAACTTATTCTCACTCTTTTGTTAATATAATAATACAATAAGCAATACAAAATTCCATCCAAAGAATGCTGACAGCCTGTGTTTATGTTGTGTCTATCTCTGAGAAGTTGCAACTGCTAATGCACTTTTTAAAGAATACAATTAATTGTCAGAGGAGAGATAAGGAAAATTTTTCATTCCTTCTCCTTCTGTAGAAGACTGGTGGTTTCTGGGAGGTCTCAGCCTTAGTCAGAGACAGAGATAGCTTGTTTTAAAAATGAATATTTAAAAATATTTGACTTAACAAGTTCCAAAAACCATGAATATTTCCACATGCAAAATAAAACCAAAAAAGATTATTGCTTATGAAACTGTGACTCTCTACTATGTATCATTTGCTTTTTATTTTAAATTTTTCAATATGCTTTTTTCAAAAAGTTGTCCTGCCTACCACTGCCTCTTTCTGAACTTTCCTTCTGTTCCCTTCTGTATATATATATATATATATATATATATATATATATATATATATATAAATATATATATATATATTTAATGTTTCAAATGCCCCTCTTTTCTTTTTTGGCAACAATATTGATGGATCCCTACTTCTCTCCTTGCTCCTACTTCCATTTAAAAAAAAAAAAGAAAAACAAACACCTTGTAACAAATAAGGACAGTCAAGCAAAACAATGATCATGTCCAAAAATGTATGTCTTATCTAAAAAATGAATTTATTTGTTCTGAGCAAAGGGTAGGACAACCTGATCAGCTGGGTTGTTCTTGCCTCTTAGCAAGAGTGAGCCACTGCTGTGCTTCTTTGCCCTTCAAAAATAAGTAGATAATTTAGGCAATTCATTACAGTTTCATGTTCAATTTGCTCCCCACCCCCACCCCAATTCTTGTTTATGTGAACACTTTTTTTTTAAACTGTTGGCAGTTACTGCATTTAAAATACCTTTCCCCCACCCCCCTCAAAGGAAGGAAAATTTGGGTTATCTACAGGCTACTTACCCTAACCTTCATGTAAAGGAAAGGGTGACTTTAAGAAAGACAGGGAGAGAACTGGAGGATTTGTGTTTATCTTTGGACAAGCACAATTCAGTATAATTCAATTCCATAAGCATTTGTTAAGATACAACCATGTGCCAAACACTGTGCCAGGTGCTAAGAATACAAAGACAAAAATGAAATAATCACTGAAATTAATATACTATCATATTAATAACTATTAATTTGTGATTCACCCTTTTCCTTTTATTTCTTCTATAACCCAATTTCTTTTCAGTTAATCTCTAAAGGACATGGCTGAGTGATGAGACTTGTTCCTAGACTCTGAGGCACATGTTCATTAACTAGGTAGGCAAGACCCCACCCAACTGGGAGACCTAATTTCTGTTTAGAGTACAGTTATCTCTGCCGCATTAAGATTTAGATATATTGTGAGTTGGCATAAGAAATTAAATGGGAACTTTTTGGAAGTTTTGCAGAATCCCCACATGACACGTGAAGGCTAGAAGGTAACAAAAGTTGAGAAAGTCAGAATTGCATAAAATGTATGTATAATATTGTGTAATACCCATATATTTTATAATGATTCAGATGGCTTCTCCAGTATGCAAATTTTCCCTGATTGTAACTGTGCTGTACCCCTAAACCTTCCATGCTGAAGGGATAACTGCATAAACAGAATGCCTTCTAGGTTAGCCTTTGTCAAGAAGAAGAAACTCCTGTCTTCGTCCCCTCCATTAGAGAATAGGACAACCTGACTCATAAAGGAGAAAAACCTAGTGGAGAAGTCCACATGAAAATAACTTCTCCTGCCCAGATGCTTTAAAGCTGCTGAATCTGTCCATCAAACCAAGTACTCAGCAAGAGGAGCTGAAGAATTTTAGCCAACCTCCTCATTAAATATTCACCAATCAGGGTTGATTTGACTTGTCAGAGGAGTTCCTTCTTAGAAGGAATTTAAGGCATTTTAGGGTCTCCTTTGGTATTTGGGTATAAAAAGAAATTACTAGTCACTAATAACTTATTGATCGCTATCTAGTCTAATTTTGAAAATTTTATTTTTAATTACCTAGGAACTCTGTCTCAGAGTTTTCATTCTGTCCTCAAGAAATTTATAATCTCCTGGAATATATAAACAGAGTAGGAAATACAAAATGAGAGATCACCAGCAAATGAGAAGATTCAATTCTATTTAATTCAACTGTTAAGAATTACTGAGTATCTGCTATGTGCCAGATATTGTATTTGGAGCTGGGAATACAAAGGTCAAGGAATTTCTATTCTAAAATGTGAATGACAAAGGTGAGGGAAATAATTAAAACATGTTTGAATGATCAGTTACATTTATGTAATGCTTTTTGGTTACAGAGTTTTACGTCCATTATCTCAGTTGATGAACCGAGTGAAAGGATGTGCATGTATCCACATCTTCATGTGTTCACATAAATGTAATCCAAGGATATTGGTGCATCTGGTCTCGGTCAATTTCATCATTCATAAACTAATCAGCACAAAAACATTCCTAATGTTCCCAGAAGAGGAAGGATTTCAGACTCCTTTAAAAAAGAAAGAGAAAGCAAAAATGATCAGTTCAGGATTCCTCACATGGATCTTTGGGTTCAAATGCTGGGGCCAGATCAAAGAGTCACCAGAACACATGCCTATTGCAGCCGGGAAATGAGTTGGTCTTGGGGATGGAATTTGGCTAAAGTCTTTCAAGAAGGGTCATTCATACCCAGCTATCATGCTTCCCATCTAGGATTTCTAATTTTTTTTAAAACAAATGCTTCTACTTCTTCCTCCCCTCCATTGATTTTGGGGAGATTATCTGGAGAAGACACAACTAGATAGTCATTCTCCTAAAAAAAAAAAAAAAAGAATCTGGGGAGAGGTTTACTGGATTTCTACCTACATATAAGCTCCATATAACACAAAAAATGTTAAATGGCAATCAAGAATGCTTCTTAGAGCACCCCCAATAAAATCAGGGGTGACACAGGGTTACCCATTATCATCACCACTATTCAATATTGTACTATAAATGTTAGCGTTAGCAATAAGAGAAGAAAAAGAAATAGAAGGATTAAAGTAGGTAATGAGGAAACTAAATTATCACTCTTTGCAGATGATATGATGATTTACTTAAAGAATCCTAGAGAATCCACTAAAAACTATTAGAAGTAATTTAAAACTTTAACAAAATTGCAGTATATCGTTTTCTTTCCTTTTTGATCTGATTTTTCTTGTGCAACAAGAGAATTGTATAAATATGTTTACATATATTGGATTTAACATATATTTTAACAAGTATAACATATATTGGATTGTTTGCCATGTAGGGGAGGGGGTGAGGGGAAGAAGGGAAAAATCTGAAATATAAGGCTATGCAAGGGTCAATGTTGAAAAATTATCTGTGCATATGTTTTGAAAATAAAAAGCTTTTTAAAAAGTTGCAGTATATAAAATAAACCCACATAAGTCATCAGTTTATCTATATGTTGCCAGCAAAGTCCAGTAGCAAGAGATAGAGAAATTCCATTTAAAATAACTGTAGATAATATAAGATTTTTGAGACTCTATCTGCCAAGACAAAGTCAGGAACTATATGAACACAATTACAAAACACTTTTCACACAAATACAGTTAACAATTGGAAGAATATCAAATGCTCATGATTAGGCTAAGTTAATAGGATAAAAATAACAATTCTACCTATATTAACCTACTTATTCAGTGCCATACCGATCAAACTGCCAAGAAATTACTTGATAGAGCTAGAAAAAATAATAACAAAATTCATCTGGAAGAATAAAAGGTTAAAAATTTCAAGGGAATTAATGAAAAAAAAAATACAAAGGAAGGTGGACTAGCTATACCAGACCTAAAACTATATTATAAAGTAGCAGTCATCAAAACCATTTGGTACTGATTAAAAAATCAGAGTAGTGGATCAATAGAATAGGGCAGGTTTACAAGATATAATAGTCAATGACTATAGTAATCTAGTATTTGATAAACGCAAAGACTTCTGGGATAAGAACTCACTATTTGACAAAAATTGCTGGGGAAACTGGAAAATAGTATGGCAAATACTAGGCATTGACCAACACTTAATACCCTGCATCAAGATAAGCTCAAAATGGGTTCATGATTTAGATATACAGGATGATGCTATAAGCAAATTAGAACAAATGTCATTCCTAGGACATTCCAGATTGTAAGGGTGCTGTGTCCCTAAACCTTGCTTGTTGAAGCAATAACTATATACCCACCTCTCAGATCTGTGGAGAAGGATGGAATTTATAGCCAGAGAAGAAGTAGAGAATATTATAAAATTCAAAATAGGTAATTTTGATTATATTAATTTAAAAAGTTTCTGTATAAACAAAATCAATGCAGCCAAGATTAGATGGGAAGCAGAAAACTGGGAAAAAATGTTTATATCCTACTTCAACAATGATACTGTATGAGGATGTATTCTGATGGAAGTGGATTTCTTCGACAAAGAGAAGATTTAATTCAGTTCCAGTTGATCAATGATGGACAGAAGCAGCTACACCCAAAGAAAGAACACTGGGAAGTGAATGTAAACTGTTTGCATTTTTGTTTTTCTTCTCAGGTTATTTTTACCTTCTAAACCCAATTCTTCCTGTGCAACAAGAGAACTGTTTGGTTCTGCACACATATATTGTATCTGGGATATACTGTAACATATTTAACATGTATAAGACTGCCTGCCATCTAGGGAAGGGGGTGGAGGGAGGGAAGGGAAAAGTCAGAACAGAAGTGAGTGCAAGGAATAATGCTGTAAAAAATTACCCAGTCATATGTTCTGTCAATAAAAAATTACAATTAAAAAATGTTTATATCCAATGTTTCTAATAAAGATGTCATTTTAAAAATATGTAGAGAATTGAGTCAAATTTATAAGAATACAAGCCATTCGCCAATTGATAAGTGGTCAAAGGATATGAACAATTTTCAGATGAAATAATTAAAGCCATTTCTACGAAAAAATGCTCTAAATCACTATTGATTTGAGAAATAGAAGTTAAGTAAACTCTGAAGCACTACTTCATACCTCTCAGATTGGTTAAGGTAACAGGAAAATATAATGATAAATGTTGCAGGCGATGTGGGAAAACTGGACACTAATACATACATGATACACTAATACTGATCCAATCATTCTAGAGAACAATTTGGAACTACACCTAAAAGGCCATAAAACTGTGCATGCTCTTTGATCCAGCAGTGTCTCTACTAGGTCTGTATCCCAAAGAGATCATAAAAAAGGGGGGAAAGAACCCACATGGGCAAAAATATTTGTGGCAGCCCTTTTTGCAGTGGCAAGGAATAGGAAACTGAGTGGATGCCCAGGAGTTGGAGAATGGCTGAATAAATTATGATATGTGAATGTAATGGAATATTATTGTTCTATAAGAAATGGTGACTAGCTTGATTTCAGAAAAGACTGGAAAAATTTACAGGAACTGATGCTAAGTGAAATGAGTAGAACCAAGAGAACATTGTACACAGCAACAGCAAGGTTATGTAATGATCAACTGGGATGGACTTGACTTTTTTCATAAATGAAATGATTAAAAGTAATTCTAATAGACTTGTGATGGAGAGAGCCATCCTCATTCAGAGAGTATGGAGACTAAATGTGGATCACAACACAGTATTTTCACCTTTGTTGTTGTTGTTGTTGTTTGTTGCATTGGTTTTTTCTTTCTCAATTTTTTTCCTTTTGATCTGATTTTTTTTTTTTGCATAGCATATAAATATGGAAATATGTTTAGAAGAATTTCACATGTTTAACCTATATTGAATTACTTGCTGTGTAAGGGAGGGAGAAGGTAGAAAAGGAGGAAGAAATATTTGGAACACAAGATTTTGCAAGAGTTGTAGGGGCAGCTAGTTGGTGTAGTGGATAGAGTACCAGCCCTGAATTCAGGAGGACCTGAGTTCTAGTGTGGCCTTAGACACTTAACATTTCCTAGCTGTGTGACCCTGGGCAAGTCATTTAACTCCAATTGCCTCAGGGGAAAAAAGTGGTTGTAAACAATCTTTGTATATATTTTAGAAACTGAAAAGCTTTTATTATTTTTTTTTAAATATTGCTTCTTAGTTGGCACTGAGAGACATAGATTCCTGAAAGAAGGAAAGAATGGCACTATACTTTTCCTGGCAATTCCCAGTAATGACATTTTATGTCACTTCAATTACACTGAAAAACTAAAGGGCATTCAGAGCAGGACATCTTTCTAGTTAGCCAAGTTGGAAAACCTGGAATTATCCTTGACTTTTCTCTCTTCCTTCTACCTTCTCCTCCACGTTCAACCATTTATTTGCCAAGTCTTATTGATTCTTCTTCCTCAATTCCTCTCCATTTTTTCCTCTTCTCTCCACTCACATAACTGTCACCCTAGTTCAGGTCCTGTCCTCTTCTTGTCTGGTCTATTGCAATAACCTTCAATCTCCACATCTATCTTTCCGTGCCACCCCTGCCAAATTCATCTTCTATATTAGCTGCCAGATGGATATTCTGAAAACATAGCTTTCATCAGGTTACTCTACTGCTCAAAAATCTCCAGTGACTCCCATTTCCTCCAAGATAAGTTTAAAAAAAATAAACTTAACTTGGCATTTAAAACCCAAGACAATCTTGTTCCTACCTACATTTTCAGAATGATTTCATATTACTCTCCATGCGTCTATTGATAAAAATTGGAAGATATGATTATTGAACAATTATCAGTAATACTTGAAAGATCATAGAGAAGAGGAATGGTACTGAAAAATGAGGATAAAGACAAGTATCCTGGGTTTTAAAGAAGGGAAGGGAAGGGAATCTGCAATTTCACCCTAGATTTATTTGGCTAATTCAAAACTTAGATAGGTGATTAGGATCTTCTGTCCATTCCCCAACATTTAGCAGCTAATGTTTTCTAAATGAATAGCTATGTGGTAAACATCACACTCGTGTGTAAATTGAGGTCATCTTTGATAAAACGCAAAAGGAATAGCCATACTTCTATAGGCAATTTTCTTCCTGAAATGTAAATGCATATTGTCCCATGAGCCCAATCCTTCTGTCTCTGCAGAGGATGCTTCACACTTTGGAGTATTTTCAGATTTTCTCTAATTGGTTCTGGTTTGCTAACTCCATGGTGGAAAACAACTTGCTTATTTTTTGAAGTTGCAGAACTGAAACTGGAGGTGCCTTCATAAGATCTTAGTTGACTTCTGCTCTCTCTTTTGGTTGAAGCTTGCTGCTTTTGGTCCTCTTCATTCTTGGTATCCAGTAGGGAAAATGCATTAAGGAGAAAACACTTAGGTCATCTGCCTGAGGTAACATGTGGCATCATGAATATGTCTCCCCTGGTACCTATTGTTTGGTCTTAAGTGAAAGGAATTAATCTGGAGGTTCCAATTAAGTGAGTCAAGAAAGGTTAATAAACCTCAGAGGTTTAGGAATACAAGGAATCCAGAAACAGAATTCATGCCGGGTTTTCCAACCAATCTAGCATTGATGTTCCAAGTGACAGAGTAAGCAGCCTTTTAGAACTCAGTCCATCCCCAATTGATAAATGATCAAAGGATATAAGCAAACAATTTTCAGATGAAGAAATTAAAGCCATCTAAAGTCATATGAAAAAATACTTTAAATCACTATTGATTAGAGAAATGCAAATTGAAACAACTCTGAGTTATCACCTCACACCTTGGCTAAGATGACAGGAAAGAATAATGATAAATATTGGAGGGAATGTGGAAAAACTAGAACATCAATGCATTGTTGGTGGAGTTATGAAATGATCCAATCATTCTGGAGACCTATGCATACTCTTTGACTCAGCAGTGTCATTACTGGGTCTGTATCCCAATGAAATCATAAAGGAAGAAAAAGGATCCAGATATGCAAAAATGTTTGTAGTAGCTCTTTTTGTGGTAGCAAAGAATTTGAAAAATGAGTAGATGCCCATCAATTGGAGAATAGATGAATAAGTTGTAATATATGAAGATAATGGAATATTATTGTTCTATAAGAAATGATGAACAAGCTAATTTTGGAAAGGCCTGAAAAGATTTACATGAACTGATGATGAGAGAAACAAGCAGAACCAGGAATACATTGTATACAGTAACAGCAAGAATGTGTGATGATCAACTGTGAAAGATTTAGTTCTCAGTTTCAGTAACCCAAGGTAATCCCAATAAACTTTGGATGGAAAATGCCATCTGCATCCAGAAAAAGAACTATGGAGATTGAATGTAAATTAACACATGCTACATTGACTTCTTTTTTCTGTTCTTTTTTTTTCCTCTCTTGTAGCTTTCCCCTTTTGTTCTGATTTTCCTCTCCCAAGATGATTAATAAAGAAATGTATATTTAAAAAGTTAATACACATATATAGCTAGAAAAAAAACAAAATAGTTTAAAAAACTCCAGTAATTATAACAGATATCCTTTTTTTTTATCCTTGTTCTTATTGGAGATTTTCCAGGTTATTCCTATTGCTCTGAGATAGATATTACTTATTTTAAGAAAGGCTCTTTTGATTTTTATGCTACTTAGTGTTTTTAATAAAAATGGGTGTGATATTTTATTAAAAAAAAAAAAAAAACTCAGTCCAATGGTAGCTAAGTGAGGACTCTAGTAAGGATTCCATATTTGGATATCAACTTGTAGGACCAGTACTATATAAAAACCCTGCTCAGACACCAAGATAGAATAGGAAATTATGTGCCTTAAAGGTGTTAGGAGAAAATGTTTGTCTCTTACTTTTATTATTGTTATATCTTTGGAGTAAATATCCCTTTGTAAAAGCTAATTTGTGTTAATTGACTAAATGAAACTAGGGTGCTAGTTACTGGCACCTTATAGTTAGGGAAATATAACCAGAGAGCGTTCAAAACGTCATTAAAGAACAGATACCCTAACTCCTCGTGGATACTCTTAAGAATCCTGAATTGAAGCTGTAGCAATCAGGCACTGGAACAATGTGTCAGAGCATATAGATTACACTTAAGTGTTTATATATATATAACTTGTCACTTTGATACAGCAAACACTTCCCAACAATACCAATCAATTTATAAACATTTACCTACTATGTTTGAGTTATTGTGCTAAGCACTGGGGATACAAATAGAGCTAAAAAGTCCTTGCTTTCAAAAAGTTTAGGAGATAACATGCAAACAAATGTATATAAAGCAAACTATAAACAGGTTAGGTAGGAAATATTTCTCCTTCATTCTTTAAAGAGGACCATGATATTGAAGAGGTGATGTCGTGATATGCAAGTGAGATGGATTTATCTCAGCATGGGTTGGGAGTTGTTACCAGCTTCACTTTCTCCTCCAGCCCTAGCTGGGTCCAATGGCAATATATAGATCAGGATGACTGGAAATGGGTAGAAAATAACAATCAGCAGGAAGGCACTAGAATTAAAAGTTGTTAGGGAAAGTCTCCATTAAAAGATGAAATTTTAGTTGGGACTTAAAGGAAATCAGATAAGTTCATAGGCAGAGCAGAGAAGGGAGACCATTTCTAGGTATAAGGGACAAACAGAAAAAATTCCTGGAGCAGAAGGAAGTGTCTTGTCCAAGAAACCCCATTACAAACTAAAATCCTCAAAAAAAAAAAAAAAAATTGTTGATTGATTCTTAACAGAAGGAAGAATATGTCTTTTAAATATGGCATGGTATTTGACAAGAGTTTTGTTTGCTTCTATGGCATCTTTATTTATTCATAGACCATTATCTACTTCAGGCCACATCTGCACAGTCCCATGGTTGACTCAGAACTGTATAGAATATGAGTGCCTGTTGGGTTTGTTGTTTGTTGATTTTAAGCCAGACAAGCAATTGACTCAGGAAAGCAAAATATAACCTTAAAGGTTCTCCCATAAGGTGTGTGTCTTATACATATATTTAGATCACATAAGATAGGGCAGTTAGATGGTATAGTGGATAGAGCACCAGCCTTGAAGTCAGGAGGACTTGAGTTCAAAGCTGATCTCAGACACTTAACACTTCCTGGCTGTGTGATCCTGGGCAAGTCACTTAATCCCAACTGCCTCAGGGGGGAAAAAAGATCACATAAAATGTAATCACATATAGAGGTTTGTTTAATTTGTAACACCAGTGAGGCATAAAATAGGGAAACATATGCTTGTCAGAAGTGTTTTGCATTGCCATGCAGGATGTCTTGAGTAAAGTCTAAAAGGAAGAGATATTTCTTACAGATTATAATAATTTATAACTTTAGAAGTTGTAAATCACATCAAAGCTATTATCTCAGTTGAGCACCACCACACCCCATGAGGAAAATCTTGTTCAGTTGTATCTGACTCTTCAGGACCTCATTTGGGGTTTTCTTGACAAAAGATACTGGACTAGTTTGCCATTGCTTTCACCAGCTTATTTTATCGATGAGGAAACTGAGGCAAATAGGGTTAAGTGCCTTGCTTAGAGTCACACAATTTAAGTGTCTGAAGCCAGATTTGAACTCAGCTTCTCCTGACTTCAGGGACAGTGCTCCATCCACTATATCACCTAGCTACCCTCAGGAACCAAGTTTTGTTAAGTCTAATTCCACAGCAAAGTCTGTCTCTGGACCCGGAAAGAAGTTTGTAGAATTCTGCCTTCAATGCAGGTATCTGGATATGAAAACAGTATTTGTCTATATCAGACGTCTTTAACTTATCCCTGTTCTCAACAGTGCTCTTTCCTCACTCTGTGGGGTTTTAGGGACATGCCAGGACTCCTGAGCTATGGAAGCCCCCTCAGTCAGATCTCATTCACCAACGTGTTAAGAGCAAGCAATGACAGATGAGTTTTATACTGGGAGCCTTGGATCTAGAGGAAATCTTTGAGTACATTTTGAGTAAATTCTTGGAGTACAAATCTTTGAATACTCCTCTATAGAGGCTTTTGAGAGGAACTAAATAAGTGTCAGTACAGTTTGAGACGGCTTGATAGGGTCAGATTCCCTGAGAAATAAAACCTACTATAAGAAGTCTTTTTAGAGTCCTTGAGCCTTAGATCCATCTTGGCTCAAGGAACCTCTTCCAGAATGCTGTTGTAGCAATGATTCCAATCTCTCTTTTCCAGAACACAGAAAGCTAAATCTCTCTCTCTGGGTTTTAGATATTCCTGTGAGGGGCAAGGAATGACTTTTGAGCTTGAGCTTCATTCTAGTGTATTTTCCCAACTCTTAATGGCCAATTATTAATTCTTCAGTCCCATTTAACTAATTAGCTTTTATAAAAGTATACTTACTTCAGAGATATAGCAAGAAAAGAAGTACAAACATTTCCCCTCAACATTTCATTAGTATACTCTCCCTTATGCCATTTTAGTCCCTAGGAAAAATGGGCTGACAATTCAGTTTCTACATAGAATTTGTGCTATCAAGTTTACTTCCAAATATGGCAAGGTTGCTAGATAAATGCACATACCACTGCATTAGGTCCGGAAGGTCATTCCTTGAGGCCCTGATGCTGGAATAGCTGACCACTAAACTTAGCATGGATTCAATTCCCAAATCTTCTGGTGGCTTGTTCTCCTAATTTTTCCCAACTCCCAAGATCATAGCTATCTCCAATTTTCTTCACCTAAAATAGGAAAGAAAAAATGCAAAGAACTGTTTGTGGAAACATGCTGACCGCAGATAGGGAGAAACTGAGGCCTCGCCTCTGACATCATAGTCTCTTATCCTCTCATTGGAATGTAGCCAAAGAGGAAGGAGTCAGATCAAGGGACTGGCCCTGCCTTTTGAACATACCCCACTTCTGGCTATGTGTCAACCCACAGTCTTCCTCTTCATTACATAGTTAGCAGACCGAAACCAGTTACAGAATGTCTGCACGTGCTCCACATCAGGGACCAAGGCATTTCAATTATATATCATTATACCTTTCTGGAAGCAGGCTATCCAGACTTTCCAAGTTGGAGATTGCATCATCCCCCGGCCCCTCTTTCCCCATCCCCAAACTCTTGCACTGTAATTATCAGAATGGTTAACTATTCTAGTTAAGAAAAGGACAGCTATATTACCTGATTGCTATCTCTAGTTCTCTTTGTACCCCAAACTATCAGTATGATCGGCCCACTCCAAATTCTGAGTTTGCCCTTCTGTTCTCCTGCAATTTCAAGTGAATTGGGAGTGATGCAGTGGAAGAGTGACTGGGTTTGGAGAAAGAGAACCTGGCTTTGATTGCTAGTCCTGCCTCATACTATCTATGTGACCTTAGACAAGTCACAACCTCTCAGGAGAAGATAATTTTGTTATTTATAAAATGATTGCATTTGACTAAAAGACCTTTAAGGTCTCTTGGGAATTGAAATTAATTCTATGCTATAAGAGAGGAAGTTGTCTTGTTTGGTTGTTGAGCGGGAATAGAATTTATTGCATCTACAGACACAAACCAAAAAGATATTAAAATTCAATACAATTGTCCAGTGACACATTTCTTGGTCATGCTAAACTTTCTCATCTAAGCTAATAGTTGGTAGAACCCCTCTAGGACTCAGTAACTGGACATGATATGTTGGAAAGCTATCTACATGGTGTGTGGGGAGAGCTACACTATGTGACTCATTCCCTACATGCCTTCCACTAGACTGCCTTTTCCTCCCACAGTGCTCAGAAAAGACCTGTTTGCCTGACCTAGGTCGCTGTCAGAGTCATGATTAGCAACTGGCTCCTGGCCAGTGGGTGGGACAATCCCTTAACTTGACCCTGCTCTGACTCACTGCTGTACTCATGGTGATCTTGAAGTACCACTCCCACTAGAGAACCATTATAGAAACATGTCTCGCCTATAGATCATGCATGCTACAGTAGATCATAATAGTCAACAATTACTTTGATATTTACAACAAAAACTTATTCCTTTACCAGCTCTGCCCCACTAACTTTTGGTCTTATTCCCCAGCAACTAATGCCCTCCCAAATTGTATTGAATTTGGTCTTTATTTTATATCTACTTGTATATGTACACCTCGACCAATAAAATGTAAGCCCCTTGGAGGCAAGAACTGCTTCCTTTTGGTTTTTGGATTACCAGTACATAGCAGAGTACCTGACACTAAATAGACAGTTAATAAATGCTTAGTGGTTAATTAGAAAGAAGATGTAGTACAGTGAAAAGAACTTTGATTCTGCCAGCAGAAGGTTTAAGTCCTTTCTCTGATATTTGTTTCTTATATGACCTTAGATAAGTCAATGACTTCTCTTGATCTTTATTATCTTCTCTGTAAAATGAGGAAATTGAGCAAAATGGCTTTGAAGGTCTCTGAAGCTCTAGATTTGTGATCCTATCATTATTTATCATAAAGCATTTGCATTCAGTTATGTTTGGATGCATATTCTCCTCCATAGAATGTAAGCTCCTTCAGGACCAGGAGATCATTATATACTTCAACAACAATACTATATGATGACCAGTTCTGATGGACCTGGCCCTCTTCAACAATGAGAGGATCCAAATCAGTTCCAATGGAGCAGTAATGACCTGAACCAGCTACGCCTAGAGAAAGAACTCTGGGTGATGACTAAAAACTATTACATTGAATTCCCAATCCCTATATTTATGCCCACCTGCATTTTTGATTTCCTTCACAAGCTAATTGTACAATATTTCAGAGTCTGATTCTTTTTGTACAGCAAAATAACGTTTTGGCCATGTATACTTATTGTGTATCTAATTTATATTTTAATATATTTAACATCTACTGGTCATCCTGCCATCTGGGGGATGGGGTGGGGGGAAGGAGGGGAAAAATTGGAACAAGAGGTTTGGCAATTGTTAATGTGTAAAGTTACCCATACATATAACCTGTAAATAAAAGGCTATTAAATAAAAAAAAATTTTAAAAAAGAATGTAAGCTCCTTGCTGGCAGGGACTAGTCTATTTCTGCCTCTGTATTCACTGGCACAATATACTTGGCACATACCAAGTAGTAGGTGCTTACTAATGCTTGTTGATTGGTTGAATCCAATAGATATATGCCATAGCCTCTATTGACATGGATGGTGGATTTAGAACTGGAAAGGGAATTAGAGATTACCTAGTTCACCCCCTTCATTTTATAGATGAGGAAACTGAAACTTGAAGGTTAAGTGACTTGCCACTATCTAGTAAATATTGAGGTAAAATTAGAACTCAGGTTTTCCTAGCTCCAACTCTAGTATTCTCTTCATTATATGATACTGCCTTCTAGTTTATGGTCTGGTTGGACAAGCCAGAGCTTCTTAAACTTTTATCACTTGCAACCCCTTTTCACCCAAGACATTTTTACTCAAGCTCAGGTATATAAGTATATAAAATAGATATACAAATCAAACATTTACTGATAATAAATCATAATTTCATGACCTCCACATTCAGTCACAAATCCCATATGGGGTTGAGTTTAAGAAACATCGGGATAGGCTACACAAATGAAACAATGAACAGAAACATATTCCAAGATGACAATCAAAAAGTAAGAGAGTAGAAAATAGTTTTAATAATTTGGTAGAGACAGAAAATAAAAAAGGAATTAGAGAGAGAAAGAAATATAGGGGCAACTAAGTGGCTATTCTAGAAAGAGTACTGGCCCTGAAATTGGGAGGATGTGAATTCAAAAACAATCTCAGACATTTACTAATTGTGTGACTCTGGGCAAGTCACTTAGCTCTGATTGCCTCCAAGGAGAAATGAGAGAGAGAGAGAGAGAGAGAGAGAGAGAGAGAGAGAGAGAAGAGAAGAGAAGAGAAGAGAAGAGAAGAGAAGAGAAGAGAAGAGAAGAGAAGAGAAGAGAAGAGAAAGAGAGAGAGAGAGAGCGAGAGAGAGAGAGCGAGAGAGAGGAAAGGGGGAGGGAGGGAGAGAAAGTCTGTAGGGTAGAGTTATTAGGAACCAAGTACATAAGGTAGATGAAATTAAGATAGGCATGGGCATGGGTAAGGTTTATGTAGTGGAGTTTTAGTTTATACTCCTAGAGGTGCTACAGAGAGGAGGGGAAAGGGCACAGGAAGGGATATAGAAATGTTTCCTTCTCTGTAATGACTTCAATAGTGCTGCAACAATTTATCTGTGATCTCATCAATGTGGGCGTTCCTGCCTATCTTGTAGGGCATAGGATCTAGTCTTGGGCCACTCTTGTTTGGATTTTCCATAAAGCATTGGTTAATAAATATTTATTAAGCACTTACTATGTGCCAGGCACTGTTTTAAGGGGTAGCAAAACAAAGGCAAATCTCTGCACTCAAGGAGCTCACAATCTAACAAGGAAGACAACACACAAACTTTTCCAAGTTTTGTGACATTCCATGGCTATCAGAACAGCAGATGATTGATTTTACTTTTAAATGGGAGCAATAATACCTGCTTTACAACTGGAAATTGAGTGGATGCCTATCAGTTGAGAAATGGTTGAATAAATTATGATATGTGAAGATAATGGAATATTATTGTTCTATAAGAAACAATGAGCTGATTTCAGAAAAGCCTGGAAAGACTTAAATGAACTGATGCTGAGTGAAATGAGCAGAATCAGAATAACACTGTATACAGTAACAGCAAGAGTATGTGATGTCTAACTGTGATGGACTTGGCTCTTTTCAACAATGAGATAATTCAGGTCAACTGAAATAAACTTGGGATGGAAAATGCCATTGACATCCAAAGAGAGAAAGAACTATAGAGACTGAAAGTGGAACAAAACATAGTATTTTTACCTTTTTGTTTGTTTTTTTCTTTTTTGTATTTTTTTCTTTTGGTATGATTTCTCTTGCACAACATGACAAATCTGGAACTATGTTTAAAATGACAGCACACATTTAACTTATATCAGATTGTTTGCTGTCTTGTGGAGATGGGAGGTGAGAGAGAGAAGAAGAAAAATTTGGAATACAAAAGCTTATAAAAATGAATGATGAACTTTGATTTCCTTCACAAGCTAATTGTACAATAATTCAGAGTCTGATTCTTTTTGTACAGCAAAATAATGTTTTGGTCATGTATACTTATTGTGTATCTAAGTTATATTTTAATATATTTAACATCTACTGGTCATCCTGCCATTTAGGGGAGGGGGTGGGGGGGGTAAGAGGGTGAAAAATTGGAACAAGAGGTTTGGCAATTGTTAATGCTGTAAAGTTACCCATGTATATATCCTGTAAATTAAAGGCTATTAAATTAAAAAAAAAAATGAATGATGAAAAGGTATCTTTCATGTATTTGAAATAGAGTATTTAGAATTTGTATAGGGTTTTTTTAACATGTATTTGGAAAAATAAAATACTAGTGGGGTAAAAAGAGAGAGAGAAAGAGAGAGAAAATAGCAAAGAATAGCTGACTTACCTGCTATAAGGAGCTGTGATGATCAATTAAGGTCAAAATTGCTAAGTAGTAAGCATAGGTATAATGGATTTTACTGCTTTAGTACCTTTGTTCATGCATACCTTTGTTCATGCATTCTCAGTACTTAGAACTGTACACCTTCTCTACCTCAAATCAACTTTTCTCCAAGGACTAGGTCTAAGGCCATGTCCTTCATGAAGTCTTCTCTGATTGCTCCATATACTATTCTTTGTAACATTCATACATTTACATTTTATTTTGGACAAAGTCCCTGACATGTGTGAGGGTCTCAAGAAAATGGATCAAACCCTGGGGGATGATTACTTGGCATTTCTAAGCTGTCAGACAAACTTTATCCTAATGAGCTGCAGTACATAAGACTCTCATGGTAAAGCATATGGGTAGAGAGAGCATTGGCAGGATGACAAATTCAAATCCTTCCTAAGATGCATGGCCCTGGCCGTGTAATTTAATCTCAGCCTCAGTTTCATCAGCAAAATGGGAGGAAAATAGCATCTATTTAACAGGGTTTGTGATGCTTCAATGAGATAACATATGTAAAGTAATTTGTAAATCTTAAGATATTATAAAAATGCTAGCTATTATTATAGGTCTGTTCAAAAGCAAAAGGCAGTTTAGTGCTACAGTGGATACAGTGCCAGACCTGGAGTCAAAAAGACTCATCTTCCCCAGTTCAAATGTTGCCTCAGATACACACTAGTTGTGTGACACCAGGCAAGTAACTTAATCCTGTTTGCCTCAGTTTCCTCATCTGCAAAATGAACTGAAGAAGAAAGTGACAACCCCTCCCCCCCAATATCTTTATCAAGAAAATCCCAAGTGGGGTCACAGAATCAGACATAATTGAAATGACTCATTAACAAATTAAAATCAAAAGAAAATATGAACTTTTAACAACTAGTTACCAGCATTTTATGTAAGCTTCATGCTTCTTAAATTAGTCTCAATATTAATACTTGTAAAGGATTCAGTTGTCCAGCAGGTTATCAGTATTTAAACATTTAATTATGCAAAAGTGATCTCAAAAGATCTTGGTCTGACTTGTAAAGAAAACAAACTGGAAAAAGTGACTACACAATTACAGCTTAAAACAACATAGAGAAAGAAAGTTGCCAATTATATTCTAGAGGAGCCCCCAAATAAAGGTATCTAAAATTTAATGTCCTCAGTGGAAAATCTGTCTAGTGAGTCTTCATAACACAAAGAGCCCAATATTTATCCCAGACGAGGCCCCACAAATAGCCTATAGAAAGACAAAAGGTAGGAAGAATCTGTAGATACTCTTTGTAATAATACCATCATAGATGAGGGGGACCTAGATTAAGATAATAGCAGTGGGGAATATAGAGAAATTCAGTTCAAATGCTACCTCCCTACCAAGGGTTGTCTTACTTCATAGAATGGTTAGTGTTCTCCCCTAGTCCTATAACTTCTATGTGTACATATTGTATCCTTCTAGTAGCCTATAAACTCATTAAGGTCAAGATGTGTTTAGTCTTTGACATTGTATCCCCAGTCTCATCATGAGCTTCTTGAGGGCAGGGACTGTTTGGTTCTTGCCTTTTTTTGGATGCTCTGTACTGAGTGTAGAGTCTAATACATAGTGGGTATTAATAATTGCTTATTGACTGCCTGAAACAATGCCTTGCACACAGTAGGCACTTAATAACAATTTCTTGAATTGAAGTGATTAATGGGAAAGACAATCAATATGAAGGAAGAGTCAACTGGAATTGGTAGGTTGGTCTGGCTAGAATAGAAGGTGTGAAGGGTAATGAGTATGGGTCACAATAGTCAGGTATTCTTCAATGGCTCACTTAGAAGAATATCTCAGTGATCCTACTTCATTATGTCATCTGCTGGCACTGAACTGACGTGGGGAATTGGGCTTATGGGTCTTGCTGTGGCTTGATGGAATTGCTATGCCAGGAAGAGCCCATATTTTAGCTGCAGGTGTCTGAAATGGAAATAGGAATTCAAGAGTCCTTCCTGGTACATGGGAGGTTCAAGGGTGTTTGCAGTCCCAGACACATCACCTGGCACACCTGGGACCTCACACTGATGTTTGCCCAACTCCTCTGCCACTGCTTCAATTAGGGTTCTTTGATTGCCTGCTGGAATACTGAGCCACTTTCATCCGTATCACCTCCTTTCCTTTTACCTCCTGGCAATGATAATCTGATCAAGACTGGGACTTAACTTGGCACAAAGAGAAGGAATAACCATTTATATAGCACCTACTATGTGCCTGGCACTGTGGGAAGTACTTTACAATTATCTCCTTTGATTTCTCATAATAAAAATTTTAATTTTTAAATTAAATTTATTAAATTAAATTAATAGATTAATAATAGCTAATACTTATCCAGCACTTATTATGTACCAGGCACTGACTTAGCACTTTACAATTAGTTTCATTTGTGCCTCCCAACAATACTGAAAACTGCTATTCTCCCCATTTACAGAAGAAAAACCTGAGACAGAAATTAAGTTACTAATCCAGGGTGACACATCTATAAAATGTCCTAAGATTACACTTAATGTTGGGGAAAGACTGGGATGTTGTAATTAGGATGTTCAGTGTCCAGATGTCTCCTTTCTATATCTTCTCATCACCCCATATCTACTTGTTTAAGTCTTTTCTGTCTTTCAGCAGCTGACTTTGGTACTGCCTTCTTTCTAAGACCTAACCATATACATTAGGTGCACCTGATCATAAGATCATAGCTGTAAACCCTGCAGAGTTATCTGGTCCAACTTGCTCATTTTATAAGCGAATAAATTGAAATCTAAAGATCCAGGTCATTCAGATAGACAGTGGCAGAAATAGGATTTGAGCTAAGCCCCCTAGCTTCAAAGCTGTCACTCCTATGCTGCCAGGCTGATTTTCTTCTCTGGTGAACCCTATATCACTAGTTGCTAAATAATGTCAATGAAACAGAAGTATAATAAGGAGAAGAATTGGTCTCCTACTCTTGGGAGAGAGAGCTGAGGGCTTCTGACTCGAGCCAATAGTTTTTGTTTTTTGTCTTTCTTTTTTACTTTACCATATCAATTCAATTCTGTAAGCATTTTTTTTCAGTGCCTGTTATATGCCAACCCCTGAGTCAGAAACCAGGATTATAAAGCCCATGACAATGCTTCATCTTGTTTCATAAATGTTTGAAATGAATTTAATTCCTTTCTGTCCTATAAATCTCCAGTTGCTAAGCAGTTGTACTGGCTGGGACCACCCCCCTACCTTACTCCACCCACTGCTGTACATGCAATTTCCCACAAACCACTACTACAAGGATGTCAAGGGAAATGCGATGGAGGGAAATTACATGTTTTCCAGAAAACTTATTTGTATAACAATGTCATTTGCATATTGGACTGCCTTTTCTACCAGGTTTCCTTCCTGGAGGAGACCAATAACATCCCAGATTTCTTTTTTAGGAAGGAAGCAGTTAGGCAGAGCAGAAATCCCAAGGGATATAATTTTGGTACAAATGTTCTTTTAGTTAAAGGCTAGGGGCAATGAGGCCTGAAGGGGGCCCAGTAGGTAGTTTTTTATGCTTTATTTTCTTTCACTTATTGCTTAGCACTTGTTCGGAAGAAATTTAGAGGCTTTCAGTCTATTAAATAAGCAGCTCCTTTTCACCAATTTCCTATGATCCTTGACATAGCCTTCCCATTATATTCCTAGTTCTATTGTATTTTCTTTGAAGTAATCTGCAGAAAATGACATCCATTTGGAGAGGGTTCATAACATTCCTCATTTTACAAAGGAGGAAACTGAGGTTTAAAGGGGTCAAACTTCAGATTCAAACTCAAGCAAACTGACTCCAAATCCAAGATCTTGTCTACTTCTTGGGATTGCCAGACCTTGGAATGAGTGGATAATACTACATAGAGTGGTGTGTTTTTAGGTTGTAATACCATTTGTTGAAGATGAGACCAACCCTCAGAGACAATATAATTACATTAACATTTATTATTAAATATCTACTGTATTCAAGGTACTGTCCTGAGAATACAAAAGCAAAAAATAAAATAAAACAAAATACCAAGCTTTAAAGAGCCAACAACATTCCACTGGAGAATAGAGTAGGTACTAAGACAAAGAAACATCAGTCACAAGAAATAAGCATTTCTAGAGGTCCCCTCTGAGGGGACCAGGAAAGAACCATGTACCAAGTGAATGATCCCTGAGCTGAGCCTGAAAGAGGCTGAAGTGGAGGGGAGGAAAGAGTGCTCCCCAGACATGCAGGCCAGTTTGATTGAACAAAAAGCATAGGAAGGTAAATTATATGAAATATGGAATTGGAAAAGTATGCAAGAGCCAGATTGTGGAAGGCTTTAAAATCCAAGAGTTGAGAATTTTATCCTAAATGCTTTGAGGAGAACATTTGGTTTTTGTCTTTGAAAGCAGCCTAGAGGCATGGAGGTGGTACAGTAGATTGAGCATTGGGACTGGACTCAGACCTTGCCTTAGGCACTTACTAATAGGGTGACCCTGAACAAATCTGCTCATCAGTAAAATGAACACAATAGTACTACCTTCCTCTAGGGATATTGTAAGGATCAGATGGTTCTTTGCATATCTTAAAATACTAAATAAATAAATAAAAATAAATTACATATTATTTCCCCTTCTCACTCCCCCTCCCAGGGATTGTGTCCCTTTTTACACCTAGCACAGAAGCTGACATATATAGGTGCTTAATAAATGCTTATTGGATTGAACTGAACAAAGGAGAGAGATGCTTCAGGTCCAGGGGACCAACCTCACAATGCTCGATCTAGTCCTATGAGGAGGAAGGGGAGTTTTTAAAAGTCTAGCTTCCCTGGTGATGTCCCCACTGAGAGGAAATCTGACCCCTTGACTGTGGTCCCCACCCAGCCAGGAGTGCCTGGGAGGTGGGGGAGCCGGGACCTGCAGCCTGGGAAGGTGCCCAGCTGTTTTGGAGAGGGAGGGGCTTTACTGGGAAGTGACACGAGTTGGAGGTGTGATAGCATTTTTTAATCACTTGCCCGAGATTGGGGGAAGGGGCGCCGGGGGACATGGTCTAGAGGCCAGAGAGTCTCGGAGCTCGGAGCACTTCTGGGAGACCGGGACAGACGAGACTGATGATTTCCTGTCCCTTCCGCGGCCGATTCCCAGGGGCTCCGCCATCGCAAGGATCACATAAGCCCGTTGGCGTCAGGCACTCTCCCTCTCCCTGGGTGCTCAGCCGGCGACAAAGTTGCTGTAAGAGACACCAGGATATCCGGGAAAGAGGAGGGTGGGGGATAGGGGGGACTGGGTGGAGGGAGGGGGGGGACCTGGCAGGCAGAATGCTGGGAAATGGGCAGCCCCCTTCTGGGAAAGGGCAGTGACTCACCAGCCCAGCCCCCTGCCTACCTTCTATCTAAGCTCTGGAAAGATTCACTGGAAAAGGGTGAGGAGGGTTGGGGGGTGGGAGGAAGGTGCCGGCCTGCCTGGGGCTAATCTGAAGGGCCCCAGAGGAGCAGGAAGAAGCTTGCATCACTTGGCCCTGAGCCTGCTTCCTGGGCTTGTGGTTTAAAGCCAGGAGGGATGCTTGCTGCTGCTCCTGTGACACAGGCCAACCTACCTTCCTAGGCCCCTGTACCACAGGGCACGCAGTGACAGAAAAAGCGTCCCAAGAAGAGAACTACAAGTAGAACTCAGATCCTCTCCTTCTGTCCAGTTTTCACAGGGGTCCTAGGATCATGCATCTGGTCTCAGAAAGGATCTTAAAAATATCTTGTCTAATAGCTCATTTTACAAATAAGGAGACAGGCTCAGAAAGAGTGACTGTCAAAGGTCATTAAGAGGAAGAGCAAGGAATTGTAGCCAGGTTTCTGACCTCAGATCATATGGTGTAATGGAGCATGATTTGGATCTGAAGTTAGGAAGACCTAACAGCTAATAGCTGTTTGCCACTAGGCAAAGTCATTTAATTTTTCTGTGCAAAATTGGGGGGGGGGGGGGTGGATCTGATGACTTTTCCAGCTCTAAATCTAGTATCCTATTAAATTGGTACTATGAATTCTGACTCCCTATTGGCTCAGATCCTGTATGGGCCTCCTATGATGTTCCTTCCAGTGCATCATGATTTAGGACAGAATTTGAGAATAGGAATGAACCTCAAAAGGGAACTTTCTTTTTCTATAGATGAGGAAACTGAAGATGAGAGACAGAAAGTGATTTTGTGAGATCATATATTTAAGATGGGATCTACTCAGATCTTCTGACTATGATTTAGAGCAAAACAGAATCTTAAACCTATTTTCCACACTGATAATGACTATAAATATTAAATAAATTTGAGATATAATTTCATACTTGACATGTTGGAGAAAACCATGTATATAACTGATCCTTTTTTCATGGATTCCCTAGTCACACAGACAGTCAGAGTGGGAGGGTGAATTGGAAGACCTTGAACCAGAATTTTGGGAAATCATTGAGAAAATCTAGAATCCAAGGTTAATGAATACTAGGGGTTCCCTCTTTGAATATCAAATCCAGATACTAGTGATTTCAAGCTAGAAGGTATCTCAGAGACCATTTCATTTTCCTACCTTTATGAATGGGTGAATTTGATAATTTATTCAATAAGCATTGATCCAGTATGCCAGACACTATACTAGGCACTGGAACAACCCTTATATTCAAAGAGCTTTTATTTTTTTTTTTAATTCTTTATAGACATTTTTTGTTTTTATATCACCATTTCTCTCAACATTTCCCCTCCTTCCAAAGACCATTCCATGTGACAAATAATTTTAATTTTTTTGTTCTCTTAATGATCATTTGATCAGTTGAGCATTTTTATTTATCTTTATTTTTTAAAAAAAAATTATTAAAGCTTTTTACTTTTCAAAACATATGCATGGGCAATTCTTGCAAAACCTTGTATTCCAATCCTCCCCTTTTTCCCACACCCTCCCCTAAATGGGGAGTAGTTCAATATATAACAAGTAATTTTTAAAAATTTAAAATAATAAGAAATGACCAGCAGGATGATTTCAGAGAGGCCTGGAGAGACTTACATGAATTGATGCAAAGTTAAATGAGCAGAACCAGAAGATCATTATACATAGCAATAAGAAGACTATATGATGATCATTTCTGATGGATGGGGGTCTATCTTCACAATGAGATGATTCAAACCATTTCCACTCATTCAGTAATGAAGAGAATCAACTACACCCAGAAAGAGAACTATGGGAAATGAGTGTGAACCACAACATAACATTGCCACTCTTTCTGTTATTGTTTGCTAGCATTTTTGTTTTCCTTCTCAGATTTTTTTACCTTATTTCTAGATCTGATTTTTCTTGTGCAGCAAGATAATTGTATAAATATGTAATATATTGTATTTAACATGTATTGGACTATCTGACATCTAGAGGAGGGGTGGAGGGGTAGGAGGGGAAAAGTTGGAACAGAAGGTTTTGCAAGGGTCAGTGTTGAAAAATTACATGCATATGTTATATATATATATATATATATATATATATATATATATATATATATAAAGATATAATAATGAAAATAAATAAATAGATGAGTCTCCAGAAAAAATTTTTAAAATAATATCTTATGCCCCCCAATTACATTTAAAGACAATTTTAAACATTTTTTTTTAAATTGAGTTCCAAATTTTCTCTATCCCTTACTTAATTCCCCCTCTCTGACAAGGTAAGCAATTTGATATAAATTATACACATGCAATCATGTAAAGCATAACAAATAATATTTTTTAAAGAAAAGTCAGCAATCCCAATTAACAGATTGAAAAATATTTTGCTAATATATATTGTGTTCCAGACTCATATACCTTTCACTTCTGCAATGAACTGAGACAGAACAGGGATATTTTCTTCTCTATCTCTTGCCTGGGGCCATGTTTGTTCTTTGTAATTTTGCAATATTCACTTTTGATTTTAAGTAGTTATTGTTCCTTCCATTTATGTTGTTGCAGTCATTGTGTATACAATTTTATACACAATCCATTGTGTATTGTTTTCTGGCTTTGTTTACATTCTACAACACTTCTTAGAAGTCCAGGCTTCTCTGTATCCTTATTTCTCTATTGTTTCTGACAGTACAGTAATATTCCATTACATTGATGTATCACTACTTGTTATACATTCCTTCAATTGATGGGTATCTCCTTTGTTTCCAGCTCTTTGTCACTACAAAAAGTGTAAAGCTTATATTTTAATGGGGGAATACGGAAGGGAAGGGAAAGCAATATGTTTACATATGAGTAAATACAAATACCATACAAAATAAATACATAGTAATTTCAAGAGGGCAAGGACAATTGACAGAAGCAGGAAAAGCCTCCTTTGGAAGTACTTCCTGAGCTGAGCCTCAAAGAAAGCTCAAGATTCTAAGTGGAGGCAAAGAAAGAAAGTGTTCCTCGCATACCAATCTGACTGTCTTGTACAGGATAGATTCCATCCCCTAGAACATAGATCTGAAGTTGGAGAGACTAGAACAAGGAAGACAGTGGCAGGCTATAAAAATTTAGGCAAAAGGTGATGAAGGCCAATTTAAAGGATACCTATGTGAATAAAGGGAGGGTGAAGAATGTGAAAATGTTGCGGAGGTACAGTTATTTTAAAATGTATTTATTTTAATGAACATTGCTTTATGAATCATGTTGGGAGAGAAAAGTCAGAGCTAAAGGGGAAAACCATGGGAGAGAAGGGGAAAAAAATGAAAAAAGAAGTGAACATAACATGTGTTAACTTACATTCAATTTCCATCATTCTTTTTCTGGATGCAGATGGCATTTTCTGCCAAAAGTCCATTGAGATTACTTTTAATCACTGAACTACTGAGATGAATCAAATCTTTCATAATTGATCATTGCACATTCTTGTTGTTATTGTGTACAATGTATTCCTGGTTCTGCTTGTTTTGCTCAGTATCAGTTCATGTAAATCTTTTCAGGCCTTTCTAAAATCAGCTTGTTCATCATTTTTTATAGAATAGTAATATTCTATTGCCTTCATATACCACAGCTTATTTAGCTACTCCCCAATTGATGGGCATCTACTCATTTGCAGAGGTACACTTGACAAGATATGGTAACTCATTGGACATGGGGGATGAGAGAGAATGAAAAGTCAAAGATGGTTCCAAGATTATGAAGCTGGGTGACTAGTAGGATTATGAAATGGGAAAGGAGAAGGTTGAAATTAGGGAGATAGATTAGGGATTTTGTTTTGGACATTGAGTTTTAAACTGCTTATGGGACTTCCATTTGAAGATATCCTGTAGCCAGTTAGTAAAGAGGGATTGGAGCTTAGGAAAGAGATGAAATAAGTTACATAAAATTACACAGACTGTAAGTAACAGAGTTGAAATTCAAATCTTGTTCATTCTACTGTGTCCTCGTGCAAGGTCCTCAGGAAAATTTTGCTTATATAGTTTTCATTTTTTAAAAACTATCATTTTTAAAATTTAATTTTATTTAGTTTTCTTTTATGGAGTGAAGTACTTTTCTTCTGTGCACTGAGAAAGCTTATAGGGTTGTTTTTTTGTTATTGTTAATGGCAGGAAAGTCTATTGTGGTTACTCTTCAAGCTCTAAAAGCATGAGTTAATCCAATGAGTCTCCTTGTACTATTCAACATTGACTATTCTTTATATGACTTTATTGAAAATATTTTTACACCAAAATTATCCACTGCATTTAAAACCAAAGAGGGGATAGTCTATTGTTATTCTGTAGAAATCAGTTTCAGAGATTCAGCAGAAATAGAAATCATTTGAACCAACATGCCAAATCATGTTTTAGACTTTAGTAGCCCCCATCAAGAGGAAGCAGGGGCCCATAAATGGGCAGAATGGAAGCCCCACCAGCATGGGTGGTGATTTTCCCAGGGCCTACATCTGCCCACACCCTTTCTAGGTTCCATTGTTCCAAGGAATCCACTGTTTAACCAGTATTCTTGTTCTTACTTGCCTAGCCTTCCTCCTACAACTCCAGAAGGGAAGCAGACAGGAACATAGCTACCTCACAGTGTTGTTGCAAAGCTAAAAGATGAGATCATGTATGTCAAATGATTTACAAACTGTAAAGCACTATATTAATGTCATCTTTTGAGATCTAAATATATGTGTGTATATATATATATATTTATATTTAAATTTTATTTTGAGAGAGTGACTATGGGCAAATCATATGATATCCCTGAGCCTCAATTTCTAAATAAAGATAATAATAGAGGATCAAATAATATAATGTAAAACACACACACACATATATATATATACACACACATATATATAGTTATATAGATGTCATGATAAAAATAATGATGATAATGATAATAATAACTACTACAATTATTAGATGGTGTGGGGCAATTGAATGAGCCCTGGATTTAAGTATCAGAAGCATTGGGTTTCTGCCTCTTACTGGTCATGTTATTATGAAATAGGGATTTTTCTTCCTTACCCTTTTGAACCTATGTTTCCTCATTGGTAAGAAGGCAACAATCATGTTTATGTAATTCACCCTATGGGGTTATTTTGAGGATGAAATAGGACAATGTATGTAAGTACTCTACTATCAAAAAGAGTTAAGTGAATGCTAGCTTTTACATGCTGATAGGGATTTTAGGTCCCCCAGTACCTGCACCAGTGTACAATTCTTGAAACCACAGAAATGTGGTCAGAGTCCACATTATATAGCATTCTTCTCTTCATTTGACACACATCTTCCACCTCTCCCTCACCCCAGGGGACACTTCTTCTGTCAAGGTCCACCCACATTTCCAGGACTCCGGGGATAGGATCTGGGGGATGGCAATCTCAGTCAGGAAGGTAGATTAGTAGTAGAGTAGAGATAGAATACAACTTCCAAGTTAACACTGCTTTCCAACCTCTTTCATGGCTGTCTTGTCTTGTGAAGTGGTCAGTTGATAACTCTTGATTCTTTACCTGCTGTGTACCTGACACTCAGTTTAGGTATTGTTGACAGTAGAAAGTATGATAATTACCCTAGGAGGAAGTTAAGTAGTACAGTGGTTAGAGCATTGGGCCTGGAATAAAGAAGACCTAAATTCAGATCCTGTTTCAAACAAAAACTACTTTCTTTGTTGCCCTGGGCCATTCACTTTGATGTGACTGAGGTAAGCACCAAATGTTGGGACACTGTCATGTGAAGAATTCACAATGGCCATTCTCTTTGCCAAAAAGTAGATTTGTTTAGGAGAAGAAATTGCTGACAAAATAAAAAGATACAATAGACACCAGGAATGATCAACAGAAATAGATTTGAAAGAGCAATAGGGTTACCAAGGAAAGAGTTTGGAAGAATCCATTAAAGGAATACGCTGTGAGAATACTCCATTAACTGGCAGGCTAAATCCATAAAGGGATCTAGCACCTTAAAAGAGTTAGCTATAAGAAGGAGAATGATGCCATGAGACATGGTGGGGGGGATGAGAGGAACGACACCATGAGGCCTGGAGGAGGGGTGAGGAGAAAGATAATGTGAGCAGGTCAACCAAAAAGAGGTTCAGCAAAGACAGAGTGGGCACATGGACAGATTCATAGGGGAAATTTAGCCTTGGGGGGTTTGACATAACTTGGATTTCTGATTGGATGAAGCAAGGTGGTGATGGGAGTGAACCCCTAAACTAGATTCGGGGTCTCAGACTCTGAAAAGTCTGAGAAAAATTGAAGATCTTGGTCAAATCACCCTCCATTGATATTTTGGGGGTACCGATCCTCATCAGGAAATTGCGGAAAAGGCATTCAAAATGATTTTATTCAATTGGAGATGTTGGTCTGATAATCAGCTCAAACTGTCCCCAGCCCCCCCCCCAAAAAAAAATTTGCTCATAAAATAGGTTTCTGTTTACACACTCTTTGCAAATTTCCTCATTAAGGGATTTGCCCACTAAGAGCCAACTTCTTTGTGAACAATAAAACTTCCTTTTGCCACAAGATTTAGGTTCCAAATTCTTTCACATTTGGACCTGCTTCTCCCAGCAGAGGGGATCTCTCCCCCACAACTCATCAGTGGGACTACCGTGATCTCCACAGAGGGTGCGACTACCCATGACCTCCACAGAGGGTGAGACTAGCCATGACCTCCACAGGCAGTTGGACTATAAGATTAAACTGATCCCCAGACTGATCCCTTCCAGGCTTGTCTCAGAGAATGATTTTATCACTACTCTAGGCTTTCTCTGCCAGCTTCGTTTAGTTACTCAGGACCTCAGAAACTTGACCTCTTTCTTATACCTCAGTTTCTTCAGCTATAAAATGATTATAATAACAGATTATAATATATAATAAAAAATAATCAGGATTGTATTGTTGTTGTTGTTGCTGAGGCAGTTAGGTGGTACAGTTGATAGATCTCTGAGTCTGGGATAAGAAAGTCTCCTGAATTCAAATCCAGCCTGAGCTACTTACTAGCTGTGGGACTCTAGGCAAGTCCCTTAAACCTGTTCCTTTCTTTATCTATAAAAAATGAACTGGAGAAGGAAATGGCAAACTACTCTCTAATATCTTTGCCAAGAAAACCCCAAATGGGCCATAGAACCTGACAAGACTGAAAGAAATGACAGAAAAACAACTGAATTTCCTGACTCCAAACCAGCCCTACCTAGCTGTCTGTCAAATGAGATATTTGTCAAGTGCTTAGCACAGTGCCAGAAGGTTACAAAGAGTAAAGAGAAAGACAAAAATTGTAAAGGGAAAAGGTCTTCAGAGAGAAAATAAATATTCCACACCCTGGAAAAGATCAGAGGCTCAATTGCAGTAGTAAGAAGACTTCAAAGACAATGAACTTGCTCTTGAGTATGGATTGTAATCCTATCTGTCCCCCATCACTCAACCACAAAGACCTCCAAAAGAATCTGGGAAATATGCCTGGCTCTTCTGAGACTGATGCCATAAGGTAAAGCAGAGTGGCTTATTGGAGGAATTGTCCTTGAAAAAGGAAGAATTGTCAAATAGATGATTAAAATTCACTTTCTGCCTGCCTGGAAGTAACAAACATTGGAGCAGAGGATATGAGCCATTAAAAAAAAAAAAGAAAACTGTGAATCCTAGGTGAGAAGCCGACACTCTACCGCGAAAGAGCACTATAACATACCACAAAAGCACAGTATCATTCAGCCAAACCATTTGCTAAAGGTAATAAAAGACTTAATTTGCTCATTAAAGAATAACTGGAAATCTACATCAGATGTAGAATCAGAGATGCTAAGCCCTGAGAAAAGCCCATCAGCTTGGTGGTGTGCCCGGGCCAGTATGACAGCAGTACCCAGCAGCTTAGGGATCTGCCTGCTACAACTTGACAGTAGCCAAAACATCTGCTTGAATGAGCCTTGCAGTGGATCAATCCAGTTAGCAGAGACTATGCACCATTCAAGAAGTTAATCCAGTTTAGCAATGGAGCAAGTCATCCATTGCTAAATCCATATTCCAAAAATAACTTTTGAAGATTCTGGAGAAGTTATGAGTTGCCTTGCCCTTGTATATTTATTATTTGTGTGCCTCTCTACCACTGAACTTTAAGTTTGTGCTCATTCTTCTCCCCATAGATGGCATGTGTAATTGTGGGACAGTCTATCTCTGATTTGGGAAGAAATTTTGTTTCTACTGTGTCAGTTGAGTAAATGACTTTTGCTAAATAACTAACTAATCTAGGGGCTAATTGTTAAAGGGAAACATACTGGTGGTTACTTATGAGCCACTATTGGAAGATAGCCACCCATAGGGTCACTATTATGACCCTGAAAGTAGTAATATCTGTGTACCCTTGAGGACTCAACCTATCAATGCCTACAAGTCGGGGGAGTGAGCCCAGAGGGGATGTTATCAGAGTATAAGATATCATATACTTAAAACTTTGAGAGACAAATTTCCAAGGATGATTTAATTGGTTTATTAGTTGTTAGCAATAACCAATAAATTGAGATCATTGGTCTCTCTTGGTTACCAAAGACCATATCTGTAGGTCACAGGGTCTTTAAATATAGGTATATCTTCCTTCTAATAGACCTAACAATACATCATTGGGGCCTCTTCTGGCAAATGTTTGGCAACCCTGATTGGTCTTCAGGTGTGACAGATTATGTATCTCTCAGACACTGGAAGAATTCCAGTTACTCCATGAAAAACAATTGCTTCCAGCAATCTTGGTTCAATTTGGTCCCCACTGGTTTTGACTTTCTTATTGGAGACCCAGTTGTTCCAAATCTTGATTAGAGAGCAAGGTCACAAGAGTAATCTCCTGGGTAGAGAATTCTTAGCTCTAAGTGGTTTATAGAAGAAAGAGATTCCATGCAGGTTAGTAAGGAGATGCCTTGGGGGGGCTGGAAGTAATTACCTTAATTATACCCATCAGAAATCCACTGTCTTTAAATTGTGGCTCTGTCAAAATGAGGATTGGATTGGATCACATAGAACTATTGGCTATTAAATAAGACAATATTAATTATCCTCACTCCCCCCTTTGATTCAGTGAAAGAAATCACTTCGGTGAATCACTGATAGGACAATTATAAATTTTAGGATGGACTCATCAGTATACAAAAAGGCCCAAAGGTACTGAACACTTCATCAAGGGTTTTTAACTGTGAGACTAAGGTGTTCTAACTTGGTAGAAATATTGTGAGGGGAAAAGGGAGACAATGATGCACTGACAAGAACCACTGGGGGCAGTCCCACTTTGGTGAGTTGTCCTTACAAAGATTTCACCACGTGGGAAAGGAGTTAAAGAAAATCATAAACATTTAGTCTCTCTCTCTCAGTAACCCCTTCACATGAAGGGGTTCATCATATATTAGTATTCAGACATCTCATGTAACTGTCTGGTTCCTTAGAACTTCTAATGCCTTTGGTCTTCTGGCAATTTCTACTCTTAACTTTTTGAAATGGGCTTGTTCTCAAAGCAATTTCATTTAGTTTCTGCTTCTCTACTTCAATTTACTTGTAGAGATGTCTGGATATTTCTGTAAACTTTTTTTTTTTTTTTGCAAAATAGATCTCAATACAGCTGCTTTAGTTTTGCTTTGCCAATTACGGGGTCATGTGGTGAAAACTAGCTCAAATCTTATGACATAAGAACATCAATTAGGAACTTTTAGACCAGAGAATTTGCCTTTTCCCCCATACTTGTTGGTGGTTCTATCTTTATCTATTTTTATCTGCCAACAACAGATTATTCTTTTCTTTTTGCTGAGGCAATTGGGGTTAAGTGACTTGCCCAGGGTCACACAGATAGGAAGTGTTAAGTGTCTGAGGCCAGATTTGAACTCAGGTCCTCCTGACTTCAGGGCTGGTGCTCCATCCACTGCGCTACCTAGCTACCCGAACAACAAGTTAAAAAGAGAATCTATGAAAAACTGACTTGTAGAATGAATCCTTCTAGTTAAATAAAAAAGGATATTTACAGTGTAGTTATATAAGTTAAGGTTAAGGCATTGACTTGACTGTCACTTAACTTTTTAGATTGGAGTTTATTTCATTCTTTGCCTTGGGTTCAAGCTCCACAAAGGGAAGAAAATTCTGTTTTATTGCCTATCACTTCTCTGTGAGGTATGTTAGTAAATTATGTTGTTATATTCAGGCATAATTTAACTACTTAACATAACCACATATACCCCACAATGTCACAGCTGGACCATACTATGCTTTACCTCTCACACATATGTCATAACCATGCCATGTTAAGATTAATTTCCTCCAGTCAGATACTAGCACACATACACTATAGAAAGGGGGTAGATGAGTGTACCTGGCCTTTGCACATGCTCAGCTCATCAAAATGGAGATCAATGTCAGGCTACATCACACATCTATCACTCAATAGTACACCATTCCACACCATGGACACATTAGCTATGTGACCTTGGGAAAGTAACTCATCTCTAAAATGGGGATAATAATAGAACCTCTTCCCAGGGTTGCTATGAAGATAAAATGAGATATAATAAACAGCTTTCCTCTCAGCTGTGGTGAATCCTAATATTGCTAATGAGGACCATAGGAAGAATAAAGAATGGTAGTAGTGGGTGTTGTGTGGTTGGTGGAGGCTGGAGCCTGTGATTGGGCTACTCTTTTGCTTGCCTGAAGTTTCCGCTGGGTAGCTGGAAGCCTTGTAGCATCCAGATGGCTAATTGCTTTCTGCAAATCACCATGATTCACTGTCCCTGTTCAGAACATGGTCTCTTTTCAAAGATTTAATGGCTTCCAAAATTAATTTAGCCTGAACTGTTTTGCCCCGGCTCCGGTGTGCCATCTTCCTCCCCCTTCTCATCCCTCAGGAGGCAGGGAGACTAGCACCAGAGAATTTAGCATTTTGTCCCATAGGAAGCAGTGGAGAGGGAACATAATATGTTCGTATTTGGGAGGGATAGCTTTTATTTCCTGATTTTATGTGTGGTTCTATCATAGCGACAATGCTCAGCTGGGACTCAGTGGATGGCAACCTATACCAGCTTATGTTGTGGACCCCTGCATTATGCTTTGTATTAGGTTAATCCTTGACAAAGTTTCACTTCTAATTTGGGGATTAGGTTCTTAATTCTTACACTCATTGACTAACAAATCCCTCACTCCTGTATCTAGGAGAAAGTTGCTTATTATAATAATATTGATAATGATTTATAATAATAATAATGATTTAAAAGAACCTGGATTCTCCACAGGTGGTAAAGTAAAAGATACTCAATGTACAAACAAATCTTATATGGTGCAAGTAGTTTATTCTGATGCAGAGAGAAATGCTAAATCTCAAACAGAATTTAGTAACAATTTACAGTTGCTATTATAATCTGCTAGAAGATTGTTTGGTAGTTAAGCCTCATCAGTACATAAAAGTTTGAGAGGCTACTTATTAGGGATACTACTGACAATATCATGCCAGTAGATGATACCAGATCTCACCAGAACCACAGGCTTACCTCACAAGGTCACCTGATTCATACTATTTCAGGGTATTTTTTCACCTAAAAGCAGGAAAGAATAAATACAAAGATAAAAAACAAAACAATCTCTGCCTTTAGGAGAGTGCATCCCATTGAATCTCTTAAATAAAGAGGCTCCCATCTCTGGGGCCGAGGAAGAGGATAAAGGCCTGGGGAATCATGCTAATGGACAGGTATTTCTAGGTATAATTCTCAGATATTGTAAAAGGTGCCTCCCATCTGAAGGACCTTGTTGTTCTTGTTGTTTTCAGGTATTTCTAACATGTCTGACTTTTCATGACCCCATTTGGGGTTTTCTTGGGAAAGATACTAGAAGGGTTCTTTATTTCCTTCTCCAGCTCATTTTACAGATAAGGAAACTGAGGCAAACAAAGTTAAGCAATTTCCCTGGAGTCACATAGCTATTGTCTGAGCTCACATTTGAATTTAAATAGAGAAGCCTTTCTAATTCTAAGCCCATCCTCTTTCTATTGCATCATAAGCTTAAGCCAATCAATCCATCACCATTCATGAGATTTAAGGAGATCTCTTTTTTCCTGATGAAATGTTAATGGACATATCCCAATAGATGTCCTCCTAATCCTCTCAATAGAAGTTGACGATGCATTCTTTATCTTGACCATTTTATTCCTAAACAATCTGATGACATCCTCTCATAATGGTGTGATTCTATCCCTACTTCAGTTAATCACAGGAAGTCTAGACAGCTCCAGTGAATCAATCAATCAAAAGTGCAGGTGCAGAAGTACTAAATCAATTTATGAAAAATAAATTGTTTTCATCATTGGAAACATCTTATGACTGGCTGAAAGTATCAGACACACTTTTGAGCCACTTTATGTATGCCCTCAGTCTGGGGGAAGGATGTTTTATATCAACTGTTCTTTTTTTATTTTTTCTAATACTCTTTTTAAAAGCTAATAGAGATTTTTCTTTACAAATTATACCAATTCCTTTGAAATAGCCATTGCTTGTTTGAATATTTAAGTAATAATATCTTATATACTATTGTGTAGGACAGTATCAACCACAAAAACATTAGAGACTCAAAGTAAGAAAAAGTAAAAATGGATTTATTACAATCTTGTGAGCAACGGCATCTTCTGTCTGACAAGGTGTTTGTCAGTAAAAGAAATGCAAAGCAAAAATTGTAAAACACAAGATTAAATAGCCTGAACTGCACAATTCTTCATTATCCTGCCTGGCCTTTTTTTTCCTATTGCTGGGGGAGTCCAGGCTTACATTCTAATCCTGCAACTCTAACCCAGAAACAAAAGAATAAATTGCCTTAAAAAGAGGAACTTAAATGGTAATTAAGAGGCGATGAGAAACAGAAGGGGAGGAATACCTGCAACTGTATTTTTTTTTTTTATTTTTTATTTTTTTTAGTTATAGCTCTACTTGGTATCATAAAGTCTCAAGTCACAACTAAGGTTCAGATTAAGGCTATATTCTCATGAGAGTGTATGGAAGCTGTAAGCAGTATGGATTTTTTGTCCCTAAAATAGGGACCTCAAAAATTATTTGTTTTTTTCTTTTAAGTAAATCTAGATTATTTGCTTTCTTGTGAATCAATCCAGGCAGCTTGTTTAAATCCTTAAGAATTGCAAGTCTATAGCAGTGGTAGACTATTGATACTTGGTCTATAGCTTAGTTTACAACCCCATATAGGGTCTTGTAACTGAATGGGGAAGGGGGTCATGAAATTATGTTTTATTATTAGTAGATGTTGAATTTGTATACCTCTCTTATATACCTATATCTAGGGAAACATAAAAATTTCTTGGACAAAAGGGGATCTCAAGTGGGATATGTTTAGGAAGCTCCGTTCTATAGAATAAGATTTGTTTGCTAGCTTAGGAATCTTGAATAAGCATAACCTCAAGATTGCTAAACTATGGGCCAAAGGCAATGACCCTTGGAAAGCTTCACTTAATAGGAATTTAAGGAGAATCTAGTGAAAGAAGAAAAGGATTCCCAGTGACTTGGAAAGGATTCCCAGTAATTCTGTGTGTTCTCTACATGTATGTCTCCAATGGTTTTGTTGTTAAGGACCATGCTTGTGTGAAGAGGCAGGTTAATTGTCCAAGAGCCTCCGTAGCTGTGGATTGTGACACTTGATGGAGTCGCGGGGCAGCCTTTTCTTGAAGAGGGGACCCCAAAACTCTAAAAATCCTTAAAGGAGAAAATCTTCAATTCTACCTCAGTGAGGGGGCTCCACCCCGAGGTATAGTTTGATCCTTGTTAAATCTGGGTGGGGTTGGCTCAGTCCTGAAACTCATTGAATTCAATTCAAATTCCAGCTCAAGCTGAAACCCATGAAAAGCCAACTTGGGACTCCACTCATGAGTTCCCTTCAGCTAAAGCTCCCATTATAAAAGAGTCAAACTAAAACCCTCTCTTTGCAGAGGTTCCAAACATGCCAGCTCCATTCTTGGGATGTCAAGGGCCTCTATCCACTGGAATACTCTTTCTAGTGCCATCCTCTCTTTATCCTCACGTATTTCCTAACCAGACTCTATGCCTCTCTGTCAGGATTTCTAACCTCACTTCCAATCCTCATAATAAACCTCTTTTATCAATCTAGGTTTCCAGGTCTGTAAATTCTTTTAGAGAGAACCTCTGCACCACCATAAGGGAGTCCCCAAAACTTCCTACCTTTGTGCCAAATACCAAGGGGTTGCAGGGGAGCCAAACCTCTCCCTTTGGTTCCCTGAACCCTGAACCTGCCACTAGATCGTATCATTTAACTCCCTGACCACCAGAAACCCTAATCTCATTTTGGTTCCCTAAATCTAAACCTTATCATGCTGACACAGGTGTTGCTTGTGGACTGGGAATGAAATAAATTTGAGGCAGAGGGAAGAGGAGGGAGGTCAGAGAATACAATTGCGTCTCAGGCTCCTTTCATCATCATCATCATCATCATCATCATCATCATCATCATCATCATCATCATCATCATCATCATCATCATCATCATCATCATCATCATCATCATCATCATCAATCTTCCACTCACATGACAGGTCTGAGTTAGACTTCCAGCAGTCACTGGCAGGTGGCTCCTGAATCACAACATTTTGTACTTTAAGGTTGAACTCATTCTCCTCATGGATCTTGTGTATGCAAGAAGAGAGTGTACCTGTGATTGTTTTTCAGTAACTGCATTTTGATATATCAATTGTCATAAACACCTTTTTAAAAAAACACCATTAGTGATATAAATTGAGATCTTTTGAGGTGCCAGGATGTAAACTGGATCTCCTTGGGGAGTTCCCAGACCCAGGGGAAAGCCTGCAAACTCCCAGTTATTAGTTGAAGATCTTGGTCAACCACCCTCCATTGAATTGCCACAAACAACTCTTAAGGGGCTGGAAACTCATTAAGTTTAAGTAATCTCATTCAATTTTAAATTGAATTGAAAATCAGTCTCTCAGGAGTTGGCCCCTTCTTGGGCCAAAGATCAAAGCAAGTCCTAACATATCTAGGGCTATATGCCCAGATATTTTTTGTAGATGTCTTAATAGACCATGCCCAGTGGTGAAGATATTCTCTTCTGTGTTAACCTTTGCTATCTTCCTGACAGGACCTTTTGCCACTAAGAAGTCTGTCTTCCTAGCAGGCTGATTTCTCGGTGCCAATAAATCCCTTTTGCCACACAGATTTCCGGTTTTTGAATTCTTTCACATAGGACCTGCGCTGACCAGAGGGGATTCCTAACCCCAATTCTGGCACCTCTTCACTACCACTAATCTCATCATTTGCACCTCATCATTAGCTTTTTATTTTTCAAAACACATGTAAAGATAATTTTCAATGTTTATCCTTGCAAAACCTCGTCTTCCAGGTTTTTCTCTCCCTAGATGACAAATAATGCAATTTAAGTTAAACATGTCCAATTCTTCTAAACATATTTCCACAATCATGCTGTGCAAGAAAAATCAGATCGAAAAGGAAAAAAAATGAGAAAGAAAAAAACAAACAAGCAAACAATAACGACAGAGAAGGTGAAAATACTATGTTGTGATTCATACTCAGTTCCCACAGTTCTCTCTCTGGGTGCAGATGGCTGTCTCCATCATAAATCTTTTTGGAACTGGCCTGAATCATTTCATTATTTATGTCCATCAGAATTGATCATCATATAGTCTTGTTGTTGCCACGTACAATGATCTCCTGGTTCTGCTCACTTCACTTAGGATCAGTTCATGTAAGTCTCTCCAGGCCTCTCTGAAATCATCCTGCTGGTCATTTCTTACAGAACAATAATATTCCTTAACATTTATATACCGCAATTTATTCAGCCATTCTCCAATTGATGGGCATCCAATCAGTTTCCAGTTTCTTGCCACTACAAAAAGGGCTGCTGTTGGAATCTTTACAAAGTGTTAAGACATTGGAGTTGATAGAGACAATAGTTATCTGGTTTGGCATGGTTCAGTGTGATTGATTTGATCTTAGAAAGAGATATTTTGGGCTAGAACTTGAAACAAGGTACTAAGTGGAACTGATAGAACAATGCTTGTGTTCACATCTTTAGAAAGCTCATAAGTATCTAAGTACTCAATGGAGTTCATCCATTTGGGAGAGTTCAGGGTTAGGGTTTTGCATTCTGGGAAATAACCCAGAATCCCTCTCCCTCCAGAAGGCGGAGTTAACCTTTGGGAGATCACATATATAGGGAGCTCTTGGAGCTTGAATTTAGTTCTTCTTGTGGGACTGACTTGAGTTAGTTACTTGAGGAGTTACTAGAAACTCTGGGAGCTTGAAAGAGTTTTACTTGGAATCGGAGAGAGCTCACAAGCCCTATCTTCAAGGCAGGAGATTCATTGCATCTTCTACCTTGGTGCTGGCTGGAGGCTGAACAAAGCAGAGGCAGAAGCCAAGGACAAAGCTGCAAGAGCTCAAGCAGAGAGATAGGTCTCTGAACTAACTGGGCTAATTTGGAAGAAGAAATAAACATTTGCATTTTTACCAGCTGGCTGCGATTTTGGAGTGATTATTGATTATAACTGAAACTAAGGCTGCCTCCAGAAAGCCACCACAGGCTGCCACAAACATTTTTGCACATGTGGGTCTCTTTCCCTCCTTTATATCTATCTCTTTGGGATATAAGCCCAGTAGAAACACTGGTGGATCAAAGGGTATGGGCAATTTGATGGTTCTCTGGGCATATTTCCAAATTGCTCTCCAGAATGGTTGGATCAGTTCACAACTTCACCAACAATGTATTAATGTCCTAGTTTTCCCACATCCCCTCCAATATTTATCATTATCTTTTCCTGTCATCTTAACCAATCTGAGCGGTGTAAAGTGGTACTTCGGAGTTGTCTTAATTTTCATTTCTCTAATCAATAGTGATTTAGAGTATTTTTCTATATGACTAGAAATGGCTTTAATTTCTCCTTCTGGAAATTGTCTGTTCATAACCTTTGACCATTTATCAATTGGAGAATGCCTTGTGTTCTTACAAATTTGAGTCAATCCTCTATATATTATGTATATTTAGAGTGTTTATCAGAAACCTTAGATGTAAAATTTTCCCCCAGTTTTCTGCTTCCTTTCTAATCTTGGCTGCATTGGTTTTGTTTGTACAAAACCTTTGTAATTTAATATAATCAAAATTATTCATTTGCATTTCATAATGTTCTCTAGTTTTCTTTCTACACAGATGAGAGAGAGAGAGACAGTATATTCCCCTGTTCTAATTTGTTTATATTATCATGTCTAAATCATGAACCCATTTCACTTTTATCTTGGTATAGAGTGTTAGATGTTGGTCAGTGCCCAGTTTCTGCCATACTATTTTTTAATTTTCCCAGCAATTTTTGTCAAATAGTGAGTTATTATCCCAGAAGCTGAAGTCTTTGCATTTATCAAACACTAGATTACTATAGCCATTGACTTTTGTGTTTTATGAACCTAATCTATTCCATTGATCCATTATTCTACTTCTTATCCAGTACCAAATGATTTTTGATAACTGCTGCTTTATAATATAGTTTTAGGTCTGATATAGCTAGTCTACCTTAGCATTTTCTTCATTAATTCCCTTGAAATTCTTGATCTTGTTCTTCCAGATGAAATTTGTTATTATTTTTTCTACCTTTATAAAGTAATTACTTGACAATTTGATCAGTATGGCACCAAATAAGTAATTTAGATAGAATTGTTATTTTTATTATATTAGCTTGGCCTACCCATGAGCACTAGATATTCTTCCAGTTGTTTAGATCTAACTTTATTTGTGTGAAAAATGTTTTGTAATTGTGCTCATATAGTTTCTGGCCTTGTTTTGGCAAGTAGACCCAAATATTTTATATTATCTATAGTTATTTTAAATGGAATTTCTCTTTCTAACTCTTGCTGCTGGACTATTGGTACCACATAGAAATGCCAATGATTTATGGTAAACACCTTTTGAAAAGCTAATTAAGTCATGCTGACAATCTTTGGGAAACACACAACTTTTTCTGAGTCACATTACTTAAAAAAAAATAATAATCCAGCCGTATGGATTAAACCTACAACCCTACATTGTAATCGCTCCTCTCTGAGAAGGAAGGAAGGAAGGCAGGCCGGAGAAACTGAGGCAAGATAGAGATTAGAGAGTATTTAATAATTTATTAAATGGAGAGATTTACTGGGACCAAATGGATCCATGATTTGATCCCAGGGCAAAATGAGACTATCCGCTCCAAAACCCTGCAAACAATGAGAGTTCTCAATGACCATTATACATACGTGGCTCAGACTGAGGTTAGGGGGGGTAAGAGTGAAGCGGGGGCAGAGTGAGGGTGCTGAGAGCAGGAATGGGACCCTGAGAATCTGGTTCTGACAGGGTGAGAGGGAGGAATGGGGGGGAGGAACCCCAGAGATGCGGAGAGGCATCTTGATAAGACAGTTTCTAACATTCCGGTAGCTTGGGATGGGGAAAAGGCATTCTGATATTCTAAAACATAAGATCTTTTATCCTTATCAAATATTCTGATAAAGAGGGAGGGGAGGTTTTGCCTGACTGAGCTTTGAGAAGCAGGGAAACTGAGTCAGGACAATAAAGGAGAACTGTGGCATAACAAAAAGAAGGAAGGAAGGAAGGAAACAAGTATTTAGTAATTGTCTACTATGTGACAGACACTGTACTAAGTACTTCACAAATGTTATCTCATTTGATTCTCCCAATAACTCTGTGTGGTAGGTGCTATTATTATCCTCATTTTACAATTAAGGAAAACTGAGGTAGACATAGGTTAAGTTATTTACTCGGGTCACATAACTAGTAAGTGTCTGAGCTCTCCAATGAGAGTAGGAGTTGGGGAATTAGCCCTAGAGGGAGTTTTGCACTATCCCCAAGGCCTTGGTACTTCACTACCTAGAAGATATTTATATCCTTATATAGAACTTAAATATTCTTTCTTCCAGATCATTTGTTTAAAAAAAAAGTTATAGGTTAGACTAGTCCTTTTGTCTGCCTGACTCAAGTTCCTCCCCATTCTAATTCATCCTCTATTCAGCTAAGGAAGTGATTTTCCTGAAGTTCAGGTCTGATCATCCTAATCTGCCTCTACTCAATAAACTCCAGGGGCTCCCAGGATCAAATACAAAAGTTCTGTATTTTGCATTCTTCCTACTTTCTACCTTTCCTATCTTTCCTGTCTTCTTACATCTTATTCTCTAGTATGTACTTTTTTATTTTTTTTAAGGTTATTAGGGTTAAGGACTTGCCTGGGTCACACAGTTAGTGTCTGAGACTGGATTTGAATTCAGGCCTGTCTGACTTTAGGGCTGGTACTTTATCCACTACATTATCTAGCTATCCCTATTGTATACTCCTCAATTTGGAGACATTGGCAAGACACTCCATCTCTCAGCTCTGAGAATTTTCTCCCCTATTCTCTGTGTCTGAAGTGCTCTCTTTCCTAATGTCTTCCCTGCTTCAAGTCGCAACTAAAATCCCATCTTCTCTAAGAAGGCTCTTCCAACCTCTCTTACTCATAATGCCTTTCCTCTGTACTTTATTTTCTATTTATCCTGCATTTAGCTAGCTATGCTCCCCCATTATGTTTGAGTTCCTTGAAGTCTTTTGCCTCTTTTTTTATTCCCATCAATCACTGAGTGCTTGCCCTCATTACCCCAGGAACAGAAGGTTCTTGTGTACATAGGAAAGTACCCATTTATCCATGTTTTACATTTCCTGGAAAAATCTATTATTTACTTACCATAATAAATTTAAACAGGAAACTAAAAGCAAGAACCTTCTATCTCTGGAATAATGGATCAGCCTGTCAATAAACATTTATTAAGCACCTATTATGTACCAGACACTGTGCTCACTAATTGAAATTTGTTTAATTTCATAAAAAGCCATTCTTTTTCCTAAAAAAAAAAAGAAAAAAGAAAAAGAACAACAACCTTAAGAACACTATCAAAATCTTTTTGTAAGTTGAAATAATTTATAGTCTTTTCCATATAGTCTTTTCAGTGATCTGAACGCTAGCAGGTAAACGTGACCCTTGTCCTCAAAGAGATTTCCCCAGGATTGGCATGTCATCAATTGCCTCTTAATGCATGAAACCAAGGTGTGGTTATTATTTGTTTAACCTGAGTTTATAGAATCTCTCTAGAGGTTTATAATGGGTTCTCAGATACTTCTGGTTCTTTCATCTAAATCAGTTTTCTATCTGTGGTAGTTATATTTTGTGAACACCAAGTTCGATTCAATTTGACAATTACTTTTTAAGCACCTACTATGTACCAGGTGCTGAATCATGATACGTGGTTTTCCAATAAATATTCTTTTTGCAGAGCTTGTTAGAAGTATATTTTATTTTCTTGAAATGTGGACCATTCTAAAAAATACAGGTCATGGGGTCATTCCCATGGTCACTGTCATGCCTTTTTGCTAGGTAATCCATCTCCCATGCTTGGAAACACCATGCAGTAAAAAGTGTGATTTGGGCAAAGGCCTTCAATTTTCTTGCTATCAGGATGCTCATTTATGGAGCTGCACCAGGGGATCTCTAAGGTCCCTCTTGATCTGTGGTCCTTTGATGCTCCTCTTGGCCCCCTCCAAAATTCCTAACATCCTTCAAAGAATGGCTCTAGTACCCCCTCTTACATGAGGTGTTCTTTGGTCCTCCTGGTATATTTGAAATTGCTTTTATATACTTCTTTGCAAGCATGTTGGATTCCCCATAGTGGAATGTAAAGTGCTTGAAAGCAGGCTTGATTTCCTTTCTGTCTCTGTATCCCAAACCCCAGAGCAAAACCTGGCAGATAGTCCATACTTAATAAAAGTGTATTGGGTTGATAGTCCATACTTAATAAAAGTGTATTGGGTTGAATTTTCATACTGATTTCCCCAAGGCTAGCATTTTACACTATGAAATCAAATGTAAAGGAAGCAGGGTTGGTGACCCACCTCATTTCTTCTCTAAAATATTTTATCAGTTATGGAGGAAGAACTTCCCTCCCAGTTTAAAGCTTCATCTTGTCTCTTCCTAGATGGCTTCAAAGTTGAAAAGGCTGCACTGGGCCACTTACACCTATACTCCTTTCCCCTAATAACTTATTAATCCAGGAAATGATCTCTTTGTTCATCTTGTACTCTTTGACCTTAACACACCCTGGGGAGGAGAGAATGAGGAAACTCACTGGGAAAATGAGGTATCTGATTAAGGGAAAAGGTGTCTCTGGCTGAAGTCTGAGTTTCCTTGCCCTCAGTCTCTCTGCCCTTAAGGAATGCTGCAATGCTTCCCATTCTACAATTTTCCTCTAACAAAGCTAGAGCATGATGGATAGTAGAACTTGGCTTAGAACCTAAATTACTAACAGGGGGCCCTAGAGGAACATTAGAAGCCCCCTTGTCACAGATCCACAGAATCTGAGACCTAGAAGGGACCTCAGCTGCCCTCCAGTCCAACCCAAATACAAAAAAAATCCCAACTTTAACATTCACTAAGTGCCTGCTTGAAGCTCTCCAAAGGGAAGGAACTCACTCTGCTCTGAGATAGCTTGAATTATTAGGAAAGGTTTCCTGACACCAAGTCAGGAACTATTCTGACTTAGATACAATTTGTATATTACATACATATGTATAGATGTATTACACATGCACATTACATATATACACATACATACATTACAATATACATATTATATATATGTATAATACAATACAAATTCTCTTTGTAGCTTTTATCCCCATCATTCTTACCAAATGAGGGGAAAAAACAATTACCCCTGGTCTATCCCAATTCCCTTTCCCTCAATTTAAAATCAGGCAACTGAGGCTTAAAGGGTTGCCACTTGCCCAAGGTTACACAGGTAAGTATCAGAAGCAAGATTCAAATCTGTGCCTCTGGACTGTGACTGAACTGCCACCACACATGATTGCTGAGGCAGAAGGGAGCCGCCAGAAAAAGTGTCTACTGTAAACTGCCCAGGAGTTTGACAGGATAGGTACTGTTGTGCCATAGTGGAAATATTTACTAGAATGAAGTCAGGTTTGCTCACGGACTGTGCAACATTTGGTGAACATTTCACCTGTACCACTGTCCTTGGTCTTATCCTGTGAACATAAGGGGTCAGAGCAGGCACTGGTTAAACTCTTGGTTAAACAAGAAAAATATTAACATCACCTGATGATGCCCCATATCTTTTCAGCTGAACTTTCTCCTCCTTCCTGCTGCTCGAGGCTCACCCTTTACATTAGTGCACCCTCTACTGTTCTGCAATAATGTGAAAATACACAGGAAATCTGGATTATATACTCTCCTCCTCACTTTCACTCCCCCAAAGATGGACCGAGATTCGGAAAAGCTGTGTCCTACTGCTCTACTGCTATGTGACTTTAGGCAAGTCACTTAACCTTAGATCTCATTTCTGGCATTAATTAAATGAGAGGGCTAGATTAAATCATTTCCAACTCCAAGATTCGAGGATTCGAGTGATAAAATGATAGTATAAAGAGAATAATTTGAACAATAATCACAATTAACATAAAAGAAAATAATGCTGAGACATTAAAAAAATATTTTCAAATTTTTTTTTAATAATTACAACTTTTTATTGACAGAGCCCAAGCCTGGGTAATTTTTTACAATATTATCTCTTGTACTCACTTCTGTTTCAACTTTTTCCCTCCCTCCCTCCACCCCCTCCCCCAGATGGCAAGCAGTCCTATACATGTTAAATATATCACAGTATATCCTAGATACAATATATGTGTGCAGAATCGAACAGTTCTCTTGTTGCACAGGAAGAATTGGATTCAGAAGGTAAAAATAACCCGGGAAGAAAAACCAAAATGCAAGCATTTACATTCATTTCCCAGTGTTCTTTCTTTGGGTGTAGTTGCTTCCATCCATCATTGATCAATTGAAACTGAGTTAGATCTTCTCTTTGTCAAAGAAGTCCACTTCCATCAGAATACATCCTCATACAGTATCGTTGTTGAGGTATATGATGATCTCCTGGTTCTGCTCATTTCACTCAGCATCAGTTCATGTAAGTCTCGCCAGTCCTCTCTGTATTCATCCTGTTGGTCATTTCTTACAGAACAATAATATTCCATAATATTCATATACCACAATTTACAATCCAGTTGATGGGCATCCATTCATTTTCCAGTTTCTAGCCACTATAAACAGGGCTGCCACAAACATTTTGGACTTGGAGCATCTTTTCATATGGCTAGAAATAGTTTCAATTTCATCATCTGAAAATTGTCTGTTCATATCCTTTGACCATTTTTCAATTGGAGAATGACTTGATTTTTTATAAATTAGAGTCAGTTCTCTATATATTTTGGAAATGAGGTCTTTATTAGAATTGTTAACTGTGAAGATGTTTTCCCAGTTTGTTGCTTCCCTTCTAATCTTGTTTGCATTAGTTTTGTTTGTACAAAGGCTTTTTAATTTGATGTAATCAAAATTTTCTATTTTGTGATCAATAATGATCTCTAGTTCATCTTTGGTCACAAATTTCTTCCTCCTCCACAAGTCTGAGAAATAAACTATCCTATGTTCCTCTAATTTATTTATAATCTCGTTCTTTATGCCTAAATCATGGACCCATTTTGATCTTATCTTGGTATATAGTGTTAAGTGTGGGTCCATGCCTAATTTCTGCCATACTAATTTTCAGTTATCCCAACAGTTTTTGAGACATTAAAATTTTGATCAAGTCAGTGATCCATCCAGAAGACTGATGATTTGTATTTTCATGTTTTTGAGAGAGATGTGATAAACTCCGGATGTGGAATGCTTCCTGGGTTACTGGGCACAATTGATGTATATATTTCTCTTGATTACAAAGGTTCTATTGGAGAAGAAGTAGTTATTGGGAAGAGAAAATTACATACTGTATACATATACAATATTATAATAAAACACATTAAAATGCATAATAAATATATAAAACATGCTTATTTAGTGTGTATTATAACATAATATATATTTATATATTATATATGTTTAATGTCTTATTATATATTATGCATATACAATATAATTTTCTCTTCCTAATAATTCATACTTTCTCCCCATTATATATATAAAATAAAAATACCCCCAAGCCTAGACTACATTTCCTTCCTACCTTTACCTCTTAAAATCTTTGTTTTCTTTTAAGACTCAGTTTGAGGGGCAGCTAGATAGAGCACCAGCCCTGAAGTCAGGAGGACCTGAGTGCAAATCTGACCTCAGATCTTAACGCTTCCTGGCTGTGTGATCCTGGGCAAGTCACTTAACCCCAATTGCCTCAGCCAAAAAAAAAAAAAAAAAGACTCAGTTTGAATGCTAAGTTCTGCATGAGACCTTTTTTTCTGCTCAGCTTCTGATGTTTTCTTGTCTGGGGTTACTTTTCTTCTACTCCATATGTATCTTGTATACATCTATTTATGTAGTGTGGTTCCCACCTTATTCCCTAAAGAATGTAAGCTTCTTGAGGGCAGAAGTGATTTTGCTTTTGTTTTTATATTATCTTCCCTTTGCATATGGCCTGCTAAATAGTAGGTGATTAATATTCAATTCAACTCAATGTTTATTAAGTACCTACTATGAGACAGACACTGTGCTAAACTCCAGTGATATATAGAGACAAAAGAGGACAGTTTCTGCTCTCAAGGGGCTTATAATTTAATATTTATTGATTCTTTTTAAAAAATTGTTATTCTTGACTTGACATATACCAACATCGATTTTTTTTTTCTCAGTCAGTTGGGGTTAAATGACTTGCCCAGGATCACACAGCCAGGAAATGTTAAGGTCTGAGGTCATATTTGAACTCAGGTCCTTCTGACTTCAGGGCTGCTGCTCTACCCACTGTACCATCCAGCTGCCCCCCAATATTGATTCTTTATTATCCTCTCACACTAACTTTATTCTTGAATTCCTTCTTTCTGCCTCATTGTAGCTGCTTCTACCTGTTAGCTTCCAGACCCCTTCTCTCCTGCATTTCACATTAGTCTCTTTGCTGTGGGGTTCACCAATTCAAGTCCAGGTTGCTAACTACCCTGAGGTGTCACTATATCCAGATAGAAGCCCAAAGGTTCATAAACCTGGTAAAAGGGTCCTATAGTGTTACACCGATACTTGGTTTATAGCTAGGTGGTACATGGATAGAGCACCAGTCTCACACACACTAAAAAATCAAAATGGATTTCACTTCTTCACCAACTGCCCTGTTTGGAGCCTAAATAATCCTCTGAGAGGGAATAGTTCTGCCAATTTATAACCATTTTCTTTGCCCATGCCTTTAACAATAGTCAATCTCTAAAAGTTTTTGAATTCACCACCAATTTAACACTAAAGCATTGCCAAGTTGCTTGGGCCTGCACAATCATCCAGTTCATCTTACAGTCATTCAGAAAGAAGGAATACCCATTGATTTAACTTCCCCTTGGAGCCTCCCATCCATTGACCAACTAATCCTGAGACTTTCAGCTCTTGAATTGCAGTTGGAGGAGATCAGGTAACTTCCACCTTGGTCATACTGTGCTATTAGCTATCTGTGTGACTTAAGACCCTCCATCTTTTGACTCCTAGTATTTACCTGGCTGTCCCCCACACCTGAAATATTCTCCTTTTTCATTTCCACCTATACGCTTCCCTGGCTCCCTTCTAGTCCCAGTTAAAATCCCATTTTCTAGAGGAAGTCTTTCCCAATCCCTCTTAATTTTAGTACTTTCCCTCTATTGATAGTTTCCTATCTATTCTTCAATTAACCTATTTTACATAGGTATTTGCCAGTTGTTTCCTCCCTTAAATTATGAACTCTTTGAGGGTAAGGGATTGTCTTGTGCCTTCCTTTGCATCCCTAGAGCCTGACATGGTGCCTGGCACATAGTAGGAACCAAATAAATGGTTCCTACTGATACCCAGCTGACACCCTTTCTAAGCCTTGGAATCCTCATCAATAAAAGAATAGGGTTTGATGATCTCAAGAATACCCTGTAAACTTTAACACTCTATGATGGCATCCCCCTGACATGAGATAACCAATACAAACTCAAACGTGCTCTTTCTAGTTCAAATGGAGGTGGGAGGGAATAATAACCTGCTGGTACACTTTGCTATATGGAGGTGCTGTGGGGCAGAGTTTGATCGCTGCTCTTTGGGTTTCCAGGGCTCCCTTGGGAGGGGAACCACTGGGGCACTGATGGGGTCAGGTTCAGTGTCTCTCTGTTCCTGAATAGTTGCCTCATAGGCTATTACTTAACTTGACTTATCACTTTTCAGGCAGTGTAATGGAAAGACAGAGGTATGATGCAACTGAAAGATGAAAGTCCTTGCTTATCACAGGCCAAGGGAAGGTCAGATTGGGCCAGGCCGATCTAGGGTTGCAATCTAGGATTGCAGAGCTCTATTCCTCTGCCTTCCTTGGTTCCCTTTCTCTCCCCCCTTCCTCTTTCTCTCTATTGAGGGGGAGGGGGCGGTGGGGTGGGGTAGCTTTTTAGTCTTTCACAATCAGAATAACCTATAATCTGAATATATGACCTCTGGCATCAAGGAATTCAAGCTACAATGCAAGACTCATATTTGAAGAATAAGAATAAACTGAGTCATACAGTACGATAGCTTCTCTGAAGAGTCAGATCCCATCCAAAGAATCTTTGGGGGAGGGGGAGATAAGTCTTTATAAGGGCAGAGAAAGTCAGAATATCTGGCTTCAAATCCTGGTGCACTGGGTGGCACCTAACTGAGCTTTAAAGGGGACCAGGGCTTCCAAAGGCAGAAGGGAGAAGAAAGAGAATCGAAGGCATGGGCAAGTCAGGGCCTCCGTTTCCTAATCTAAATTCCTAAATTCACTTTACAAAGTGAGACTATTGCATAAGACGACCTATCCAGCTCTATTGTCTTATGATCTGGATGCTCTTGTTAACAACACCACTTGTGTGACCTGGAAAAACAGCTTTTCTCTGCTGTACTAGAATAAGAATAAGGATGCCAGGCACTTTGGTGGGGGAAAGGAACAGAAGAAATCTGGGCTCTATTGAAAATTAAATGTGTAGGGAGAATCAGGAGTCTGTGTATAAAATAATTGGATAAAAGAAAATTACAAAGTACTACATGCTGCCTACAGCTTCCTCTGTAATGAATAATTGGACTCTTCAGGGCCCTGTGGCTTTCTTTGGGGAAAGAGTACTTGGTTTCAGCAGTTCCTTAGTAAGTATTTTTTGGTAGAGTTAGGGTAATTAAAATACTAAGCACAAGTGGGCCCTACTTTAAGGAAATCCAACATATGAAAATCCAAACAGACAGACAGGTTGGCAGTAGTGGGGGGGAGGGGTTCTATTCACTTAGAAGGAATGACCATAGGAACCTTTTCTAAACGCATTGGCTCAAATATAGGCTGCATGTTTTCCCCTAATTTTGGCTTGTATTACACCTTAGTGCTTCCTACAATCAGTTTTTTTTTTTTTTTTAATGATCAATGCTTTTTTTTTTCCCCTCAAGAGAGGTCATAAAAGAGAGAAAGAACTCTTTTAGGGGATTGTTCTATAATTAGACTATAAAACCACAAACTGTCAGAGCTGGAAGAATCATCTAGTTCAATTTCTTTATTTTAAAGATGAGGCCCAGAAACCTGCTCAAAGTTATGTAATTTAATAATAATAAAATAATTTGATGTAACTAATACATAACAATCATAACATATAGAAAAATTACATAACCATGTAATTAATTAAAATTATATTATACCATTTAATATATAAATATATATTCATATGGAAATAATTAATTAGTAATAATAGATTAATAATTTAATTTTTGAAATATATTTGCATGGCACTTCATATGTAAATGGAGTTGTGAAGTGAGGTCTATAGTTCATAGAATAATTAGCTAGGTGAACTGGAAAGTTTATAAGATAACAAATATCTATAAATGGGGCAGAAAGAAAGCCCCAGGAATCCAATTTGACCTGTAATAATATTGCTTCCTCAGGTCATTCACTGGAAAGGAATGTGGATAATTTACTCAGATAACAAATTACTCTGCCCGCTCTCCTGACTTAGTTTAGTCAATTTCAATAAGAGAACTGGTCTATCTTCACTTAATCATTAACATTCTCATAAGTTTATTTGGTAAATGGAATTTGGTCAAAGGCATAGGAATAATTGTCCTTACGAGAGCAGAGACCAATGTGGAACTCCTACCTGTTTTCTCTAAACTGTACCAAGATACTTTATTTTACACAAAATTTTTACATAAACCAAACTTATGCAAATCAAGTTGGAAAATGTGTATTAGCTGGCCCTTTGTGTGGAATCCATCCAAAGATATAATTGGTATACTAGTTCAAATCTCTCCTCAGATACTTAACACTTCCAACAATAGTTTGTTGGAAGCCCTGATCCCCTTTAAAGCTCAGTTAGGTGCCACCCAGTGCACCAGGATTTGAAGCCAGATATTCCGACTTTCTCTGCCCTTATAAAGACTTATCTCCCCCTCCCCCAAAGATTCTTTGGATGGGATCTGACTCTTCAGAGAAGCTATCGTGCTGTATGACTCAGTTTATTCTTATTCTTCAAATAAGTTTTGACCCTGGGCAAGTCACTTAACCAATCGCCTCAGCAGAAAAAAGAGAGCTGTGATAGAGCAGATGGACAAATGGATACTTTGTTTGCACTTTTCCTATGGCACTTAATGCATGTGGCTTTGTTTTCTAGTTCTTTACATTGTTGCCCACATTGGCTAGGGGATGGAGGATGATAATGGCATAAGGGCACAAGCTTTGGTACATACTGCCAACCTGAAAAGTATGGCCGCAGGGAAGAACTGCAAGTCTGTTTTCTAAGGATGAGCCTCTCTGATCATCAGAGTATTAGCCACCAGGGAGCCAGTTGTTTATCTGTGTATCTTGACGGCAGGTAAGGAAACTCAGAAGTAGCGTACTTTTGGTTTCATCCCTGTAAGGAAGAGCCATATCAATGATATTATGGAACTTTTAAATATTAAAAGTCAAATGACTTTTACTACAGACCCCTATCCCTTTGCACGAGTCTCTGGGTTGGTCTCTGCCCCAATTATCCACACCACTACCCCACTCCCATCTACAATACATCCTCCATTTAGGTAAAAACCCATCTTCCTAAAGTTCAGGTCTGATCATGTCACTTCCCTGTTCAATAAATTCCAGTGGTTCTCTATTACCTCTAGGATCAAATATAAAATCCTTTGTTTGGCTTTTAAAGTGACACATAACCTAATCTTCTGACACCTTACTCCCCTCTGCATTCAGGTGACACATGTGTCCTTGCTGTTCTTTGCACAATCACTCCGTCACTCTGCAGCATGTCTTCTCATTGGCTATCCTTAATGCCTGGAATTCTATTCCTGCTCTCCTCTGCTTTTCCTAGCTTCCTGCAAGTCTCATTTTCCACAGGGATCCTTTTCCCGATCCTTATTCATACAAGTGATTTCCCTCTGTGAACACCAAGTCTTGTTTCCACTCTCATGCCTTGTTCATGCCTTGTCCCTCTCCCCCTTCATCAGATTGTGATTCAATTGAAAGCTGGGATTGTTGTGTTTTTGTCTTTGTATTTCTGAGCTGAGCGCTGTGTTTGGTATCTAGGGTTTAGAAATATTTGTTGAAGGGTTTTGTTTTGTTTTTTTAAAATTTGGGGTAGAGAGAACATGCAAGGGAAAAAATAAATGCTTGACAATTAAAAAAAAATGAAATTTAATTGAAAAAAGAAAAATGGTTGTTGAATTGCCTGATATTTATAGACAGCCATGTGATCATGGCAGACATTTCCCTTCCACACTGAAATGCACCAGCTGATGACAAGTTAGGCTTTTCTTCTGACATTCCCAATACATTAACATATTCTTTTTCCTCCTTCCTTCCTTCCTTCCTTCCTTCCTTCCTTCCTTCCTTCCTTCCTTCCTTCCTTCCTTCCTTCCTTCCTTCCTTCCTTCCTTCCTTCCTTCCTTCCTTCCTTCCTTCCTTCTTTCCCTCTTTCCTTACTTTGGAGGCAATCAAGAATAAGTGATTTGCCCAGGGCCACATAACTAGTGTCAAATGTTTGAGATAAAAATTTGTACTCAGGTTCTCCTGACTCCCGAGTCAGTTTTCTATCTATTCTGTCACCTAGTTGCCCCACTTAGTAACTTCCCTAAAACACTTGGCTTGCATTCTACAAGGTTGGGTGGAATAGTGAACATGCTGGACTTGGGATTCAGGAAAAGCTTAACCTTTCTTAAATTAAGTTTCTTCATTTGTAGAATGGGAATCATAATAATGCACATCTTAGAGGGCTATTGTGAACATCAATTGAGATCATTTTTGTAAAGCACTCTGCAAACCTAACAATGCTCTATTACTATTATTTATTTACATATGTTTTAAACCTGGCTGAGTAATCGGAAAGTTTTGTGGTTCAGCAAAGATACTATAGTGATTTGCCATTTCTTTTGCCAGATCATTTTACAGATGAGGAAATTGAGGCTAACACATTTTTTTAAGTGACTTGCCCAGGATCACATTGCTAGTAGGTGTCTGAGGTTGGATTTGAATTGAATCTTCCTGCCTCTAGGCCCATCCCTCTATCCACTCTACTACCTAGCTGCCAAGTCAGGAAAACTTGGTTTTAAATCCTGCTTCTGACACAGACTGGCTTGTCCAGGAAGACAATCTCTCAGACTCCCAGGCAACTCTCCAAGACTATAAACTGCTTAGAAGTTGCTGATATGTAATGGTAGACTAAATTTCCTTATCCTATACTAATGAAAGATCTGTTCCAAAAAATTATACACACACACACACATATTTTTATGTACACATTATTTACATACACATCTATAAATTATATATATGTAAGTACATTATACATTTACGCATAAATTATATATAGCCATGCTTCTAATAAATGTGGAAATATGTTTAGAAGAATTGTACATGTTTAACCTATATTGGATTACTTGCTGTCTAGGGGAGAGGAGTGTTGGAAAGGGAGGGAGAAAAATTTGGAACACAAAGTTTTGCAAGGGTGAATGTTGAAAACTATCTTTGCATGAATTTTGAAAATAAAAAGCTATTATTATAGTCATGTTTCTATGTGTTTGTCATGTCTTTTCCAATAGAATGCATTTTTTTTCTTTTTTACTTCAGTATCACCAGTGCCTGGCACATAGTAGGTACTTCATAAATGACTGCTAATTGATTGATTTCCTCTTTTCACTTTTATGTTATGGGTTCCCATGGATTTGTGTGATTGTTTTCCATGGTGGGAAAGTGGTATGAAAACAATAAGTTATAAAAACTGGTTCCCAAATTTAGGGATGTGTTTTTACTGCCTTTAGAATAACATTCTGTTTGAAACCCACAGAACAGGAAGGGTGATAGCCCTCATCAGGTGTGGCCAGCTGCCTGATGCATCTGTTTCTTCTCCTTGGCTGCTCTGTGTGTGTGTGTGTGTGTGTGTGTGTGTGTGTGTGTAGGGGAACTACAGCTACTGATATTTTTGAGGGATGGGGATGGGACTTTCAACTTTGATTTCCTTGATATGTTTAGTTTAAATTTTTAATTCATCTTCAATGATCCTAAGCTTTCATGAGAGCTCTCCTCTGATGCCACATTAAGGCACGAAAGTGATCCTGTTTTATTCTACAGGCAGGGCCGGGCTAGCCAAAGCTCTGGCAGGTCTCCCCAGCTGACCAGGCTCTAAGCATGGCCTGGGTGCTGACTGACTATGTCTGAGCAGTCTCCACAGCTCTGAGAGGCTCATCTCCAGGTCAGGCTGCTACAGGATGGGTTTTTCATTTACAGCAACTTCTGAAACCGCCTCCTGAAGTCGTGATCTGAGTCGGTGAAGAGACTCTCCCCACACCGATGCACTCAGGCTCCCTTGAAGTGTTTAAAAGTCTAAGTTAGCATTATGAAGAATTTTTAAATTGCTTTTTAAGGTGTTAAGCTGAAACTCCAGTGCCTTCTGACATGTCTCCTGGGTGAGTGACTCATACCCAGCTCTCCTAGACCCTTGAAGAGGAGGATTCTTCCCCAAGCTGTGCAGGTGCGTCTCCACCTCTCTGCTGGCAGCCAGGAAACTAACCACAATCTCTTGGCCGCTGGCTCACAAACTCCAGCCCAGGATGGAAAATAGACACAAACCTCAGATCGTACATGAGGTCATCCCTGTCAACATGACAAGCTAGCAAAAAAGAAACACAGAAACACAGACCCAGCTGGACAGGGGGATCCCTGCCTCCACCGAGGCTTCATGAAGGTGGCTCCCCATCGCCACTAGGATACAAAGTAACTCTTTCAATCTGCCCTTCACATTCTGGCTGTTGTTTAGTGGTTTGTTAGTCACATCCGACTCTCTGTGACCCCATTTTGAGGTTTCCTTGGCCAAGGTACTGGAGTAGTTTCCTATTTACTTCTCTAGCTCATTTTATAGATGAAGAATTAAAGTGTCTTACCTAAGACCACGTGGCTAGGAAGTGTCTGAGGCTGGATTTGAACTCAGGAAGAGGAATCTTTCTGACTCCAGACCTGGCACTCTAACCACTGTGCCACCTCGTCACCCACCTGTGATGGAGCATTCCAAGCTCCTATGGGTCTGATCAATCGCAGTTGAACACATTGCACATTGATTCCAACATCATGGTGTCATTCTGATCCTCTTAGAGAAGAAAGGGTAATTATTACCATTCCCATTCCAATGTGGCTCCAGCCTAACTTCCCCAGCTTGTTGTATGTTGCTTTCTTTCCCTCATTCTACTTTCCAAAAGATCTGGAATTTGCAATATTGCCCTCGCTTCCCCCCATTCCTGGAATGATCACCTCCACCTCTTGGAGTCCTTCACTTTTTTCAAGCCTTAAACTCTTCTGACACAGGGACTTTCTGGATCTCTGTAGTTATTTTTGTCTTCCCTAGTCTAATTTTGTTTTATATTGATTTGGTACACATTTTTATTTAAGTTTAAAATTTTAAAACTTTAAACAGAGAAGTAGCCAGTCCAGAGGCAGTAGTTAAAAAGTTGATTTTGCTTTTTGGAAATTTCTTCTTTGGGGACAAAATGACCAAATCTGGGTTTGCTAGTGAGTGCAGCCATTTTATTTCATTTTGACAATGACGTCAACTACTACTAACCAGACTAAGTGTTATATGAATTTCACCCCTTGTTTATACAACACAATGTTGCCATTCAAGCAATTCAAGAATACCTTTTGAGGAAAACATTGCTTAATTTTGTCATTCTGAAATTATGCTTGAAATATTAGGGGGAAGACATTGCTTTGAGATATTGCTAGGCATCTTTAGCAAAATGTGGGTAGAATATAGCTACGAAGGTGATAAGAGTTGAGGTATATATTAGCTAATTTCAGTATTAGCTACATAGCTAGATAGATTTGGTTAATTTAATTTTTTTTTTAATTCTGAATTTAACAAACAACAAATAAAGCCGGGATTGTCATATGCATAATAGAAGAGGAAAAAAAAAGATTATACATGAAACCATAAATCCATATTATGTAGAACTTATTTTTCAAATATATAAAAAATTCAACATGTAACTTTCAAAGCTGTCCTGTTTGTCTGTTTCTCCCCAACTTTTCTGTTTCTTTTGTGCACTTAAAAATATTTCAACTATCATCTTTTCTTTCTTTTTTGGTAATTATTATTAGCCTTCTTTTCTTAACTCTAAACCCCATTTAAAAAAAAAAAAGAAAAAAGGACAGCAAAACTCTATAATAAGAGTGCATAGTTAAGAAAAACAAATTCCTTCATTGACTGATTATTAAGTACTTTAAATCTATCACTTCTCTATCAGGAGGCCTGTAGTATGTTTTTTTACTGGTCCTCTGGAATGATAATTGGTCATTGCATTGCATTGCATTGTGTTGATCATTAAGGGTTTCTAGGGTGTTTTTCCTAACAGCACTGTTTTGTTCTGCTCACTTTATTCTGCATCAGTTCATACAAGTATTCCCAAGTTTCTCTTCCAGTGCAGTATTAGCCTCTCAGCTTTTTGTACCATAATTTGTTCATAGTCTAACTGACGAGGTGTGCTTTTGGTTTCCAGTTCTTTGCTATAACAAAAAAAGCTACTATTGATATTTTTGTAACTGTAGCTTAAACTTGTCATTCTGGGACTTGATTTTGAATTCCAACACCAACATTTACTTGCTGTATGACTCTGAACCAATGATTGAACTTTGCTGGATTTAATTTTCCACATCTATAAAATGATGGGGTTGGGCTAGATGGCCTTTTGGGTGCCCTTACATATCTAAATCTATGATTTTATGATTCTAGGTACGGAATTTTATATGGGGAAGCTATATGACACAGTGGATAGAGCACTGGGTTTGGAATCCCGAAGCCTTATCTTCATGAGTTCAACCCTGTTTCCTTCATTTTCTTCAGCTATAAAATAAGTTAGAGAAAGAAATGGCAAAGCACTCCAGTATCTTTGCCAGGAAAACCCCAAATAGGGTCATGGAATGTTGGACATAACTGAAATAACTGAACAACAACATGACCTTATATCCTGGTCCAGTAACTGGGTCTCTATTTCACTTCTCTGTCTGGAGTTCCAGTTCTTCCAAGGCTAAAGTCTGGCTTTGATGCCTTTAGTTCTTCTGGTAAATGGAGTCCTGTCTCAGAATCCTAGCCTTTATGACTGGATTATTCCTCTTCCTGGGGCCAATTTAGTGCATTCCTGGACTTCTGCCCAGTGCCTGATGTCTAATCCTCCTTGTACTGTGCACCGACCATCTTTCAGAGCCTTTATCTATAACTATTGAATTTTCTTTTATTTTTTTGTTCAGACTTTCCCTGATTGCTTGCCCTGCTCCTGTGGATCTATCTAATTTTTGAATTCTGGTCATTCTTTGTCTGCTAGTGCCTTCCCAATTACTGGTATTTATTTTGTAAATATTTATGTATATGTTTACATGTTTACCTCATCCCAAAATTCTTGAGGACAGGGAATATTTCATTTTTTTGTCTTTGATTGTTTGGCATACACTAGGTATTTATGTTTCTTGATTCATTTCCCTAATGTCACAAAAGTAATAAGTATCAGAGCAGGATTTGAATCCAGATCTTTCTTTTCCATATGTACCATCATTTCCATTCTACTACACTATCTCAACTAACTGGGCCTTCTTTCTAAAATGGGGTCTGTGGTCACAGCCTAGAGAAATCAATTGTGGATAGAAGGGTAGAAATAAAGTAGAAGATGACATTTTTACAGAAATGGGGGTAGAGTAGGAATTCATCAACTTGTGTTCAACTTCTTCTCCTTACTCTTAGGATCATTCTGAGTGATCCTGTTCCCCATAATTTTTTTTTGTAGCAATATTTACAAATATCTTCCCCTTCCTCACATTTCCATCTGTTAATTTCTCTTCTACAGTCACATTATTTAATCCTATTGTGTTTCACAGATTCTATATTAAAGTTTTGAAATGAGGATTTGAGGTAATTTATATTTCCTTACAGATTTTGATTTGTGAGGTAGAGTGATTGTTAGCTACTCTTGGAGACTTTTGCCTGCCTTTGTGTCTTTAGCAGGGTCTTTTGTCATTTTTGTTACTAGAAGAAGAAAATCAGGTTCCTGGTCCAGAAATTGCTTTGGGGAGGAAACTTTCATTAATCAAATAGAAGAAAACTTTGAGGTCATACAATCTAATCTCCCACCCAGTGCATCAATCAATCTCTTTTACAATGGTCCAAATCTTAAACTCCAATCTTTAGTTTCTTCCCAGATCTCCACCCTTTTTCAATCTCTTTATTTCAGCTCCTGCAGATCACCTTCCACATCTCAATCCAAGTAATCTCTCAGCCAAACCACACATATTTAATTGGTTGGATTTTTCCCATCCTCTAGTTCTGTCATCTTTTCAATTTTACAGCTCTCAGAGTAAGTGAAGTATGTGGGTGGGAAGGGTGTTATCAGCTTGAACTTCTCACAATCTTCCAGGAAGAAAATTTAACCTCTTATTTTCCTTGTATTTTTGTTAAGAAGTATTTCAAATAAATCCTTGCTGCTTTATTTTGCCCTCTGAGAGTTATATAGCCTTCTGAGACCCAGATGGACTATGGCACTTCTGCTTTTTCACAATCCTTCAAGGCTTTTTCATCTTCCCCACCCTCCTTCCCAGACAGTTAGGAAGGTCATGCTGGGCACTGCATAGTCCATCCCTACCCACAGGAAGAGAAATCGAGTAAGATGCATGGTTAGGCCGAATGGAACCAGAAAAGGTTACACAGTCTCTTCTGATGAGAGAAAGTTTCATGGAAGAATTGGGATTTTAGACAATATTCAACCATAGGAGAGTTTGGAAGGTTGCTGTCTGAAAAATAAATGTTCCAGTTACAGGGGGGTGATTTGGCCGAAACTATTTCAGGGAGCTTTTGGACAAGCAGATGGGAGAGAAATTGGCTTCAGATATACAAAATGAGTTAAGCTCAATTTAAAAAACATTTCTCCACACCCTAAGGTATATGATTATTGAATAAAAATGACACAATTCAACATTTTGTTGAATTGATGAAGAATCATTGAAGCACGATTTTTGTGTGAACCTTGCCCCATGGGTGCTGGCAATAGGTGGGTTCCCTTTTCTGAGTTCAAGTTTTCCCATCTGAAAGAAAGGATCAGCAGTGGAGTTAGATGATCACTTCTAACTCTTTAGGAGTCTTTTTAAATTTTTTATTTTTTGCATAGAATTGGGCTATGTATGATATGAAAGCCCTCAAACTATTATTTGATTACAAAGGAATAGTGCCTAGGACTGGGGGGTTCATTCTGCCCTCAGAACATATCTGGAGTAAGTCTTGTGTAGAAGTTAACACATTTAGAAAGTACTAAGAAAGAGTGGCCCGGCCAGATAGCAAAAATGGTGAAGAGCCCCACGTTCATGACATATGAGGATGAGTGGAAGGAAAAGGAGATGTTTATTTTGAAGAGAATCCTTAGGGGATATAATGGCCGTCTGCAAGCATCTGAAGGGCTGTGGACAGGGGCCACGGAGAGTCAAGTTAGAGTGTTTAATGGTGGTATCTTTCCTGTTGAGTTATACAGAGAATGTCTGTTTTCTGGCCTGCTTTCAATTTATCCACATTTAAAGGCCATGAGTGATTAGGTGGCTGGTATAGTGTGGTGAATGGGAATCTTCTGGTTGACTAGGGAGCTAGAGGAATGACTAGTTCAGAAAGTTCAGAGCCAGAATTGAATTCTCATACAAATGGATGGATATATTCCTTCTTAACCTTCCCCTTCACCCATATCCCCTGTCCTAGAACTCAATACCTACTGGAGAGGGATTTACTCTGCTTGACCATGGAAGACAGAACTAGGAGTGTTAGTATATATAGTATAATTGTATGGAAGTCATAATGAGGAAAATTGAGGCGATGTTAGGAAGAAACTTCCTTTTCTCTAGAACAGTCCCAACATGGAATGGGTCATCTAGGAAAATAGCCGGCTCCTCCTCCCTAGAGGTCTTTCCAAGAAGCAGCTGTATGATTTCTTGCTGGGTATGATGTTAAAAGGGTTTTTATTTGGATATAGGGTTGGGCTAAATAGGCTAGACTTATAACTCAAAGCCCTTCCCTTCTAGAGCTGCTAATTAAATTAGGGGGCAAGACAGCCATATAGGAGAGAACTCAATAGCAGTATAACTGACAGTTATCAGGAGGTCCAAGGCCACGGGAAAGAAGACAGCCAGGAAGCTACTTCAGCAGTTGGGGAACGCTTTATGAAGGAAAGGGTACTTGGACCTGAGAGGGTGATTAGAATGAAAAAATACAATTGAATTCAATTCAACTCATTAAGTATTTTAGACAAGAAAAATAGCAAAGTCAAAGGCATGGAGTATATAGTATAGCTCATAGTTGATATTCAATCACTATGGGTGAATTAATGTTGTTAAATTTGGGAATTGTATGTTTGTGTACGTATGTGGGTATGTGTGTGTTCATAGAGATTTCAGAACTGGGAGGAACAGGGTTATTTGGTTTAAACTGAAAGGTTGAACCCTTTCAGTTTACAGATGAGGAAATTGAGGTTTATGAAGGTCAAATGAGTCATAAGGCCTTTGAGGGATTAAGAATCGGGGTCAAGATTTGCACCTTGGCCCTCTGAGTTCAAATTCATTCCCTTGTACTCAGTGAGGAGATAGAGAGAAATCCTGTCAGGCAGAAGGCTCATGTCAGGGAACTATAGAAGATAGGGATGGTTGGCAAGCACATGTGGAAATTGTGGAAAGTCACACATGTCAGGATGAGGGGACACCGAATGTGCCAGCGGTTACTTTACTCTCCAGCTAGCTGTTCACCCCATGAAATTTTGTTTTTTCATCTGTGAAATAGGGATAGGAGTGTCTATCTGCTTACGGGGCAGTTGGGAATATAGATCTTTGAAAACTTTATGTTTGCCTTCAGGCATATTTTGTTTGCTGATTGATTCATATTAAGCTACTGCACTGGGAGGGGAGAACATAATGGGGGATGGGTGTGAAAGACAGAAGAAAATATAATTTCTTTAGTTTTAGTTTTTTTTTTTTTTTTTAACCTTGTAGTTCAGAGCATAGCACAGCACATAGGCCCATAGTAGGACTTGAATAAACGTTTATGGATTGATTGATGGCAAAGATTTGGGTGAATTGGTCACAGCCAAGGCCTCCAAGCACTCAAGAATGTGTCCTTTCATGTCTCTATATGGAACTCTCTCTTAGAATGACTTATCTGACCTCTGAGAATGTCTATCACTTAGTTCTCTATGAGGGTGGTCTATGGGAAAAACCACTTTTCTTGATATGGGTGGGTCCTGTCTATATATCCCAATAGATGTAAAATGTTGAAATGTGTAAAAAATCTATCTTGAGATTCCAGGAAGGAGCCACTCCCCAGTGGGGAAGGGTGGGAACCAACCTGGAAATGATTCAGCATTATGAGCCCAGTAAAAAGGTGGAGCCAACAGCTGGATCTGGACCTGAACCAACATGACATCTTAAATTAATCTAAGGGTTAGTAGATTTTACCTGGACTTAAAATGAATCAAGGGAAGGGTTCTGGAACTTACTGATATACCTGTAAAGATATGAAATGTAACTTGTCTATGTAATGGCAAGGAGACTACACAAAAGGATGGTACTAGGGCTTTAAATTATTGACTATTCTGAGAAACTAGCTGAAGGGAAAAGGGATTAACTTTATCTCCCAAACTAGAAAACTAGCCTTATGCAGCTTTATTGATGTCCTTGAAGAAAGGCTATAACTTTGACATAGTGGTTGATCTAAATGAGAATAAGACTCTCATAAAAAGACAAAATTTGATAGGATTGTGAGGACTCTTCTTACTCTTAATCCTTTATATCTTACTTTGGTTTATTATATACATATATATATATATATATATATATATATATATATATATATACACACACACACACATATATACACACGTATACACACACACACACACACACACACACACACACATTTTTCCTAAATTAAACCAATCACAAACAACAGAAAAAACAAAGCAAAGTACAACAACATAAAAAGTGATTTCAAATGTTTTTATATACCCTGTGGTTAAAAGAATGAAAGACCATGAAAATTATCTTTTAAAAAGGCAATTTTGATTGATTGAAGAATGCCTAAACAAATTGTGGTATAATGAAGGTAATAGACTATTACTATATATATATATATCAGTAAGAAATGCTGAATATGATAAATTTAAAGAATCCCAGTAAAACTTATATGAATTGATACAAAGTGAAATGAGCAAAGTCAGGGGAACAAAAGTGAATGTTGCAAAATTATAGTGACCAAGGTTGGACCCAGAGAAGAGATATGAAAAAATATTACTTATTCTGCTTTGCAGAGGGGGATGTCCACGAGTATGGAACATTGCATATAATATCAGATGTTTTCATTGTGCTGATTGGTTTTGCTGAATTTTTTTTCTTCTTCTTTTAAAATTTTTTGTTAAAAAGGATGGCTCTCTTGGAATACATATTTTTTAGTGCTCTATAAAGTGTTTTCCTTACAACAAATCTGCGGAATCAATCCAAATATTATTAGAGTGTCAAATATTAGATAGACCTGTTGCCTATCCTTAATGAGCTTTGAAAAGTAGTAAAGAATAGGAAAGGACCTGCAATATTGAAGAAGGGCAAATGTCCCAATTTTCATGAAAGGAAAGGAAGTCTTCATATTATAGGTTATTGGCCTTGACTTTAGTTCTCAGCTAAATTCTAGAATGTGTATTATTTAATACATAGTTAATGAATCTCTAGAAAAAGAAGTAGTAGTAAATATCTATCAATTGGGGAATGGTCAAACATATTATAATCTATTAATATAATGGATATTACAGTGCTATATAACAAAAGGGATGAATATGGAGAAATCTGAGAATTGTATAAATAATACAGAGTGAAGAGAACAGAACTCTGAAAACAATTTATAAAATCACTACAAACTTGCAAAGGAAAACAACTTCAAAAGAGCTAAAGACTGATTAATCCAATGACTAATCATGAGTCCAAAAGAATTACATTTCTCATTCTTTGGTAAAGAATTGAGGAACAAAATTTGCAGAAAGAGACACACATTTTCAGACATGGTCAGTGTGTGGATTTGATTTGCTTCACTTTAGTTGTTTATTACAATGGAGGGATTTTATTTGTTGGTGTGTGTGTGTGATGAGTTAAAGGTCAGATCCTGATACCAAAAAGAAGAAAAGAAAGTGTCAATGAAATATTTAAAAATACACAGAGAGCAGAACAACGTTCAGAAGTAGACAGGTATATTTAATCATGTCAAATTCAATATATGTTAAAAAAAAAACTTTTTCATAATAGATATAGTAATGTTAAATATACATAGACAAAAAGAAAAAAAAATAGAGAAGGGGTGATTTCTTAGGATCATGCCAGGCATATATTTTTTGACAGGGTTATTACAAATTCTGTTGAAATAGCATGCTTATAGCTTAGCAAAACAACTGAGAGATTCCATCATGCTATTTTTATAAACAAGATGGAGAGATGTGAACTTGATAGTTGTAGATGGGTGGATTGATTCAGAAATGGCTAGTGCTTGGGCTGGAAAAATATTTAGATATTAAACTGGAAGGTCTCTAGTGAAATACTCTTCCCCGCCCCCCCTTCTACTTGACTTTGTGCTGTTGAACATTTTTATCATCATTCAAACAAATTGGTAGTATGCCTGTCAAATTTGCCAATGATATCAAGCCAAGAAGGATAACTAAAATGCTGTATTGACCGTCAGCATCTGGAAAGATATCATTGAGCTATAATATGGGACCAGATCTAACAAGCTGAAATTTAATGAGAACAAATGTAAATGAAACTTCTGCAAAAACTGATATGTTAGGACATAACAAGTTCAAATAAATACAGAACCTTTAGTGATTACAACATAATAAAAACTGTAAGCAGTTAGGGAAAATTGAACAAAAGACAGAGCTTTAAATTGAGACTAAGTAACGAATAGGTCATAAAAACGATAAATTATTACATAAAAGAAAATAACAATAAGGCAACGTTGAATTTCACGGGAAGCAGTTAAACCAATCCTTAGAGAAAAACTTATCTCTGATCACTTACATTAACAAAGGAAAAAAAGTCTAATCACTTGAGCATGCAATTTAAAAAACCTGGCAAAGAGCCAAATTAATAATCTTCCAGGGAAGTACAAAAGCAAGCATGCTGAAAATCAAATTAGAGATAAACACAAGATTAGAAACCAACAACTGGTTTCAGATGGAGGTCAATAAAGTTGATAAACCATTAGTTAATGGGGGTGTGGAGGGAAAAGGGGAGGGGAAGATGGAGACAGGAGGAGCATGTAAATTACCAAAATCATAAATGAGAAGGGAAAATTAAAAAAAGACTCTATGATTAAAGAACAGTGTCAGAAACGGTTATTTATGATGCCTCATTTTGCACCAACAAAACTGAAAGAACGTAAATGGAGTGACTGTTTGCAGATATCTAAATTGCAAAATTAAAAAACTCAGACTCACATCCGTGACTCTGTCTTGCACAAAGCAGAGGCGTAATAAAATGTAGCTCGTTTGAATTGATGGGCTTGTTCAATTGCAAAATGCTTTGCCCTGTTAATTGGAAACTCCATACGTAGAATTGCGAAATTCTGATAAGTACTTCGCTCAAAGTCTGCATGGGGATTTAGGCTCAATGGGAAATGGCAAAAGTTCTCAGGGTCAGGAGTTAGAAAGTGACCCAAAGTGGAAATGAACCAGGAGGAGGCGGGGACTCCCGTGGCGCCCCGGAAGTGGTTCCTTGTAGCGGAGCAGTGCGCCGGAAGTTATTGCTTGCAAGGTAGCTGGAAGGGCTCCATGCAGCGAGAGGCCTTTTAGCGAGTTGGGAAGGCCGCTTTAGTCTCCGTCGCCATGCTCCTCTCCGCTGTTTGCCGTAAGTGGGGCCTAACGCGGCGGCGGCGACTGCTGAGGGGGTGTGAGTCCGCTAGTGAGAGTGCAGGGGTATTAACCGTGTTGGGGGAGGCCGGTCTCTGAGTTGTGGGTTCTGGGAACTACATTGCCCAGGAGGCTTCGCGCGGTGCGCCTGCGCACTCTCTCCAGGCTTGTCCTCTAAAACTACGGAGGTTGTCCATTAAAGTGAAAAAGTTTCTAGCTTTGGTACTTCGGAGACCGAACTTGTTCAGTATCTCTCCCCACCCCCATCCCCACCCCCAATGGGAAAAGTCAAGTTTTGTAAAACTCGGTGACGGATGTAGAGGGTCTGAGCTGAAAGATGTAGCTTGGACCTGGTGTATCGCCTGGTCTAACTCCAGGCGTTTTCAGCTTGGGATCGAGGAAAATCGACTCATACGGAACATTCTACCCTCAAGTTTTGGACGGGCTGTCAATGTTTAACAAGGGATTTGAGATTTACAGCCGTCCTACAAGTCTTAACTATATTGAAGGGGGTCTTCAGAGTTTTCCCTAAAGACAAGATAAACATTGGTAACGGGTGTCTTCCCGTATGTGTTCGTTTCGTGGGTAAGGATAAGGGTATCCTGCAAAAAACTGGATAATTGGCTTAACAATGATGGTAATTGGTCTATATTTTTCTCTTTCTCCCACCCTTGCTTTGCTACCAAAAGTTGCCAAGAGCAAGTCAAAGTAAGTAAAAGTTTCCTTTGTTTTAGAATGTTAAAGAAACTTATTTTTTTTGATCTTTTAATAATCTTCATTTACCAGTATTTCACTTTCCCTTCTGGTATCCAACAAGCCATCTATTGCAGCAAAATTTAAAAAAATAAAAAAGGAAAAATAAGTCTGGAGGGAAAAAATACTTTAACAGACATTACATTGCAATATTTTCAGACCCATGGCCCCCCAACTTTGCAAACAGGGAGGCAAGGGCATTGTCAGAAATCTTCTGGCTTGGACATTATAATTACATAACTTCCTTCTTTCCTTTCCTTCCTTCTCTTCCTTCCTTTTCTTCATGTTTTTATAGGATCATTGAAGTCATAGGGACATTAAAAGTCATTGAATTCAACCATCTTATTTTACAGATGAGGTTATTGAGGTAGAGAGACAGTCACTTGCTTTGGAGTTATACAGCTAACAAGTATTTGAGGTAGAATTTGAACTAAGATTTTTCTGATTCCAAATATAGTTTCTTACAATGCAATAATATTTCATTACATTTATGCCACAATTTCTAGTCATTCCTCAGTTGATAATTCTTGTGTATCTGTTTCTTTGCTACCATAGAAAATACTGCTATTGATATTATCTTGTATACACGACTGCTCCAATTTTTTTTTTTTTTTAACCAACCTTGAGGTAGATGCCTAGATTAACCCCTCCCTCCTTTTAAAATGTATTAGTTTTTTTGTGTTGGAGATTTGATAATTTAAATAATTCTAAAAGCTTTAATAATTAAACTAAACCAAATCCTTTTCTTGCCTTTCCAGTTCTTCAGTGGACTTACCTAATGGAGGGGAGGGGGCCTACTTAACCTGAACTCAACATCTTCTATCTTAAATCATTATTATTTTTCTCCTTTTGCCTCACATTAAGGGCCTTAGCATAATTCCTCAAACTAGGGGGTTTGTTAAGTGATTATAGGTATTTTCAGATAACCCCCGAAGAGCTGACAGGGCCTGTTTCAAGTCATTGGAGTTTCATTTTCTGGATTGGTTTACAATCATTTAAAAAATATCAAAGACTCAAGATCAGAGTCTACAAATAGTAGTTTGTAAATTGCAAATGATAGTTAGTAGCTCACGATTGGGCTGTTACCATCATTTCAAAAAAGGTCTTGAAGCAGATGATTAGTATTAAGGTTTCCTCTACTGAATAAAGTCTGTGATCTTTTGAAAGGACATTTGCCTGTAGTAAAAAAAAAATAAAATTAGTAGGCTAGGTTTCCTTTGTCAAAATGAATACATCTTACTATTTTGTGATACTTTAGTATGTGTGGTAGATAAACTTAATAGATAAGCTCCTGACCTGTAGGGGAATAAGACAAGGAACTATGATATATAAGATACTATGTTACATATGAACTATGATATATGGTATATATTAGTCTGTGAAAGTGCAAAAAGGGAGATAAGCTATTTTTTTATATAAAATTTCAAATTTAAGAATTTAGTGAGTTTCTTATGACATAGCAAAATGGTTTTAATTCTCTGAGTTTCTCATCTATTGTCTATTAATGGAATTGATCATGTTTTATCTCATAGTAGGTAGTGAGGCATTTGTCATTGCCTGTGGTGTTTTTCTTCTTTAAAATAATAATGGTTCTCTTTGGGAGAGAGGTTTCTTGGGAGGCCTTCTGGAGGCAGGGGTTAAGGGAGGTGTGAATTCAGATATCTCATACTAAATCCAGAAATCTCCCAAATGTGTGAACTCCAATGAGTCCTTAAATACTTCTTGCTTATATGAGCTCTCTAAAGATGTGAACACAAGCATTATTATCTTTCAATATTAGGGACTTATCACCTTGTAAGTATCCTGCTATCTAATCTAGCCTTAAATGGTGGTAAGGCTATCTTTTCTTAGATTGATATCCTTATAGTTTCTTGAGTTGGCCTACAGGTTTTGCTGAGATTATTGCTACCTCCTTCATCCCCTACATGGCAATTCTTAGGTCACCATACATATTTACCTACATCTTGCATACCTTCTGAAACTATAGAACATCTTAAGAACTAAACATTTTCTACCTGAAGGGTACAAATAAAATAGTGCTTAATAGTCCAGTTCTTCTAAGACTCTATCATGTGCTGTTAATATATGCCAATGTTCAAGTGACTTTGTAGTTGTTTTCCTTATTTGGTGATACATTCTTCTATAATTTTAGGACCCTCCTTGTGAAAATGGTGAGCCAAGCAGGGACGGGTTACACCTTCAACACCAAGAGAAGCCGCTTACGAGAGAAACTGGTCCTTCTGCACTACGACCCAGTTGGTAAAAATGAGAGTAGTTGCTTCATGGAAGGTCTAGGCTTTCCCAGGGCTAATTATAGTTCTGGAAACACACGAAATAACTTTCTGAACTTTGTTTACAGAGTTTAGATTGGTCATCTAAATCTAATCTAATCTAACTCATGTCCATGTTCTTCTGCCTGTCTGCTTCTCTGAGTGTAGAAAATTCTGATAATACTCCTTAGAGTAGGGGTGAAGATTTGAGGGGATGGAAGTGATTTAATTTTGGTATAAGATGTAGGAAATCAAACTTTTTTCATCCCTGTCATTTATTAAAATGCCATTTAATCCAGTGTTGTTTTAAGTCATATGCCCATAATAATGCCCAACAGAGAAAAAAACACCTTTTTCCTCAAAATGGCTAATGTTTTCTTTAGGTGTTGGTGGTTCCAGCTATTCTTTCTGGTCATCCATCATAGACTCTAGCTTTTAGGCTTGACTTTGCTCAGCTCTCAGTAGTGTTTCAGTGAATAGCTGAAGACTTTTTTCCAGCCTTCAGTGATTGGCTGGTGGCTGTGAACTTGCCCTCTGTAAATTTTGGTCAGTGTTTCTTGACTTTTCAAAGGCAGCCAGGTTGTTAACTAAACTGCATAATAATGTTGAATGGGTTTTTCTAAAAAAGAAAAGGGAGCAGCTAGGTGGTGCAGTGGATAGAGCACCAGCCCTGAAGTCAGGAAGACCTGAGTCCAAATCTGGTCTCAAGCACTTAACTCTTCCTAGATATGTGACCCTGGGCAAATCACTTAACCCCAATTGCCTCAGCAAAAAAAAAAAAAAAAAAAAAAAAAAAAAAAAAAAAAAAAAAAAAAAAAAGGTAAGAAAAGGATGTGTGGGAGACTGTAGGTAGAACATGGAGAAAGCTCACTTCAAATAAATGTTTTTGGATGAAAAATGTAACAAGGTCTCAGAATTTAAATTTTCCATATCTGCTTTTTTGCAGTGAACAAACGGGTCCTATTTGTGGAAAAGAAAAAAGTGCGCTCTATTTGAACAATGGATTGAAAATGAATTTGATTTATAAATGAGGAAGACTCTTGGGAAGGGGGGGGGGAGAAACACTGATTCAGAAATCCTGCAGTGTGCACCCAAAGGAAAGGAAGTGGCTTGGAATCACCGCCTCCTGTAATTTGAATGCCATTGTGAAGGAAAACAATGCATTGAAAGAAAATTCTTCACTTTAGGACATAGATCATTGCATCAACATTTATTTATCTTTCTGGTTATTTTTACAGCCTTCAATAAAAAAAAATTAAAATAGCTAGTACTATTGTCTCTTAATGATTTTTTTCCACTGATTTTTTAACAGTATGATTTTCTAAAAATGACCATTGTTTCATATAATAACAAGAAATGAAAAATTTCCATAATAGAGCTTCTGATGCAAGAATTTCTAGCCCCACTTTTTACCCCAGAGAAGAGCAAGAATTAACTTTTCAGAATGATCCTACAAGTGCCAGGGTAAAGGCAGAAATGAAAAGGAAAAGTACGGAACCCCAATAGGGAGGATTTAGAATGCCAACCCCCCCCCCCCAGAGAACCCCTTTTGTACTTATGTAATTAGAAAAAATATTGAAGTTAGCCAACCTTCTTAAGCCCAGATCACTTAAAGAAGTCTTATTTTTAGCACAGATAGTGTCACTCATTCATACTTCTACCTTAGAGAACTGAACTCGGCCTGTTTACTAGGGAGAGCTATTTATTTTGCAGAAGTTTTGTGATCACACAGTAGGAGTAGGATGGTCTAGTGCCTTCACATGGTTGCAGTAACTAGTTTTGCATTGTAGAATCTTAGAAGTGAAGGAAACCATCATTTAGCCCAAATTCTTGATGAAATATGCTCAAAGAAGTTTGGAAAGTTGCCCTGTATCACACAGCTGGCAGTTGGCAGTTGGCAGCACCAGGACTAGAAACCAGTGTATGAAGGTAGTGGGCTTAAGAGGCAGAAGATGTGCCTTTGGCCTGGCTCCATCAGCTGCAGCTTTCTGATTTTGGGCAATTCCCTCATCGAGGCAGCTGGATTAGTAAATCACCTGTTTCAGCTCAATACTCTGTGACCCTGATTAGTAAATCACCTGTTTCAGCTCAATACTCTGTGACCCTGTTTACCGGTTCAGTATGTGTCAAATGAAGCTTGGGGTCCCATTTTCTGGTGAAGACATCTGCCTTTTTCAAAGAAGCACCCCCCATTCTCCTTAGCCATTTCTTACAAATCCACTGTTCCCTAAATGCATGGCTATAAGGAAATCTCCAGTGGGAAACCAAAAAGCAGCCATTCCCACTCAAGTACTAGGTAGTTTCCATCTCTGAGACTGAGAATCTCAGGATTAGCAGTGGTGAGAGAAGAAATGACACTGTGGCTGAAAATGTTACAAAATCCTAGTCTTTCCGTGGGCACAGGCTAGTTTGTGGGATGGTTAAAGTCTGCACTTTGGCTTCATATGGAAAACTAGAGATGGAAAGATACCAAGTGGCCATTTACTAGAGCCCTGTCCCAAATTCTGTTTCCAAAGCAGGCTCAAATAGTGTTGAAATTTCAGAAAGAATTGGCTATTTCAAGGCATTGCTTTGATAAATAGCTATAAGCTTGTATGATTAAGCCTTGGGCCAAATAGTTTGTTCATTCTATGTCCCCTACTGAGCCTGTTTGGAAGCTATATGCAGGGGATCTGTTGTTTTTTTAGATTTAAATTTAGGAACCTCAAAAAATTGTTCACTTATTCATTTACTTATTCCATTCAATCACTGAACATTTATTGAGTGCTGACTATATGCAAGGCAGTATAGGACATGTGTGATGCTACCAATCCACTGTCATTAGGATATGTCTTTTAATTGTTTTTCAAATAGTGATGAAATTGTAGTTCCTTGCAAAACCCCAGCCTAGCCTCGTGCTGCACTCCTAATCCTGGCCAGTTGCTTTGCAAAAGTATATAAGAGGAATCAGTTACCATTACTGTATAAACAACAGAGAGCAGGTACCCTGTCCATGGTGGGTGAACATCCTTGTATGTAAAGGAAAGCATGTTGTAGTGTAGAAGGTACTTGAATTCTCTGCCTTCATGTAGTTCACATTAACTGCATGCACATAAACCTTATAATCTTAATCAAAACAGATTAAGTGGCAGGTCCTTTTTATAAGGGAAAGAAGTCTGGGTTCCTGAAGACTGGACGCTGACTGATGCAATGAAGCTGGCTCTCTTGATCATTTCTTCCATAGGCAGGTTAGGATAATAAGCCAGGTAGAAGGCCAATGCTCCCACAAAACTATCTCCAGCTCCCTGCAAAGGAAAACATTGATATGAATTAGCATATAGCCCAAGATCTTTTCAATGAACCTTGGAAGATAAATGCCCAATGTCTTTTTAGAAAAATGTTTCTATAAATAATGGAGATGATTTCAGAGAAAAGTATGAATTGATGCAAATAAAGTCAGTAGAACAATTTACACAACAACTAAAAAGAAAAACAACTTTGAAAGACTTAAAAAAACTCTGGTCAGGCAATGACCAGCTGTGTCTCCAGAGGACTTTGGATAATGCAAGTTATGCACCTCATGATGGAGAGGTAACTTGAGGCGCTGAAAGAGAAAGACATTTTAAAAATTGGCTGATGTGTAGCTTAGGTTTGCTTGACTTTGCTTATTTGTTACAAGGTTTTTCTCTCTTAAATGTGTGTGTGTGTGTAGGTGAACAGAATTCTTTAGGAGAGAGAGATTGGCATATGCTAAAAAAAAAAAAAGGGTTTGGAAAGAGTCTACTGAAACACTTTAAAAATGTATAGATGAGAGATGGAAGTTCAAAAGGAAAAATGGACAAATGAAGTTCTGTAAGTAATAAGTACAATTTATTAACTATTTTTAAAAGAAGGAAAAGAAGGAAATACATAGTTTCATATAATTGTGTTCAGCTATGTACAACAAAATATTTTTTTTCTGTTTTGTTCAGAATAGTTTTTTAACAAGTACTTTAGGATTGGATGAAGTTTCTGTTGCTTTTCTATGTAGCTCTAAAGATTGGGTTTGTGAAGATCTTACAGGGATGATGAAGAAGGAACCCCGAAACTCTAAAACTCCTTGAAGGAGAAATTCTTCCAGGACTCTGCCTCAGTGAAGGACACAGCGGAAGGTAACAAGACAGTTTCATTCTGTTATCTAGGTGGGGTTGGTTCAGTCCTGAGTTAAAAGAATTCCAACCCTATTCAACTAAAGAAACTCATTCAATTCTATTCAAATTCAGCTCAAGCTGAAACCCAGCTAGTAGCTGAGTCAACTCGGGACTCCACCCACTAGCCTCCTTCAGCTTGTAGCGAAAGCTCCTATTATAAAAGAGTCAAATCTAAAATCCTCTCTTTGCAGAGGTTCTAAACATGCCATGCTATGCCAAGGAAGCCTCTGCCCACTTGATAATATTCTTTTCCAGTATTACCCTCTCTTTATCCTCACCTATTTCCCTAACAAGACGTTATACCTCTCTGTCACGATTTCTACTCTTACTTCCCAATCCCTATAATAAACCTTTTATCAATCTAGGTTTTTGGGTCTGTAAATTCCTTTACAGAGAATCTCTGTGCCGCCAGAAGGGGGTTCCCCAAAACTCCCTACCCTTGTGCCAACTCCCAAAGGGGTTAGGGGGGGCCAAACCTATCCATTTGGTTCCCTGAAACCCCAAACTTGCCACTAGACTTTATCATTTAACTCCCTGACCACCAGAAACCCTAAACTCATTTTGGTTCCCTAAATCTAGACCTCATCCTATTTTTGGTTCCCTAAAAGGGAACCCCCAAAACTAGACTTCACCTCATCAATGGGAATTGAGCAATTTAATTAGATGTGGATTAGTAAGCCACTAAAATGGCAGTATTTCTATAAAATTGTTCTTATAAAGGTTACAGTCTAGCTGGGCAACACATGAAATAAAAAGAGAACAATAAAAGACTGTGTAATTAAATATTAAATGGTACTGTCATGGTAGGTTGTACAGTGTAGACTGCAGAGTAGGAGCTCTGAGAAGAGAGAGGAAGGCTTGTACTTGAGCTTGGCTGGGGTGGATGAGTAAGACTTGGATAAGCAGAGAAAAATAAATTCTAGAGAAGCTTTTGTGGAAAAGCAGAAGGCAGGATTGATCCTAATAAGATTAGTCTGGTTAGGGTATAAGGTCCATGTTTCAAAAGTACAGGAAAATAAAAACTAAATAAGCTGGAGGCAGATAGTGAAGAATACTGAAAGCCAAGCAGAGTTTGACTTAATTTAACAGAATAAGAAATCATTTAAAGTATTTCAATGACTGACTAGATGAAAGCAGTGTTTACTTAAACATTTCACTGGAGTGCATGCTATTTCTACAGAGGCACACAACAAATCCTTCCAGTGAATGTTTATAAATCGACATTGTTTCTATGGTCAAAATTATTCATCACCCAGTGAACAATAATCTAGTAAGAGGCCTCTCTGAAGTTGGTGAAGTGGTTCCTTGGATGACAGATGCTGAGTTTGTCACCAGGCCTAACCTAGAAGCCGTTCCAGTTTTCAAGGATTACAAACTATAAAAAAGTATTAAAATTTGTTCCACTGGCGCACACACAGGCTTTGAAAATTTGGGATCATAAGCCTATCACAAAGAGGCAACTGGGGAAAAGTAGGGGAAGGAAACAGTATTTAAGATGAATTTAGTCATCAAGTGTAAAAATGCCATTCTGAGACCTCATTGGGATATGGAGGGGCATAGAGGAAGGGGTGCTTCTAATATGAAGCCCATGATAGACTGTCTGCTGGTTGAAGACCTAAAAGTTTTAAGAAACCTCATCTCTATAAGATCCTTCATAAGGGATCAAAACCAATCAATCAATCAAATGTTCTTAAAATTAAAAGCTCCTATTATATATCAGGAACTATGCTAAGTGGTGGAAATACAAAGACAAAAGTGTCCTCAAGGAGTTTATATTCTAATGGAGGGATGCACCCATTTTATTCATTCATTCATTCATTTTGCTGAGGCAATTGGGGTTAAGTGACTAAGCCAGGAAATGTTAAGCGTCTGAGGCCACATTTGAACTCAGGTCTGTCTGACTTTAGAACTGGTGCTTGATCCACTGAGCCACCTAGCTGCCCCAACGCACACATTTTAAAACATAAATATAATATATACAAAATGAATAAAAGGTGATTTTTGGTGGGTACCAGGGGTTAGGAGTGAGGGTGGACAAATATTAATAAATGGAGAGACTTCATGCAGAAGGAGGCCCTGGAGCGGTATCTTGAAGGAAAGCAGAGATTCTGAGAAGCACACGTGAGAATGAACCCCAGCCATGGGTGTGCAGCAGTACAGAGATATGGAGATGGGAGATAAAGCGGCATGTGTGTGAAAGGTATATGGGTGGATTGTAGAAAGAATGGAGGGGAATCATGGCTAAAGTCTGGAAAGGAAGGACTCAAATCAGGAGGAGATGTAAAGCCAAATAGAGGAGTTCATGTGTGACTCTAGAGGTAATAGACTCCTGGAACATGTGGGGGCAGGGAGAAAGAGAAGATGCTGATGTACTCAGATGTGTGTTTTAGAAAAATCACCTTGGCAACTGTGTGGAGGATGGATTGGAGAAGGCAGCAGCCGGAGGTAGGGGGACCAAAGGGAAGGTTACTGTAATAGTTCAGGTGAGATGATGAAGGCCTAAATTGGTGCCTTGTAGGCAGAGATAATGGGATGTATATAGAAATATTGTGGCATCTGATTGGATATGTGAGGACAGCAAAGTTGTGAACCTGAAAGACTAGCAGCATGGTGGTGCCCCAGACTTATAGAATCCCTTTAATTTATGCATTGGGGGAAAATGGGGCAAAAGGTCACACAGTTCTTGGGCCATTAATAAATATTCATTTACTGTTATTACTGTTGTTAAGTTAAGGATAACTAGGTGGTAATAGTGGATAAAACGCCAGGGCTGAAGATTTTGCTTGGGCAAGTCTTCTAACCTTGTTAGGGTTTCCTCATCTGTAAAATGATGTAGAGAAGGAAATGGCAAATCACTCCAGCATCTCTGCCAAGAAAACCCCGAATGAGGTTGAAGAGTCAGACACAGCTGAAAATGACTGAACAACCACACAAAGTGGTTTTTTTGTACAATGACCAAGAAATCAACATATAATTGAAGGAGAATAGTTTTCATATTGACATTTCTACCATAAGTGAAACAAGATGGCATAAGGAGGTTATAGACAAATGAAGGTGCCATCTGAGGCACTCTGGGCATGTACCAGATTTCCATCTCACTGATCAGGAAAACATTTTGGAAGCTGTGTGGAGGATGGACTGAAGAGGAGAGAGACTGGAAGCAAAGAAAGCAATCAGGAGACTATTGCAATAGTCTAGGTCCCAGCTTCTTAAACTGTGGGGTGTAACCCCATATGGGGTCTCTTAACTGAATGTGGAAGGGTGTAAAATTATGATTTATTATCAGTAAATGTTTGATTTGAATACCCATTTTATATAGCTATATATCTGGGATTTTTTGAGTTGAAAAGGGGTTGTGGAAAAGTTTTAAGAAGCCCTAGACTGTAGGTGAGAGGTGATGTGAGCCCAAACTGGAGTAGCATTTGTATAAAGACAGAAAAGGGAGTGGATAAGAGATGTTGTGAAGGTGGAAACAGAATGTTCTGGAGATAGCCATTGCCCTGTCCTTTTAGACCCATACAAAAGAGAGGAGAACCAGTTCTGGCACAGATGGAAATTTTATATATACTATACCTGGCTAATGAGATCATGACAGATGGGAATTTTATGCATTTTTTGCATATTGTATTTAAAATACTATACACATATTTAAAAACACACTATGCCATTTAATATATTTTCTCCTATGGTCAATACTGAGAAAACACTGCATTGATCTCATGTTCTATATTTTACTCCTTTTTAACTGTTGCTGAAGTACTGCTAATTGGCATTGCTGGAGATGAGAAAAGTAATCAGTGAATCAATCAATGGGTTTTTATTTCGAAACTCTTATCACATGCTAGATGCTAGGAATACAAAAACAAAAAATGAAAAGTTAAGACCTTTATGAAAACTATGTAATTGAGTATGGGCAAAATTTTAAGTATGAACCAGGATGATGTTTTAACAAACACCTTTTCTTAACTGCTAACTTATTTCAAAGTGAACAATTGCATTTTTGAACATGTACTATTCTATAAGGAAAAACTTAATTTCCACCTTCATCTTCCCTCCTTTCTCAACCCTGTTCCCTCTTCCCCCCTTTTTAAAATAAATGTATATTTCACTCTTTTGGTTGTTTTCCTCTCATCATAAAAAGCTCCATACTCAGGACTCACCTACATTGGTAATTTCCTTTTCACAATTAAAGGCAATGAATTTTTTTTTTTTTTAATACTTACTTGCCTTTGTTTCCTCTCTTCTACATCTCCCTTGATCCCCTGAAATCCAGCCTACACTAAGACCCTGAAATTAAACTTGTCCAGATTATCAAAGATTTCCTCAGTAAAATCCAATGTCTTCACCCACAATCCCCATTCATAATTGCCTAGCAGATCAGTTTGTGGGCTAATCTCCCACCTCATTGTCATTGTTTATTCTATTTTTCTTGTTTGGAATGCATTCCTTACTCCACAGAATCTTGTCCCTTCCCCATTTCTAAATTCCTTTTAAAGTGAGTTTCTTTTATGAAACTACTATAGATTAATCTTGTTTTGTCTTGGTCATTCCAACCACTTCAATATCCTGCTTTTCCAGGTTCTAAAATTTCCCTGCCATTTCTCTGTACTTTTATTTCATTCACTGTTCATTCAGTCAACAAACACATTAAATATTTACTATTTTCAAGGCATTCTGCTGGGCACAAGGGAAACAAAGACAGCAATAAAAGTCTCTTTTCTCAAGGAACTTACGCAAAGAAATATATATTAAATGATAAATGTACCTAAACAGCCTCATTTGCAGACTAGCATATCTGCAGCTGAGCAGAATATCCAAACATGAAGAAAAAGTTCAAGTCAGGACCTAAAAATTTAATTTTAAAAGTTTATATCAATCTTTTAAAGCATAATGGAGAATTTAAATCTATTTCTTGAATTTAAAAACTTACTAAAGATATCAATAGAGATGCTTTATAAGTTGATTCATATTCTTGAACTCCATCAAATTTAAAAGTCTTTAAAAAGTAAGCTTTTTGTTGCATGGAATTTGGGCCTGTCTGTCATTCTGGATAGGGGTTAGTTTTTGCTACAGCACACTGAGCTTGTGCCAACTGCTCTCCTGAGACATTACATCACCATATAACACTAAAAATGTGCTAGAGAATCCTTATCTCATCAATCTCACTGAGTAGGTGCTTAACTAGAAGCACCCTGCTGTCAGTATGGTAAGTGTACCTTTTCAGAGCTCAGGCCCTCTACACTTCCCTATGCCCTGTTGGTTGGGATGGCCATGCTGGAAGGCAGGAAGCTTTTTCTGTAACCGTATCTAGCATATAAAACCTCGTAAGTGCTCTACATTTGTTGACTCACTGATATAGGTCAGTAGTCTTGTATTGTTCTGATTCTCAGTTTCTCTGTGTTTTCCTGGAATCTCTTCTATGTATGAATTAATGCTCCTTGGTGGACAACATATTGTTTTCCTTTAGGTCAGTGAAAGTGTGGATTTGGTTGCTATGGACTGAAGTTAAATATTCAGACTCTGGAAAAAAATATCTGTTGTTTCTATTTATACCCAGTGGCTTTTAAGTGCCAGCAGATTACTTGATTGTTGATTCACATCTCCAGTATAACTATTTTTATATAGTAGTAAGATGCTTCTTATGGAAAGTTATTTTTAAATGGAAACTATTGGATCACTGATTTTCCTATAAATAACATGTTTTAGAATCGACTAAGAATAACCGAATAGTTTTCATTGATACAATGCAATGATTTTTAATGAAAATAATTTTTGTTTCGAAAGGGTAATCATCTCATGTAAAAAAAAATGTGGATGGCTTCTTTCTCACTTACTATCATTTCCCTCAAGGAAGAGTTACTGTTACAGTGTGAAAGGTCTGCCTAGAGCTGCCTGCCTGACACCACTGCTAGACTCCCAAGCACTCAAGGGTCCACCTGAGGACACTAGTACTATGTAGTTTCTAGGTAGTTCTGCTCTGTTGGATTAGGAAATCTCTAGTTCCAAGATTCTATGCCTCACTAAAAGAAAGAAGTACAATAAAAAATACTATGTAAGGGAATGAGAGATTAAGGAAGAAGAATTATGTGGAAAACTTTTGGTGCCCCTTATGGAGATCCTCAGTAGCTTAAGTTCTTGCTATAAGGCAATATCCCAAGCACTAGAACTATAAAATTAAAATTGAAACTGTTCCTGCCTGTGAGGAGTTTTCATTACACTAAGGAGAGAGGGAGGGGTTATGCCATATGTATAAAAAGGTATTATTTTGAGAAGAAAAAAAAGCACTGGGCAGCTGGATATTTCAGGGAAGGCTACATGAAGGAAGGAGCATTTGAACAAAAAGGAGATGAGGACAAAGAAAGATGAATATGAGGAAGTAGTAGAGTGCAGGCAGGAATAACTCAGAGAATGTTTGGAGGTGGGAGACCGAACGCCAAGTTCCATAATTCAGTTTTGTTGGAATGTAGAATGAAAGGGAGTGCTGTGAAATAAGGCTGGAGTTGTAGCTTGGATCCAGAACATGGAGGGCACTGAATGCCAGAGTGATAAATCTTTTATCCTAGGGGTACTGAGATACTACCACATGTTTCTGAAAAGGGAAAACTTAAACAAATAAACAATCAAAAAACCTCTTTTAAGCCCAAGGTCAAACCTGAGCTCTAGAAGGCAGATCGATGACAAGACTGGAGAGGAATAGATTGGAAACTGGGAGACCTAAATTAGGAAACTACTGTAGTAGTCCAAGTGATAGATATTGTGTAACTGATGAGATGTGGGGAATGGTTAGCTTATGAGCCATATAAGGCCCATGAAATCATTTGCAAAGGCAACTGCAGGAGATGATGAATTGAAAGCTAGGTTCAACAATCTCCCATTGCTTGAGTCCTTTAAGTTGATAATTTTGTATGGTCTGTGAATGATGTTATAAATATCCAAATGGTCCCTGGCAGAAAAAGGTTCCCTTGATACAGAGAGTGAGGGGGAGGGAAAAGAGAAAAGGACTCCAGAGTTTTTAAACCTCAGGATAGTGGTGCCCTCAACAAAAAATGTGTGAGACTTGGAGGCAGGGAAGTTCATGTGGAAAAATGGTAAGTTCTGTTTGGGACATGTTGAGTTTGAGATGCCAGCAGCCAAGTACAGATGTCCAGCACATGTAGAGTTAGAGTTGTGGGCTTATTGTGAGGGAGGTAGACTAGGGTTGGAGATAGATTTGTGGAGATCATCTGCATCAAGAAAATACATTAACTCATGGAGAAATCACCAAGAAAGAAAGTATAAAGAGAAAAAGGCAAGGAGTCTTGGGTCACTGGTGATGAATCAAAGGAAACTGAAAAGGAAGCCAAGTGTGGGGCCCCAACTGATGAAAGTCATTCCAGAGTAGACACTGAGCCTAGCAAAAAACCTTTGTGTATCTGGGAACTTACCCAAACTGACCAGCACACAGCCTTGTGTGTGAACTTCAGAATACAACCTTCCCTGTGACTACCACATAGCCTTGGCTATCTAGGAATTCACCCAAGCCCTGGGACCCAGGACCAAAATTAGAACTGCTTGTTAATCCCTAAATCCCTAAAATATACATAATGATGTTTTTTGGCTCCTCCTCCCTTTGTTTGATTTCTAGAATTATCATAGGACTTTTTTTGGAGGGAGAGATGTCTTTGCAGGGATCTACTGAATAGAATGGCCACCACCCCAGACTGTGGCAGGAATTGGAGATCCAATAAATTGCCTGGCAACCACCCTCAGAGAGCCCCTATATAAGTAACCCATTTTGAGTATTAAATCCCTTATATAATCCTAATGGGGGTCCCTGCCTCTTTCTTTAGTACAATTAGCTTGCCCCTTGGCTGGAGGTGGGGAAGGAGGCTCACAGTTCCCTTGGGTGGGGAGGACAGAGTATCTTGGAGAAGGGTGTTGTTTTCAAGAGAGCAGTAAGGATTGGGATTTTGCAGAATCTTGGACAAATACTATGACTAGATTGTGTGTTTTAGGCATTTTCTGCTTCTAATTCGGCACTCCTACACATTAAAACGTTCTCTCTCCTGTATCTCCTCCATTTTTATCTCCCTTTGTCATATTGTATTTGGCTACTCTAAGTACTATACAAGGCTTCTGAGCCCAAGACCTAGACCTTTTCATTTTACTTCTCTATCTGCTAGGGTTAATTTAATAAAACAACTCAAGCTAAAATATAAACGAATAAAAATAGATTAGTGTATATCAGTCAGCTCTTTAGGTAATATTTACCTTTCAATAGGGCTTTGAATGCCTTAACTTGCTGAGTAAATTTGGGATTTTAGATTGGACCCTGGCTGGGTCAGGAGGGAAATTTTTGGGGACAGATTATTTTTAGTCACTCATCATATCACTTAGTGTAGACAGTTATGTGTTCATTCTACCCTTGTGTGGTCCTTACCCCAAATGAATCGTGTTTAGTAATACACACTTCTGGGGGCTGACAGTGGGGATTACAGGGAGGTTTCTGTGTAGTTAATCTTCTTAGGCTAAATTCAAAATTGTGATGGTCGGTATGTGCATGCTACGTGACCTTTTAAGTTTAAGGCTTTTCTAATAGGGACATTTTAGATTTTAGAGGGTTTCTATGTTCCATTGTTCACCTTCCTTGCATACTATAGGAGAAAAGAAATACTGAGAAAGGAAAGAATTCATTCTCATGATCCCACTACCCCCCCATTTCAGAAAGAATTTCATTTTATTAGGAAGATGACAAGATATGATGATCAGTTATAAAGAATAGGTACAATCTAACACTGTGAACCGGTACCTCAAAACAGGATATTACACAAAATGATACTACAGGGGACAGTTATAAGTACTACAAATGTTAAATATGGTGGTAAGTTAAATAATAGTACAGTGAGATTTTGCAACTTTAACTGTAAAGTTTGGTTACAACATTTTAGTAATATTATTGTGAAACAATTTTAGTTGGAGCAATCTTATGTGGAATATGCCTATCCATTACATTCAAAATAAGGTATAGAAGGTTCTAGATTTATTCCACATTTTCTCCTTCATATACTTTGTTGTTTCAGCTACATTGGCCTACTTCTCCATGCCCCTGCATGGGCTAGCCCCAATACCTAGAATGCAGTTCCTCCTCACTTTCCCCACATGGAATTCTTACCTTCCTTCAAAACTCAATTCTAGGATTAGCTCTTACAGAAAACCTTTTTTGACACCCCTTAGTTGTTACTCTCTTTTCCTACTCAGATTATCTAACAGTTTCTTATCTTCAGGGTTATTTAAATACTTCAATAAAAGATAAACTCAGTGAAGACAAGGATTGCTTTTGTGGGGAGGGGGAAGGGGCAAGGAAAGACAAAGGGTGTATTATCAGCAGAAGGTTTTGAACATTGAAGGCACACAATAAATGTATATTGAGTTCAGATTAGAGTATTTTAAACGGGCAGTAATGTCAATTAATGAGAAAGTTCTAGTTTATAGAATGCTGGATATAGTAGAAGCAATCATAAATATCTATGTGGTTAGGAGAAAAATTTAAAAAGGATGATGCTAATCCCAAAGGTAGCTTTTCATTTATAAGATAGTGATGATATTCCCATAATCATGCCAAAAATAATGGAATCATCCAGCACTTCATACATGAGGAATTTGTACCCACTTTCTGATACCGATGATTCATTAACCAAACTGCCAACTGGCTTAACGGTTAAAGCTTTTGCATTCCTAAAAGATGTCTCAACAAATTCCTCCTAAGATGTAGAGTCAATTTTTCTTTCTCCTCAAAACCTCTTCCTACACCAAGCCATTTATCAGGCTGTCAAAGCTTACAGTATGGACCTAAATTCCTTGGGCAACTTAGCAGACTTATAATAGTGTTGTGAGAGGCAGGGAACAGGAAGATGTTAGATCCTAACAGAACCAAAATTGAATATACATTTTCCTTCCCTTTCTCTGCAAACCATTCAAATAGATGTTGAAAAAAGTTAAGTGGTCAAAAGAATTTGAAAGATAACAAGAATGACCTATTTAGCAAATCTTGCAGATATCCTCAGAAAGATTTAGGCATATCTGTGGCAGGGAGAAGAACTGGAACTAGTCAGATCTTAAACCCTTTGGTAATTTTAGTTACTGTTTGGTCTGGTTCAGTCTCAATTCTTTGGTAATGTTTTAGAACTAAGCCAATATATATATATATATATTTTTTTTTTTTTTTTTGGGAGACAAGGGAATAACCCGAGACTGATTCAGAATCCCCTGTGGCTGTAACCAATAGGACCTCTAGATTATTGTACTTCTGCCAAAATTGCAACTGGGTCACTTTGGACATATAGTGTGCTGAAGGTCTATTCAACCCACTATGCTATAATTTCTGTGACTTTTCCAAATTGACTCTAATGTGAGGGAAGAAAGCTATGTAATGCTGTATATGGTTGTGTTTTAGGTGTTTACCACAAACATACAAAATAAGTCATCCGAAAAAGAAGAAATAAATATGTATAATATCACAAATCCTTAAATAGGAAGTTATGGGAAGGCATGTTTCCCTGTAGTCAAGCTGCTTGGCTTACAGACCAAGTGTGGTACTTTGGAAAGAGTACACTGATCCCTTGATTTTGCTCCTTGCCTTTATTTCCTAACTCCCTCTAAATGAGCATAGGTTTTTGCCTGATTCCCTCTTGTGATTAATTAGCCTTTTGTTAATTAGCCCTGCCCTCTTTGAGAGGCAGGGAGGATGAGAAGCTGTACTCAGAAGACTATTCTGAACTATAGTTTTGATCTATTCTTGGATTGTGGATTCTGAGTTTTACACTATTCATTAAAGTCTGGTTACTGCTATGTGTGCTGCCTTCTGACTGACTAGAGCCTAGTTTTTTGACTTTTTTTTTTGCTTGCAATACTTGGGTATTTCCTAAATCGGAAAGAACAAGTATTCCTATAGAATTCAGGGCCCCTCACAGCAGCCGCAGGACCAATAGTGTCCATGAATAGTGGAGGCAACTACTAACAATATGCAAAATTATGGGGAAAGCTGACTCTTTCTAGTCTGTATCATTTTATTAGGATTACTCATATAAAGTTAGTAAAGTACAAAAAAAAATAGAACCTTGGCTCAGATATATAAGACAACTATGCAATATTATATGCAGAAAAAGCTTAGAGAAAAAATAGAATAACTGACTATTATGTCTTTAAGTCATGGAGGAGACAGTGTTATACAAGGAGAGGAAAGGAGAGGCATGGCTAAAATTTTTTTTTTTAAATTCCCCATTATGTTAATATTTTTTCTTACTTCTGTTTAATTTGTGGCAAATCAGTGTGTTATCTTTTTTTTTTTTTTGACGCCAGGATTTTTCTGGAATTATGCATTTCCATGTAGATTAAGACTGTACAGTGTCCATTTCATTGCCAAATAGTTACATATGCTTTTAAGTAATGATGATAGATATTTCATTTTTTTGTACATTGATCCTAAGTTATTAGGGGCAAATTTAACTTAAGTTATTAGGGGCAAAATCACTGGATCTTATCTCAAGCACACAGATTCAGTTCAGTGATTAAAGATAACAAGGTGACTGCTTCTATGATAGAAACTGCAATTTGATTTTGATTTACCCTCAAATTAAATCCAAGGCAAAATCAAGATATATTTTGTGATGAAAAGTTTCTGTTATACAAAGTTTCACATATTCAGACTACCCTTTGTATGGAGCAGATTGAATTCATGAGATTCAAAATTCAAGAGATCAGCAATCTATGGGGTATTAAATAGTATCAAATGGCTTGAGGTGGGTTTCAGGTCATGGTTCAATTTGATGGGTTCTGTCTTGGGGCTTGGTTATTTTCTGGCTGTGCACCTGAGCCTTGGGCTTGAAAGGTGGATCAGGATTGTATTCTAGGATGGTATGTGAGTTTAGCTATGCCAGAATACACCACTCTAACCAGAAACTTAATGGTGAGGCTGTCTGGTGACTGTGGGGAATTGTGTGCCTGAACCTAAATCAGCTTTAATCTCCAAGGTATCTCAGTAATAGAAAAGCAAAAGGGCTGTGTCTTTGCACTGAGTCAACTGTCTCAAGAAAAGCTGTAGAAGTAGCTGTGCCTTGAACCAGGGTCAACGGGTGACTCTTACTTCACGGGAATGATTTCTGAGACAGAGTATAGCTAGCTCTTAGTTTACTTATGAATCCAAAGAAGAGATTGGCTCTCTGTCACTTGAGTCTTGTTAACCCCCTGTTCTAGCCAAAATATTTGTGGTGAATTAATTTATTCTAAAATTTAAGGAATTCTATTTCATGAAAGAAAAGTGTGGGTTGTAGCTAAGTGTGAACTAAAAATGGAACACAAAAAGTCCATTCTTTCATCATTATTAATAGAAGCTTTGCATGTAAATAACCCAAATGCTGGTAAATAAGTGATTCAAAACCAAAATGAGATACCCATTTTAAAAATAATCTCACCCTTTATACTGGTAATCTTTTTCTGTGGGATTCTACAATTCTGGTTAGAAAACAGTTAATCCAATAAAATCTAGCAATGTTCAAAAGAATCTGCTGAAATATTTCTGCCAAATGTTCATCTTCTAACAGCTGCTTTTTTATTTCAGTGAGAGGTACTTGAAATAAAATCATTGTTCTTTGTGAAAATTGCATGCTAAATAATGTACAGTTACCAGATTATTAAATAGCAAAGGCATCTGATAATATTAGCAGCAACCACAGGTTCCACTTCTGCTGATGCACAAAATTCTGAGTAATTAAGTCATTGTGCAATATTGTATTTATATCCTTTCTGCCAGAGCCGTTAGGCCACAAAATCAGCAAGCAGTTGCTATTATAAAAGGGCTCTCTAGGTTATTTATATTTTAGTTTCAGTATAGTTGCTGCTTCATTCTTAGTTCAGGTCTGAACTATGAAAATAAAGCAGCGAGTTGAGCAATTATACAGTGAATTTAGGCTATATTAATGGCTAGGGAGTAGAGAATGCCTCGCAAAATATGTATTTGGCAGTGTGCAAAATGAGGTATATTTGTGTAAGGAGTATTTTACAGATCTCAGGTTGATATAACTGAAAAAGCATTGGGCTTGAAGTCAGAAGATGAGTTTCAATCCCAACTCTTCCATTCACTATGCATATGATCCTAGCCACATTCTTTTATCTCTATGAACCTCAGTTCCCTCATTTGTAAAATAAGAGGTTGTATGGTGAAAAAAGTTATGGATCTGGAGGAAATAATAAAAGAAGGGAAAGACCATGCAAAATAACCATATAATCCATAATCTTCCCTATATATCAAAAAGATTAATAAAAAAATCATAAAACATTTTTTAAAGAAATAAAGAACTTAATAATTGGAATGACATTCAGTGCTTATAATTTTGCTCTTATAATTATTTTATAGCGTGACCATGAATAATCAAGTATCTATTTTGAGCTTATTGTAGTATATGTATTGTCATCTAAATGTAATTTTTGCCGAACTGCTTTACAGTTTTCTTAGGGAAAAGAAAAAGAAAAGTAGGAATGAAGTGTAAACCCATCCAGACCTCAAATTATATTATAAAGCAACAAACTTCAAAACTATTTGGTGCTATTTAAAAAAAAAAAGTTGATCCATGGTACAAGATAAAGAAGAATCGGCACGATTGAATGTGATAATCTATGTACATGATTAAATCTGAGAACATAAATTATGAAATGAAATCTCAGAATTGGAAGCAGTTAAAAGTTAGAAAGGATGTTGACAAAGAGGCTCTTTCAGTAAATTTGTGAAACAGTTCAACCCTTTTGGAAAATAGTTCTGAATTATGTGAAAAAAAAATCACTAACCTGTTCATACCATTTGACTCAGGAATACCACTTCTGGGCATAAATCCCAAAGGGGTCAATGATGAAAAGAAAGGTCCTACATACAATAAAATGTTTATAGCATACTTTTCATGTTAACCAAAAACTGGGGGGGTGGGGGGAGGTGGGAAGGAGGGAGGAGAGATGTTCCAATTAACTGGGGAAAGGCTGAACAAACAGTGGTTATATCTAAGTGTAATAAAATAAAATATTTCTGTGTAGTAAGAAACAATGTGAGGAATTCAGAGAAACATAAGAAGACTTTGATGACCTGATGAAGTCTGAAGAAAGCAGAAACAAGAGAATAAAATATATAACAGCTTCAATCCTGCAAATGAAAACAACTCTAAAGGAAACTAACTGTTGTGAAAAATCATGGTTCCAGAAAACAGAACATGAAACACACATCCTTCCTTTTGGTAGAAAGGTAAAGAACTATGGATGCAGAGATTATTAGATGTAGATGCCTTGTTCTTTCTTAACATTTTTTTCTTTCTCTTTTTTTCATATGTGGAAGGTTCAATGGTAGGAACAGCAAGGAGAAATATATTGAAAAATACTGTGATGTTTAAAAGCAAAAAGGATATCAACTAAAAAAAAAAAAAAAGAAATGAGCTTTCCTCCTAAGTGATGATGAAACTTCTAATGAATTGTAAGGATGAAATGTTTTAGCATCCTGAGTTTTATAGTTGATCACACAGAATGAAGACAGATAATTTAAAATGTTGAATTCTGCCTGATTAGCTAACATATGAGGTGATTTGCTGAGGTGAAAGTAATATAATAGTGCTAAAAGTGTACTCTGTGGGTAATAGGCATTATGCTTGTCAGTTTTTTTCAAAAGACAATTAACTTATGAAATGTCCTTTCTTTGCATTCACTAAACTTTTTTTTGTCTTCTTTATGTCATTTCCTGGACAGCACTATAAAGGAGAATTTTCATAGATCATTCAGTAAATTTAATTAAATTCTCTTCAATATGTATGCAATATCCTACTATGTGCAGTATTGATTATTAAGTAGAAAGGGGGGAAAAGGAAAAAAAAGTACATGTGGGGATGTGTGTACAATAATAATGTTCTATTAATTCTCTCATATTTTTCCTTATTAAATATTATTATGAAACAGACAAAAAACAAGAAAACCAAAGATTTCTGTATATAAAGAACTTAAAATCTTATTACATATCACACACACACACACACACACACACACACACACACACACAACTATTTTAAAAGTATTTACTAAATTCAGAATAAATTGAAGCCAAATGTTAAGGTGCTTAGCTGTTAACTAAGAAGTAGTGAGATAAAAACCCTCCAGTTTAGAGGTAAAGACAGTTTATTAAGACTTATTATATTAGCCAGTCAGTGAGTCAACCAGGCACTGTATCAAGCTCTGGGGATAAAAAGGGAGGCAAAAGATAGTTCTTGCTCCCAAGAAGTATAATGGAAGAGGAAACATACAAATAACTGGACAAGCAAAAAGCATATAGGATAAAGTGGAGATAATCAACAGGATATGTTAAATGATGCTCAAGTGGTGACAGAGGAAGTGGAAAACCTGGAAAGAGCAGTGCCATGAAAACTCAGAGAGGAAGAGGCTAAATGACAATGCTAAAGGTTAGATGAGGATTGACAATGAAGATCACCATCAATAATTATGGAATAAGCGATTTCATTTGAATTCATTAGAAGCCAGAGTACATTGAATCTAAGAGGAGGAAGTTATGGTAAACCTTCTCAAGAGATCAGTCATAAGAGTAAGAGAAGATAGGGGATAACTAAGTGGGAATGAGTGGGTTCACTGAGGGCTGTCCAGAGACGGGCATGTGGATGGGCAGTGGGGAAGCATCTGGTACACTGGGAGAGACTTAGTGAGTGGGGATGCTGGAGGGACCAGGAAAGGATTGGTTATACATGTTACAAGAGTTTACCTTGGCAATGAGAAGGACGTGACAGGGTCTGCAGAGGAGAGAATGGCAAGAAACATCTCCATGAGATGGTAGGAGGAGGGAGGAGAGGACAGAGCTTTCAGGGAATGAATGGTTTCAATTTTTTCATTGACATATGAGGGGAGGTTCTCAATAGAAAAAATAGGAGTTGCTACAGGAGGGTTAAGAACGGTGAAAGATTTGGAAAGCAACTGTGGCAAGTGAGGTGGTGAGTCTATTAGGAAGGTGTAAAAGGACTTCCTTGCTGCAGAGAGGCTTCCTATGGCTGTCTTTCCCATTCTCTCTCTCTCTCCCCTCGCCTCCCCCCCCCGCCCCCCCATTGAAATCCACAATCAATTTACTGAGAAACATTGAGGCATGTTTTGGTAAGTTCTCCCTTTCCCACTTTTTCTCATCTCCTATCAGATGTGTGTACCAATGCCTTATGCATTTATTTCCTCTTTCACCCTTGTCTCACATGATGAGGTAGCCTTGCACTCTGCCAGGGCTAACCCTTCTCTCTATTTGAGTGATACCATCCATCCTGTTTTCAACAGTCTGATCCCTCTGTAATTTCTATTCACATATTTCCAATCTCCTCTTATCTACTGGCTCATTCCTTATTGCCTATAAAGATATCCTTGTTTCCCACATCCCGGAAAAACTCTCTCTAGCTCCTTCCATCCCTGATAATTGTCCAGAACACACACTCTAATGGCAGGTGCTTACAGATTTGGTCTTGGGCTTTTCCTTGGTGATTTCATTAGCTTACATGGACTTAATTACCATCTCTATGCTGAGGCTTGCCCCGTTATAGAAGAAGGCAATATCACCCTCCCAGTTCTTCAGGCTCATAACTTCATCTTAATCATCCTTGCTACCTTTCCATCCCATCCAATTGGTTGCCAAAGGTCGATCAATTTTGTCTCTGCCACATCTCTAGAACATGCCCTCCTCTGACACTGACTGACAACACTGGTACAGGCCCATATCACGCACGGATGGATTATTGCATGAGCCTGTTGGGGGGTCGGCCTGCCTTGAGTCTCTTCCCCATTCCAATTCGTCTTCCATTCAGCCCATGATGTAATCTTTCTAAAGTGCAGGTCTTATCAAGTCAGCCCTACTCATATTTCACTGGCTTCCTGTTGCCTCCAAGATCAAACATCAAACTCCCACCTTTACAAATTTTTTATGAGGATCATCTACATGTGAATTTTATGAGGTCATCTACAGAAGTTCTTTTCAACAAGGGTACTGGTAGGGATCAAGCAGGCTTTCACAAGGGATATTCAACAATGGACCACATCTCTACCTGAAGTGAATGCCGTAGAGAATATCAGATCCCACTGGGCATACTGTTGATTATAAAAAAGACATTTGATTGAGTAGAACAACACTATAAGTTTATTTATAGATAGATGACTCCAATAAATTTCAAGATCATGTGAGATTCCTTGGAAGAGGTAAAAATAATTTATGTAATAGTGATCCTAATTGTTCTTTGAGTGTTTCCTAGAATTTACTTTCAAATCCAACTGCTCCAGGGGTTTTTCTTTTGAAATTTCTTTATGACTTGTTCAGTTTCTTTTTCTGAAAATAGGCTAAATTATTAATTTTTTGACTATTATTCTGGATATTTTATTTTTTGTAAACATTAATGTTTCAGTATTTTGGGTAAAATAGTTTTTAATAATTTTTTCTTTTGTGAATTCTTTTTTATTTCTGATAGTATTTTGGTTTTCCTTTTAAAAATTCAGATTAGTCAAAACTTTTTCTATCCCATTAATTAAAAAATTCCCAGTTTAATCTATCAGTTCAATGTTTTTATTTTACATTTGGTTAAGTTCTTTGATTTTCAGAGTTTCTATTTTTGTGCTTAGCTGGAGTTTTCTGAATGTCTGTTTTTCAAAAATTGCATGCTTAATTCACTGATCTATCCTTTGTTCATTTTATTGATGAAATTACTGAGAAAAATTTTTTCCTTTTTTGACTGCCTTGACTACACTGCAAAATTTTGGTATGCTGTATTATTTTGTTACTTCCTTTGATAAAATAATCAGTTGTTCTTATGATTTGTTCTATGGCCTACCAACTAAAGTTAAAGTAGTTAATTTAAAATTTGAATTATTTCTTTCATGGTTCTTCTTATAATTCTTATACAGTATTGTGGTCAGTAAATGATATATTTAATCCCATTTCTGTTTTTCTGCATTTGTTTTTGAAGTTTTTATGTTCTAGGACAGGGTCAATTTTTGTAAGATGCCATGTACAACTGAGAATATATTTTTTCTTTCTTTTTTAATTTAGTAACTAGAGTTCTATCATCTCTAACTTTTAGAAAGTCATATTTAGATTTTTAACTTGTTTATCTTTTTGTTAGAATTGTCTAGGTCTGAGAAGGATATATTGAATCCCTGGGCTATACTGAGGCCCCCAATTATTATAATTTTACCATCTTTTTCTCCCTCCAATTCAATTAACTCTTACTCCAAGTAAATGTTATGTCATTTAGTGAATATTTTTTAAAGAACTGATACTTCATTGCCCATGATGTCTTTAAGCATAATGTAATTTCATTGTCCTCCTAATTCTATTTTTTTCATTGCTGTTTCATCTAAGCCGGTTGTTACCCTTGCTCTTTTGAGTTTTATTTGAAACAAAATATATTTTGTTTGGTAAATGATAGGATCATTGTATTCATATTTATAATTATGATTATTGTACACTCCATATATACACATATCACACATTTTTAATACATATACATCATATTTGTATATGTGTATGTATGCACACACACTATTCATTTTCAGTTTGCTCCTCTGTTCTGTTCTTTATATAGAAGGAATTGGTGAAATAGAAGGGATGTGATCAACACTAATTATTTTGTAATTGAAGTGATTTTCTTCTACTAGATTATCTCTTTTCTCCTTTTTTTACAATGATCTTGATCACTATTATTCATTTTCTTTTCTTTTCTCTCTCTTTTTAAAATCTTATTTAATTCTCCCAAGAAGTCTTGAAAATGATCGCACTCTGAAGAGTCCCTTTTATCCTCTCTCATTAGAATGTAAGTACTTAATATTTTTTTTAGGTCCTTCCAAATGATCCACTGTATTTTTCTTTATTAGGTTTTTCTGGACTCCTCTATGTTTTGCATTTCAAAGTTTCTCTTAGCCTAGTCTTTTCATTAGTAGTACTTGAACATTTCCTATTCTATTAAAGGAAATTTCATTTCCCCTCAATCCTGTTAAAGGATTGTATTCAGTTTTGCAGGATAAGTTATTCTAGTCAGTAAGTCTTTATATTTTATTCTAAGATTTTCTCTCCTTATAATGATTGCTGCCAAGTCTTGCATAATCCTGACTATGATTTCTTCCAGGCTGTTTGAAGCATTCTTTTCCTTAGACCTAAGAGCTCTGGGTTTTGGCTATGACTCTTTGGAATTTGATTTTGGGGTTTATTTCAAGGGTTTCTTTCAAATGACTAGTAGTATTCTATTTTTACTTTGCTTTCTGGTTTTGCTAAATCTGGGCAGTTTTTTTTCATGTTTTTTTTTTCAAATGTGCCATGCTACATAAACTTTTTTCTTGATTGAGATTTTTAGGGATTCCAATGATTCTTAAATTCTCTTGAACTATTTCTTAGATGAGAGCAGCTAGGTAGTACAGCAGGTAGAGTGCTGAGCCTGGATCAGGAAGACTCATCTTCCTAAGTTTAAATCTGGCCAAAGACACTCACTAGTTATGTGACACTGGTTAAGTCACTGAACCCTGTTTACCTCAGTTTCCTCATTTAATTTATATATATATATTTCACCCCACCCTCCCAACTTGATTTTGTTCTAATGTTTCTTGTTATCTCAGAATCATTGAGGGTTTTTTGATGTGACACTTGGACAATTTTCATTCTCCTCTGCCTCTGCTTATGACTTTCTGGACTCTGCCAAACTGGCCTCAGCTGCCACGGCATCTTGCAATTTCCCTTAGCCATTAGTGCTTCCTCACTCTGGAACAACCCTCTGCCATGCTGGCCACTTCTCCCAATGGTTTCTTTCAAGTCCTCCACTTTGAGGAAAGATGCTGGTCAGCCAAACTTCAAACCCTTCCTGGCTCTGCTTTAGACTTTCTGTACTTTGACACCATTCCTCTACACAGGTGATAGCATTCTCTCTAATCTCCCCTCCTACCTTGCCTTTTCTAGCTCCCTATATGTGCCATCTTCACCTATTAGAATGCAAGCTCCTTGAGAGCATGAATGTTTTTCCTTTTGGCTGGTACTCCTAGCACTTAGCACACCACTTGGCATAAAAGTGCTTAATAAATGCGTAATTGTGTTAAACTAAGATTGCTGGAGAGTAAATGTGGGAGAGCTAGATTCCTCTGTGCCTTTTCACAAAGCTATTATTAACTAGAACTCTGTCATAGCTTATTTTTAACTTGGATTCTTTACCTGATTCTACTTATAGTTAAAATAAATGCATCCTTTTGAAGAAAGGAAAACTGAAGAATATCGTATGCTTTAAAATAGAAAACTAGGTCAGTTTTGAATTCACAAATCTTAGAAAAAGAGTATTTGGATCTGACGGTTGTTCTTTTCCTATGTATATTCTCATCATACTACAGGCCCAGAAGGCTAGTTCAGGAATGTTAACAAGCAAGGGAGAAACAAATTTGTGTAAAAGAAAGGACACTGATTTCTTAAGAGTTAGGAGATCTTGATTTTAGTCTGGTCCTGCTGTTAACTAGGCACATGATCTTGGACAAATCATTTCACTTTTCTGGGCCTTGATTTCCACACATAAAATTACTAGCATGGGCAAAGTAATTTTTAAGGTTTCTTTCTAAAACTGTAATTTTATGAAGTTACTTTGAGTATCTCTTACAGTTTCTTTTGGTACTTTTCATAATAAATCACATTTACATTGTACTTTAAGGTTTGCAAAGTGCTTTCCTCAAAATATCCCTGTGACATAGATTGTGCAAGCACATTTTACAGATAAGGAAAACTGAGGTTCTGAGTGATTAAGTGACTTGCTTCTGACTGCATACCCAACAAATGTCTGAGGCAAGATTCTTCTGATCCAAGTCTGTCATTACATTCACTATACTACATTGTTCCTTAAACATCTGACTTAATTAGAACAGGACTAATATAAGACATTTCCAAGTCTGATATACAGCTCCAAGTGCTCTTCTTTCTTTCCTTCTTTGGGGTGGAAAGAGTAGGAAGTTTGGGATTCGATTTCCTATTTCACTCAGACTGGCAATCATCAAGATTCAATCTCCCTGATGATTGGCAAAGAAGCTTGGACCTGCTTCTTTTCCAATCTGGGCTGGTTTTTCCTTCCTTAGGCAGCTTGCTCGTAGGGATCTACTCATAGGAGGTCATCATATTGGAGCTGAACTTAGTGTGGACATTTGATTAGCTTTAGTTACACTATAGCTCAGAGCTGCTTGACCTTTCAACTGTTTAAACATTGTTATTATTATGTACTCCATGGTGATGATGTAGCCAAACTCATCCTGCTTTTCTGTGTCTATAATTCTGTCCACACTGATTTTTTATGACTGGAAAGCATTGTCATTCAACACCTATTCAAATCCTAATCTTTCAAGGTCTAGCTCAAATGCCTCCATGAGACCTTTCTGGACCCCCATATCCAGTTCTGATCTTTCATTCTATTAATAACAAAAATGATAATAAAAATTTAAGACACTTTATATATGAGTTTTTATGGACACTTTAAAGAATACTCATTATTTCAAGATATATATTGTCATAACATGCTCCTTTGAAAAATAAAAAACAGTGGTAACATTTGACAGAATATGTAACATTTTCTATCTATGTATATTTAAGTTTAGCGGTGTCTTTATGTCAATTTTGTGAACAATATTCTCATTTTATAGTTACAGAGAGAGGTAAAGTGATTTGCCTACTATACTGTGAATCCCAGTAGAGACCATGACATTTCTATTATCTCTCTTAAGCCATGCAAGCACACTTTTTATTATGCTTATATTTCCAATTATATTGTAAATTTCTTAAAGACAGAGAGCATGTCCTATATCTTTGCATCAGTCGTCAGCATGGTTAATACTTGTTGGATTGATCCATATTCTAATTTTAATGCTGGTTGATATCCAAAGATTCACAGAATCTTAAGAATTGGAAAAGTGCTTAGAAGGCATCTAGTCTAATTCATATACTAGAATTCCTTCTATAATCAGGGGTTCTTGATCTGAGGTCTATGAATTTGTGGTTTGTTTGGCTTTTTTTTTTTTGTGCTGAGGCAATTGGGGTTAAGTGACTTGCCCAGGGTCACACAGCCAGGAAGTGTTAAGTGTCTGAGGCCAGATATGAACTCAGGTCCTCCTGACTCCAGGGCCAGTGCTCTGTCCACTGTACCACCTAGCTGTCCTGGCTTTTTTTTTTTTTTATTGTTAACAGCATTTCAATATAAGTGATTTTCTTAGTAATTCTATGTATTTCATGCATTTAAAAACAATTATCAGAAAGGAGCATTAGGCGTCAATGAGCTGGCAAAGAGATTTATGCAAGACTCCCCCAAATGGTTAAGAACCCTTGTCCTTGTTCTGTATATTATTGAAAAATGGTTACCCACTCTTTGAGGATCTCCAGCAGTAAGAGCCGGAGTAAGATCCAGTACTTCCTGAGAATAGCTCTAATTAATTATGAGGAAATTTTCTTTCAAAATAAGCCCAAATTTGGCTTTTTACAACTTTCACACATTGTTGATAGTTCTGTTTTCTGAGGAAAGTAGCATAAGTTGCATCCTGTCTCCATGTTAGAGCTTTGTTCCTCTTATGGCTTCTTTTCTCCCTGGCAAGATTATTCAACAAATTCTTATGTGGCACAACCATGTACATTTCACCCGCTCTACTTCTCCATAGAAGTCTCAAGGCTTCTTGTCTTTCCTCAAGCATATCCTGCATATCCCTTACTAGTGCTCTTGAAATACCCATGCCCTGTGTGCTGAGATCTTCCTATGTCACTAGAGTAACTGAGGCCATTCGCCAAAAGCTGCTTTTCTTTCTTCAATACCTTCTGTCACCCATACATTCTGCTTCACTGTCTCATTTATTCCAGGGTCAGATGTACAGATGGTTCTTCTCATGATAAAGGATGAGCCTTCTACTTGTACCCCTGATCCTTTCTCCCCTCTCCTTTCCCAGCAGATTACTCCTACTCTCTTCCCCAATCTGTCTTTTTTCTTTAGTTTTTCTATATCCTGATTTAGGTCATGCTGCCAAAGCAAAAACATCTACACCATCCTTGAGAGCCATTGCTCCCTATCTTTCCAGATACTTAGTTGTGTGACATTTCACCTATGATGGATAAAATAAAAGCACCTATTTTTACACACTTGTGAGGATTAAGTGACATAAGTGACTAAAAAGTGCTTAGCTCAGTGCCTGGCACATAGTGGGTACTATATAAGTGTTTATTCTTTCTTTGCTAATCTCCTTGAGAAATTGGTCTACATTAAATGCCTCCACTTCCGTTCTTTTGTCTTGGGAGCTCTTTCTGAGCTGGATTCTGATATCATTCAACCGAAACAGCTTTCTCCAAGTTTACTAATGATCTTTTAATTGGTAAATCCAACAGCCTTTTCTCCTTCATCCTTCTTGGCCTCTGTAGCATCTGACTTGATTACTCACTCCTCCTTTTTAGGTTATTGTGACACCATTGTGTCCTGGTTCTCTTCCTATCTATTTCTTTGGCTGCTTTGTCCTTCACAGGTTTTTTTGTGAAATCTTGTCTTGTCTACTGGTATTCCCCAGTGCACTATGCTGGACCCTCTTCTCTTTTTCTTTTATTGTCTCATTTGATGATCTTAACAGTGCCAATTAGTTTAATTATTATGATTTTTAGGTGTACATATCCAGTCTCTCTTCTGAGCTAGTCATATTTTAGCAATTGCCTTTTGGACATCTTGAATTGAAAATCCTTTTGATAATCTCAAATTCAACATGTCCAAAACAGAACTCATTATTTTCCTTTAAAACTTTTCCCTCTTCCCAACTATTATTACTGAGGCTGTTTACATTCTTCCAGGTACATAGGCTTGTAACTTGTTTTCCTCAACTTTTCACTTTTGCCCTACACATTCAATCTGTTGTCAAATCTTGTCTCTGCCCTTATATCTCATATATGTCCCTTTCAATCTACTCACAGTGACTTCTCTTGTCTAGGTCTTCATCATCCTTCTCTTTGATTTCCATACCTTGAATCTCTTCTGTCTTCAGTTCATCCTCCACTCAGCTGCCAAAGGTTTTTATCTATACTTTTGACCATGTGGGGTCCTTCCATCTGCCTCAATAAACTCTGGTAGCCTATTACCTCAAGAATCTGATAAAAAATCATCTGACATTTATAGCTCTTTATTACCTGACTCATTCTTATCTTTTCAGTTTTCTTATTTTCCCCCCCTTTTTCATAACTAAGATAGCTTTTTTCACCTACACTGCCTTACTTGTTATTCCTTACACATAACATTTCATCTCTCATAATGCACAGGCTTTCCCCTATGCCTGGAATATTCTCTCTCTTACCTCCATTTACTAGCTTCCTTCTAGATTCAGCTCAAATTTCACATTATTCAGGAGGCCTTTCCTAGTTCTTCCATATATTTTTACCTTCTCCTCTGAGATTACCTTCCATCTAGTTATAGTACATATCTTGCATATAGTTATTTACATGTTAAGAATATGATCTTGATGGCAGGGACTGTTTTTACCTTTCTTTGTATCCTCAATGCTTAGAATAGTGTCTTAACAAATAATTAATAAATACTTTCTGATTGGTTGCTGCCCTTTGGAATTAGGCACTAAACACATTACTCCAGATATAGTCTGACCAAGGCAGATCACAGCAACATTATCTATTATCACCTCCCTAGTCTTGGGCACTATGTTTCTCAATGTAGTCAAAGATTGTACTGGATTTTTAAAAAACTGCCATATCACTTACTACTGCTCTTGAACTCTTCTAAATCCCCCACATCTTTTTTTCAGATGAACTATTATCTACTTGTCTTCCATCTTACTTTTGTGAATTAAGTTTGTTTGTTTTTTGCTGAGGCAATTGGGTTAAACCCAGGATCACACAGGTAGGAGGTGTTAAATGTCTGAGGTCACATTTGAACTCAGGTCCTTCTGACTTCAGGGCTGGTGCTCTACTCACTGTGCCATCTGGCTGCCCCAAATTAAGTATTTTCAAACCAAGTGTAAGATTTTACATTTATCCTCATTAAATTTTATCTTATCATAGGATCAAGATTTAGAGCTGTAAGGGACCTCAGAGAACATCTAGATCAAAACCTTTATTTCATAGATAACTAGAGTAACTAACCTGCCCAAGATTATACAGGTTTTACATGGTAACGCTAGGACCTCTGCCTCTAAATCCAGCACATTTCCATTATATTATATTGGTTATATTAGATTCAGTCCAATATTCTGTCTAGTCTGCCAAGATCTTTTTGAATACTATTATCTACTTTGTTAGTTATCTCTTCCAACTTTGTATCATCTGCCTTTATTTAAGTCAAAGACAAGAATTTTAACAAGGACCAAACACAAATTCCTGGAGTACTCTTCTGGAGAACTTCCAAGCTAACAAAGAATTTTTAAAAATTTAATTTAATTTTTTACAACTACCAATCATTTTTATAATTTTTCAATGACTGTTTTTCACTTTCTAATTTTCTCCTCAAAAACAAAACCCAAATAACAAATATGTATAGTCAAGAAAAAAAATTCCTACATTAGCCATGTACAAAAATGTGGTATATTTAGTCTATCATTCTTTTGTTAGGAAGTGGATAGCATTCAGGAAATTATTAATAGTTCCCCTGAATCTAATCAGTTTTGAATCTTTCTACTTGTACTATTGCTTAGCACATAATTCTCTTTTCCATAAGAATAAAATCCATGTCTGTCAAATGCATTGCAAAACTGTAAGGAAAGTATATCTACAGCATGCCTTTGATCTTCCAGTATAGAAACCTAATCAAAGAAGAAAATGACAAAAGGCTGGCCTGACTTGTTCTTGGAGAAACCAAAATAGCTATTAGCCATTTCTTTCCAGTCCAAAGACTGTTCTCCTTGTCAGAGTAAACAGAGGCAATTTAAGAGTGGGATAGATATGTCCTGTCTCCTTCACTCTCTGATATTCTTGTCCCTTCACCATGTATGGCAGGAGCTTTTGTTTTGTTTGCTTTCTTTCTTTTTCATAAGAGACCTCAAACAACAACAGCCATAAAACCTCTCCTGGTTAACCTTGGTTTTCCTTGTCAGCCTTTGCTCATTTGGAGTTTTAGCATTTTTGACAGCTCTTACAAGATTTGGGCCATACTTTTACCTTTCTCACTTATGAAAATGTCTTTTATAATCTAATTATATTTATTAGACACAATCACTTTAAAAAAAATTTCAGACAACTCCCCTTTTTACTTATGGGTACTCCCATATTAAATTCAGACAATAAATTAAGATTTTTATTCTTGGTCCCTTCCCATCTCTCCTAGGCTGACTCACAATAGAACTTTAGGCTATAAAATCCTTAACTTTGCTTTAAACACTTTAAAGCTACTCTCCCAAAACTTAGGATGAGAGTCAGATGGTATGATCCCTTCCCACTAGCTTATCATTTTCAACTTAGCAACCAGTTCCTTTCCTTGGTAAGAATCATATCAAGGCAAATTTTTCCCCTTGTTGATTCTTTTACCTTTTGAAGAATGAAATTATCATTGAGGCAAGTCAGAAGACTATTATCTACTTTGCTTTTGACAGAGAAAGAGTTCTAAGGGCTATGTTGATAATGGGAATTCCTCATTACTTCTGTATAATGACTGGCAGCTTATAACTTGTTTTCTTGAACTTCTTTTCTTTACCTTATCTATGTAATCTTCAGTGACAACTGATATCTTCATTGATCTTTGCCTAAATACTCTCTAACAGGCTTTCCCACTCTGATTTCTAAACTTACTTGTATAAGTTAAATCTTGTTAATACACAGTCCTACTTACCCCCTCCCTTTTTATATCCGTTTTCTTTCTAATTATTAAACCTTCCAGAGACATGTTTCAATCATGGGTTTCCTTCTCTCAAATCCCAGTGGTACCTAAGAGATCAAGTTTGCCTCTCTATATTAGGATCTCTAGTTCGTCTTGCTGAGTATCCCTATTTGTGTAGAGTTATCAACTTTTTGTATTTTCTATTGCTTACAGTGAGCTAATTTAGCATTATACGACACCTACTCTCTGTACTTACTTATGTGGTAGGCATTTTACAAATATTGCCTCATTTGATCCTTAAAAAAAATGATTCTTTGTCTAAGAGTTGACATGATCAATCATAGCCTCATTAGAAAAAACCCATCTCTTATTATTAGATTCATTCTCATATTAATTGTTAATCAGAAATGGTTTTCACTCTCAGAGATACCTCCCATTTCCAAGAATACTTAAAACATTCAGCAGCCTCTATGCATGTTCTTTGGTTTCTAAGAGAACCACTGACCTCAATTTACTGAGTATTGCTAACCTAATTACTCAACTGATTATTAATTATCTAGAAACTATTTCTCTCTGGCTTTTCTTTCATGTCAATCCATACAATAATCATAAGAGATAGTTGCTGTTATTTTTCTCATTTTATAGTTGAGGAAATTGAAGCAAATGGAAGTTAAGTGATTTGTTTGGATCACTCAAATAGGAAGTATCTGAAACTGGATTTGTATTCAGGTCTTCATGATTTCAAGTTCTGTGCTCTATTCATTACAATAAATATGCCTATATCACAAGTTGTAGTTAAGCTTAAATTAGCACATAGAACTAAGGCTATATTAGTTCTAAAGTATTAGGAAATAGCACGGTAAGCTAGAGGCCTAAATCTCATTTAAATCAAAGACCTAATCAATCTCTCTTGAAGAAAAGACCTAATCACTCTAATTAGGGAAGGAGCTTAATTCTCAGAAACTAAAGTAACTACTGATAGTCTGTGAACAAAGAGAGTACAATTACATTTTTTACTTAATTCAATTTGTTCACCTTTGATTAGTTTGAAAAAAGAATCTTTAGAACAAGGTTTCTTAACCAGGGATTGATGAGATCTATGGAGTGAGTGAACAAGAATGGGAAAAAAACAAAACTGTATCCTTATTTCATTAACCTCTGAAATTCAGAATTTCTTTCAATTTTTTAAAAAAGGTATTTTTTGAGAGGGATCTGCAGGCTCTTACAGAATGCACCAAAGAAATTCATGATTCAAAAAAAGTTAAGAACCTCTTTTTTTTTTTTTTTTTTTTTTTTTAAGAAAAAGTAGCCAGAAAGGGAGTAATAGACATTAGAAAGGTTTTCTACTATAAAGAAGCATTACTTAAGTTTTGTGTGAGTAAATCCAAAACTCCAAACTTAAACTACTTAGCTTTAATTTCTTAGCTTGAAATTTTGTCATTCCTTTCACAATTACTGTAAAGTGAAACTGGAAACTTTTTGGGTCAGAGACCCTTCTGATGAGTAGCACCAATTCTCCTAGTCTGAACTCCTCTCAAGGCAGAAATGCTTGTATAAATATTGCATATATTGTGTCTGAATAGTTTTCTTCCATGATCTCTGCTATTTTGTGTGGTGTATATTCATGAGCAATTTTCTCCCTTTCCTGTCTTTTAAATATAAAGGGCTTTTGCTTTGTAAGACATTCTGACCAGTCTTTGCAAGGTATACCTTATGCTCGCTAAGAGCCTGTTGTCCTGATAAATATTCTAAGTTGTAAATTCCCTTTCTCAGATACATCTACCTACCAACTGTTTATTCCCCAAATCTCTTTTTCTCCTCTGGAGCCCTTATCTATGATGAGCATTGGTAAGGAAAAGACCCTCTCTGTCTCAGGTTGTTTCTTGGCCAAAACTTTATAATTTTTTTTTACATTGCTTGCTAGGTTCCATCTGGCAGCATTTTATATGCCCACACGAATTACCAGAAGTAAATGGTAATCATTTGGCTTGCTAAGTCTTGGGAGGTGATCAGCCCCATCTTATGGACATGTGGCAGCTGGGTAGGACAGTGAATGCTGGGCTTGGAATTAGGAAGACATGAGAGCAAATCCAGCCTCTTAACATTTACTAGCTGTGTAACCTTGACAAACCATTTAACCTGTCTGCCTCAGTTTCCTCATCTATAAAATGGGGATAATTGCTCCTACTTAGCAGGGTTGAGACAATTTCACAGGTAAAAGACAGGGTGATGAGGCTAAACAGTAGTTCATCTGAAAAATATTTGAGGGTTTTAGTAGACCACATATTCTTGATGACTCAATAAAACACTATATTCACTCTCACATGAGCAACAAGATGATAGACTAGACATTTTCTTTGAGCCCTATGACCTCTTATACCTGTCCAAAATAGAGATCATGTGCCAGATATAAAGTAGCTTCAGCTGCCTGTTATCTAGTACACTCAATCCAAAAGGTAAAAACAAAAACCAAAATCAAACAAAACAGCAAAACTCCCAACCCAGGACCTCACATTTACTGCCTCGGAGCTCACTCAGCACACTTTCTCCATTTCTCTTTCTAATGAAAGCAAGGCTGCTTTGCAGACCGAAGGACAGGCTCCTACCCCCCAGTCCTGTCTCCCTCTTATCAGTGCTGCGGACATCCTAGCTCTAGACTTTGGTGGTTTCCTCAAGCCTTAAAAGCCAACTTGGCCATAGCCCTTTAGAAGCAAGAGCCTGCTGGGTCTGTAACTTGGAAGCCTCAGGGCTTCAATGTTGCTTTTCTTTTTTGAACAGATGCCCATGGCTATTGCAGAGTCAGAGAACTGAAGAATAGAGGGAGTATCACGAAAAGACACTGTGCATGTGGAGGGCTGTGAAGCATTCCACCACACCTGAGAAAAAGAACACAGCACTCAGCTGTGGCCAGTTTTGATCAGCCAAAAGTTACAACAGAGACCTAGGTGATCAGTCCAATGTTGGAGGAGGCCCAGATGCTTTGGTATCCAGCCGCCAAGGAAACCACAATCAGAGAAAATGGAGTCAGGATGTAAATATAAGCAAAGTAAAGGAGGAAAAAAAAGACTGAAAGTATTAAAGAAAACTCTAAGTCCTTGAACATAAATAGATCAATAGGAAAAATAGCAACAACAGAAGGAAATATGGCTTCCAGAACTAAATGAACCCAGGCATCTATGAATAAACAATACAAAATAAAGGAAAGTGATCTGATGCTTGATAAGACAAAGGACCCTGTGCAAGCTGAGGAGAACACAGAATGACAAAATGCTGTTCGAGTGGTTTAAAAGAAAAAAGAGAATTACTGACAGCAGAATTTATGTCTGTACAGCAAAAATAACAGAATAGAAAACTTGAATGTACAATGGCAAGCTTCACCAAAGAAATAAAAGAGAACATATCGGGAATACACAGAAGGGAAGGAAAACCTAGAAGAGAGACAAAAAAAAAAAAAAAAAAAAAAAAAAGTCACATTAAAGGAAACTAAACATACAACTAAAACATGCTGATCTTGAAGACAGGGTGCACAGGAACATCCTAGGTTTCCCAGAAATACAGAATGGAACAAAAACGCTTAATGTCATAATGAAAGAAATAGTGTAAGAGAACTGCCCAGAATTTCTGAACACAGAAAATGAAATGCCAATGGAAAGAATTCACAAAATGTCTCCAGGAAAAAAACAAAGCCTGCAAAGCACATAGTGGTTAAATTTAACTATTCAATTTAGAAATAAGTTTTGTCAGTCATCAGGAGAAAGACTTTCAAATATATTAGAATAATGAAAGACAATTTTGTACTCACTAGAAAAAGAGGAGGGAATGCAGTAATGAGTTCCAAAGAGCTGCAGAGCTCAGGATGAGCTGAGAGTAATATATCATTCAAATCTGAATTTAATTGTAATGAGCTGAGAGTGATATATCATTCAAATCTGAATTGAATTGTACAGGACAAAAGATAAATATTCAATGATAAAGAAGAATTTGAAACTGTTTTAAAAAGAAAATCAGAACTAAAGAGATTATTTGTTTCTCAAACACTCCAAACAACAAAATTATAGGAGTGAAAAATGCAGCACATGGGGACAACAACAGATGACAACAGAAAGATCTGTAAAAGAATTCTCTTTAAATATACACAGAGACAGGGACGATGACAGAAATCTGGTAGAGGTAACAGTGAAGAGATGGACAGAAGAAATTATAGACAGAACTTGCTGATACCTTTTCTCCAGGTAAATACTTCGTTTGTGGGACTATATTGCAGCATAGGAAGGTATTGTGGTTTCCCCCAAATTCAAAAATGATAAAAAATGGCAACAGTTAATGTTGGAGGAATTGTGGAATGATAGATATTGTTGGTATAGCTGTGAAATGATGCAATTATTTTGGAAAGCCTTTAGAATTACGCAAATTTTGTGAAGTGAGCAAAACCAAGAGAACATTGTATACAGTAACAAGATTATGTGATAATCAATTGTGATAGACTTGGCTCTTCAACAATGAGATGATTTAAGGCAATTCCAATAGACTTGTGCCATCCATAACCATCTGAATTATGGAAACTTAAAGTGGATCAAAGCATAGTATTTTCATTTTTTCTTTATTGTTGTTGTTTGCTTGTTTTTTTTCTTCCTTGTGCTTTTTTCCACTTTTGTTCCAATTTATATTTTTTTTGGTGCAGCATGATGATTATGGAAATATGTACAGAAAAACTGCACGTTTAACCTATATTGTATTTCTTAGTGTCTTGGGGAGGGAATAGAGAAGAGGACAGAAACACGTGGAACACAAGGTTTTACAACATTGGATGTTGAAAACTATCTTCACATGTATTTGGAATAATAGAATACTATTAAAATAAAAAATGGATGTAATTTGATTTTAAAAGTAACATGACAAGAACTGTTTAAGCATGAGGAACACATTTTTTCCTTCTCCCAAAGTACCTAGCTTTTGTATACTGATAAGCTACTTATAAATCACAGATTATGCTTATTTATTATAAGGCAGATGACTTCTGAGGCTGACTTACATTGTGGGCAAAATTTTTATGACAAAGGTTATTTTAAAAAACTAAAAAAAATGAATAGTATTTTATTTTCTCAATTCATATAACAAAAGTTTTCAACATTCATTTTTAAAAGACTTTGTGTTCCATATTTTCTTCTCTCCCTACTTTACCTTCCCCCTCCACAAGATAGCAAGCAATCTGATAAAAGTTAAATATATGCAATTCCTTTAAACATATTTCCATATTTGTCATGTCTTGTAAGAAAAATCAGACCAAAAAAGGAAAAACCATGAGAAAGAAAAAAACAAACAAAACGTCTCCAATAATTCTTTCTCTGGATGTGGATGGTGTTTTCCATCCTGAGTCTATTGGAATTGATTTGAATCACCACACTGCTGAGAAAAACCAAGTCCATCATAGTTGAATATCACATAATATTGTTGTTACTGTGTACAATGTTTTCATGATTCTGTTCACTTCACTCAATATCAGACCATTTAATTTTTTCCAGGCTCTTCTGAAATCATCCTGCTCCTTATTTCTTATAGAACAATAATATTCCATTTCATACATATATTATAACTTATTCAGCCATTCTCCATTTGATACCCATCCACTAAATTTCCAATTCTTTGCCACAACAAAAAGGGCTGCCACAAACATTTTTACACATGTGGGTCCTTTCCTCTCTTTTATGATCTCTTTGGGATATAGACCTAGTAGTGCAACTGCTGGATCAAAAGGTATGCACAATTTTATAGTCCTTTGGACATAGTTCCAAATTACTCTCCAGAATGGTTGGATCATTTCACAATTCCAACAACAATGCATTAATATGACAGAGTTATTATTCCATATTTTATCAGTGATCCTTGTGTATGAATAGGTATAGTGCAAGATAAGTGGGAAGGGAGATAGCAGGCTAGACCTGGAGCCCAGAAACTCTGGGGTGAATCTTACCTGACATTGGGTAGCTATATCAACCTGGGCAAATCACTTAATCTTGCAAGCCTTAAAATGCTATGTAAATGCTAGCTATTATTATTATTTTAGTATTTTATTTTTTCCCAATTACACATAAAAATAATTTTCAACATTCATTTTGTAAAACTGATTTTCAAATTCTCTTCTTCCCTTCCCATTTTCCTCATTGAGAAATCAAACAATTTGATATGATATATATGTGTGGTCATGCAAAACACATTTCCTTAGCAATCATGTTGTAAAAGAAAACATAGACCAAAAAAAAAACCCAAGAAAAAGAGTTAAAAAAAAGTTATGTTTCGGTTTGTATTCATACTCCATCATTTCTGTCTCTGGGGATAGATAGGATTTATCATCATCAGTTCTTCAGAGCTGTCTTGGATCATTGTATTGCTGAGAATCCTGCCTGTTAGTATTAAAGGGTAAGTGAATTTACTGCTCAGGAATTTTCATAAGGCTCCCAAATCAGGGTTAATTAATACTGTCACATATTCATATTAACATTGTACTAGCATAAAATTATTATAACATAATACTTTTCACATGTGTATAGGCTATTAATGAAAACTGGCTCTTATTCAGTGAAGTCTGAAACAGAGAGGACAAAGTTCCCGGCCTGCAGATTTGTGAAGGGACAGATTGAGGACATGAGCTCCCTGCCATTATGAGGTTAGCATCAGAGAACACAAAAAAGAATTAGAAAACAGACACATCTGTCAAGTCTTCCAAATTGAGCTGGGGACATCTGTAGTTATTGCCACCATTTCCTTCCAGCACAACTTGAGAAAAAAAAAAGGATGCAAAAATAGAAATGGTACACTCAACTATTAGCATTTGAGGCAAAATTGAATATAGCAACCTGCAGAATTACTGACGTAGGATAAGAAATGGTTTTCATAGGGCAGATAGCTTAAATGGACGTTGTGCCAACTAACTAAAGATGTTCCTATCACCCATATCATTGGTGATTATTTTATTAGGAAAATAAAATGCAAATATAAGAGAGAAGATTTAAAAAAAAACAATAGAGACCAACTACAGTCTTATTAGAGAGATAAAAGACATCTTCACTGGAATTTCTCACTTAATCATAAAAATTATCCAATCTATGTTAGACTTTAAAAGAAGCAAACTAATTAAGTGGGGGCTGTTATATGGCACAGTGTACAGAGTGATAGACCGGGATTTAGGAAGATTCATCTCTGTGAGTTCAAATCTGACCTTATTAGCTATGTGATTCTAGGCAAGTCACTTAATACTGTTTGCCTCAGTTTCCCTAATCAGTAAAATGAGCTGGAGAAGGAAATAGCAAATCACTCAGTATCTTTTCCAAGAAAACCCCAAATGGGATCACAAAGACTTGGATGCAAGTAAAAAAATGACTAACAACAATAAACGATTGGTTAAGTACAGAACAGGCAAGAATTTTAACAATGAAAGTGACTAATGTGAGCAGCAAATAAATCATAATGCTGGCAGTACAGAGAAGCATGAGATTCCAAGCCAAGAAACAAACTTTGCTTTCTATTGGTGTCCCCTCTACTCCACACATATGCTGCTGCACCCCCCATACCCAAGTTGAGAATTCATTCAGTTATGCAGATGCTTTATTATAACAGTATCTGTCAAATAAAATATTTGCTAGACTGTCCTAGATTAAACATTAGCAGTACTGAAATGACTTCTGGAAAAATCACAGCTTGAAAAATGGTGATACATTAGACTCTTATTTGAAGATATTGCTGATATTATATCTTAAGAATAATAATGTAATATAATAGCATGGCAGTACATAACTTCATTTGGCATCTTGTGTGAAAGCTAACTGAGCACATGATAGGAAAAGATATATGTGTTAATTCTGTACAGATTAATAGTTTACTTACTCACTTAGTAAATATTTTAAAGATATTTTTGGGGGGTGGGGTATCAAAAAGATGTGTAAGAAACTGTCCCTGCCCTCTCTGAAGTTATATTTTACTAGCAGAGATGACATAGATAACTATAATACTATATTCTAATTAGTATTCCATGATTGGGGCAAATGATAATTGTTGCAGCAGGTGAAAGGAGGGAGGGAGTACTTCTGGTAAACAAAAGTGGCAGTGGAGCATCCCTTGAGAGATGAACAGAATTTCAACAGGTAGGGATGGGAAGAATAAAATCCAAGCAGAAAAGATGACACGAACAAACAAGTATTTATAAAATTTTTAAATAAATAGAATATAGAAATACACACACACACACACACACACACACACACATATATATATAAATAAGAACTTGTATAAATATGAGATGGTTACTATTTTTGAACAGTGAAGTGATTTAGCTAAAGCAATGTTTTCAGAAGATTAACCTGGCTGCAGTACATAGGATAAATTAGAAAAGGGAAAAGATTAGAGGTAGGAAGATTAATTCCTTAGCACAAGTCTTAAAGAGATTCCCCCTTAAGTAATTCAGTCACTTGAGGAGAAAGCCATCTCTTCTTTAATAACTCTCAGGAGGCTGGTTTCAGCGAAATGGTAATTTTTTAAGCTGGCATTTGGTAGTAGACTTGATGATATCTATGTTGCAAGCAGCCACTTAAGCCCTATCCTAGGAGCTTTGGAAAGCCTTTAGATCTTCTGGTTTTGAGAGGTCCTATAGAGCTACATGGCACAGGATTAAAATGGGAGTTAGAACCTGAGGGTTATAAGAGCCACGACAACTTACTGTGGTTTTCCAGGCTCCAGGATAGCAGCGATCCCTTCTTATGCAGTTTCTTTTACCCACAGCAGGATGTGAGAGTACAATGACTGATGATGTTCTTGTTATCTCCCTGGCTGCAGAGGTCCTACAGAGATCTATAGTCACTAGGGGACAAGGTTACATGGTTGATTGAATGCTTGCCTTCATCCATATCAGCCCCATTGCTTCTAGGGCAGAAAAGGCCTCTTCTGAAGATCTCATTAACACAGGTGAGAAGAGATACCACAAAGATAACTGCCACTACATATAATTGAGGTGGACTTGAAGGGCTTCCCTCATACCACGAACAGGGATAGCCTTGGAAAAAACGACTGGGATCTGCAAAGAACTTCTTCCCCTAATAAAGACAACATATATCTATCTGTTTTGTGACTGTAAATCCTCCAGGCAGCTGAGTGCAAGGGATTGTACCCTGAAAATAGCAGGCATTTAAACAAGCTACTGAGCTGGATGGTAGCTAGATTTGCCAAGGATGTAACGAAGGCTTCATTCACAGGGTTTTGGATTATAATGTGCTGGCCACATGGTAGATAATATTTAGGCTTCAGGGAGTGGTGGGGTTAGAATATGTGATACTAAAATTCTACAAAGAAAAATGTCCTCCACTTATTATAGATCATCTTATTTATTGACTATAACCATAAAGGAAGTAGTAAAATTGGGAAGGAGAGGAAGGAAGGTTGCCAACTAGTTGTATGAAGCACAGGCAATCCATAGCTATAGTGTTCGTATCTTTAATTAGTTAGCAAACATTTATTTCATACTGGACACTATGTTAACTGCTGAGGATACAATGAAAGAAGAAAACATAATACCAGAACTCAGAGAGCTCATATTTTGATGGGAAAGAAACCAGGCAAACAGCTATTTAAAAACAAAATAAACATGGTGATAATCTCTGGGGGAAGGTGAAGGGAGGAAAGCAGAGATCTGGAAAGACATTTGAAAGAGCTGAATTTTAAGGAAGCTTGGAAGTAGGGTGAGGATGGAGGACATGACAGTTAAGGGACACTTAATGCAGAGGAATAAAGAATTAAGATATGGGATATTAAAAAAAAATGAAGAAGAGGAGACAAAAAATGGGAAAGAGAGAGAATAACCTTTTGAGCAGGGTTACTAGAGTTTAGCATTCACCTTTGAGTTCTCAAACCATTTCACACAAGCTAGAACTATTACTGCAGTGGACAAGCTCTGGTCTGATGTACAGTGTTTTTATAAAAGGTTAAGGGTAGCTGTTAAGCATAACAAGTGTTTTCTGAAATACCCATCAAGATGAGAAAGGAGAACATAGCCCCAGATGTCCAGGACTGGCTCCAAAAGCAGGCTGAAATCCCAATCATTCTGCCAGCTGATGATAAAACAATCATGCTGACAAGGCCCAAAGTCAGAAAGAAGGAATGTGGCTTCTTTTGCCACAGATGGAATGAAAGGCATTTTTGAAGGCACTGAACTATAAGATAACATACAGAGGGAATCTCCATTATTAAAAAAAAAACAGGAAAAAAAAAAACTTGATGAATACTTGCTGAAGTAACTTGATATAAATACTATAACATTTTCTAGAAGGGTTTCCTCAAACTGTTGGCTTTTTCTAAGCCACCAATATTTCTCAGCTAAAGAAATAAGATTTTATAGGCTGTGTCATAGAGGAATTCCTTTGATCACTTTCCTCTTCTATTATGGGCTGAAGAAGATGCATAGTTTTATGTTCCTACAACTAGAAGACATCTGAGCAAAGTAATTTGATGCCTCATTGGGTCCTAAATGTAACCATGAGTCCCCAAAAGTTATCTCAGGAAAGTATGAGTTAGGTTTTCAGCACAGAACCAGAGATTGACTATCTGTTGTCTGAGGCTTGGATTAGCTTATCACTTTTAGAATATCTACTAGTTGATTAAGGGTTCAGCCAAGGCAACTCATGGAAAAAAAATACAAAATAATTTTCAGTCCTTATAATCAAAGCTTCCAAGTCTTTTCTTTCCCTTTATTTTTGGTGATTAAGCATATCTTTTTTTTCTTTTTAAACTTCTAAGAATTCTATGAGAGCTAGAAAAGGTATTTAAAAAATTTCTTTTCACAAATTTACCAATTTATAGCTTTTTATTATAAAACAAATGTTTGAAAAAATCAAATGATGGTGGCTTAGCTGTACCAGATCTAAAATTATATTATAGAGCAGCAGTTACCAAAACTATTTGGTATTGGCTAAGGAATAGATTAGTTGATCAGTGGAATAGTTAGGTTCAAGGGATAAAACAGTCAACAAATATAGCAACCTAGTCTTTGACAAACCCAAAGATCCCAGCTTTTGGGATAAGAACTTACTGTTGGATAAAAATTGCTGGGAAAATTGGAAACTAATATGGCAGAAACTAGGCATTGAGCCATACTTAACGCCGTACACCAAGATAAGGTCAAAATGGGTTCATGACCTAGGCATAAAGAATGAAATTATTAATAAATTAGAGGAACATAGGATAGTTTACCTCTCAGACCTGTGGAAGGGGAAGGTCTTTATGACCAAAGCAGAACTAGAGATCATTACTGATCACAAAATAGAAAATTTCGATTATACCAAACTGAAAAGTTTTTGTACAAACAAAACTAATGCAGACAAGATTAGAAGGGAAGCAATAAACTGGGAAAATATTTTTACAGTCAAAGGTTCTGATAAAGGCCTCATTTCCAAAATATATAGAGAATTGACTCTAATTTATAAAAAATCAAGCCATTCTCCAATTGATAAATGGTCAAAGGATATGAACAGACAATTCTCAGATGAAGAAATTAAAACTATTTCCAGCCATATGAAAACATGCTCCAAATTATTATTAATCAGAGAAATGCAAATTAAGACAACTCTGAGATACGACTACACACCTATCAGATTGGCTAAGATGACAGGAAAAAATAATGATGATTGTTGGAGGGGATGCGGGAAAACTGGGACATTGATGCATTGTTGGTGGAGTTGTGAACGAATCCAACCATTTTGGAGAGTAGTTTGGAACTATGCTCAAAAAGTTATCAAACTGTGCATACCCTTTGATCCAGCAGTGTTACTACTGGGATTATATCCCAAAGAGATTATAAAGAAGGGAAAGGGACCTGTATGTGCACGAATGTTTGTGGCAGCCCTTTTTGTAGTGGCTAGAAACTGGAAACTGAATGGATGTCCATCAGTTGGAGAATGGCTGAATAAATTGTGGTATATGAAAATTATGGAATATTACTGTTCTGTAAGAAATGACCAACAGGATGATTTCAGAAAGGCCTGGAGAGACTTACACGAACTGATGCTGAGTGAAATGAGCAGGACCAGGAGATCATTATATACTTCAACAACAATACTATATGATGACCAGTTCTGATGGATCAGGCCATCCTCAGCAACGAGATCAACCAAATCATTTCTAATGGAGCAGTAATGAACTGAACTAGCTATGCCCAGAAAAAGAACTCTGGGAGATGACTAAAAACCATTACATTGAATTCCCAATCCCTATATTTATGCACACTTGCATTTTTGATTTCCTTCACAAGCTAATTGTACAATATTTCAGAGTCTGATTCTTTTTCTACAGCAAAATAACGTTTTGGTCAGGTATACTTATTGTGTATCTAATTTATATTTTAATATATTTAACATCTACTGGTCATCCTGCCATCTAGGGGAGGGGGTGTGGGGGGGTAAGAGGTGAAAAATTGGAACAAGAGGTTTGGCAATTGTTAATGCTGTAAAGTTACCCACGTATATATCCTGTAAATAAAAGGCTATTAAATTAAAAACAAAAAAAACAAATGTTTGGAGAGTTGTAAAGAAGGACTTGGTTGGATCACTGGATTGGAATCTAAAGCTTCTAATTTGGTCAGTAATCCTGCTATTCTATTTCACTGGCTTCCTAGGCCTTCATATTCTCACTCTAAGATTTTCCCAAAGTGCTTAAAAAAAAGTTTGCTGAAGTCTTAAAACATACCGTAGTATCCACAGGTTTGATGACCTTCTGTGTGGGAATATGCTTTGGGCCAGGTTCTTCGGCTGATACAAACACACATCCTTCAGCACCTAGGGTAATGATTACTATCTTGCAACCCCTTTCGATCAGCACTGATCCAGCCTTTCCAGCTGCTGCAGGGCTACTAATTGTAAGCCCAGTTAAAATTTCAGCCTAGAAATCAAATGGTAAAGTCATTAATAAATAATTTGTGCTAATTTACTTGAAGTTGTTTTATAAGAAAAATGTTTTTATTCCTTTAAATTAATTTGATTTTGAGACTCTTGATAAAAGTAAAATGGTGATGACACTGAAATTGGATTATGTTATGGGTGAGAACAAATGACATTTATGTAGAGCTTTCAAAGTTTTGCAAAATATTTTATATGCATAATCATATCAATAGTTGATAATTATGTAGTACTTTGGTGCCCCCAAAATTTTAGTGTAATTTTAAGTTTTAATAGCTTAAGGCTTTTGAAATATATCCTCTTATTAGAATCTTATAACTCTGTGATGTTAATAGATACTATAGATATTATTATACCCTTTTTATAGACGATGAAACCAAGAAGTAGAGAAGTTAAATGATGTGATCTAGGTCATATAGCCAGTAAGTATCAGATGGGATGGGTACCCAGTTATTTGTATGTTATATGGGTGATTACTTATATGGTATAGGAAGTTATACTAGATGATCTTTAGTACTTTCCAACTCTAAAATCATATGATTCCATGAGGACTAGATGCTTGTAGTTTACCAAATGAATTATTCGGATTTCAGTAAGCACACTTATTGGGATGGGGAAGAGATTTCTTTTAAGAGCATTTCAATTTCTATGGAAAATTATAAGAGGAAAAAACCATGACTGGAGGACTGAGGCTGGGAGGGAGGAAATTTCCATTTACAAGTATGAAGAAGCAATATAGCTTCTCGGTCAGGGCATTGCTGTGGGTGTGGTACAGTCTCACACAGACAGGGTATGGCAGTCAAACATTTAATCTAAGCCTCCAACTTTTAATTAGGGCTTTAAAATATTTCCAGTATATAAGGAAGAAACTCAATCCCAAGTTAGGTACCAGGAAGACTCAAGGATATAGTTATGGTATTGGATTTTTGAAAAAATACTACTTAACTATTTATAAAGCTAGAATAGCATATAGGGTGAAAGATCCTCCTGTGACATTTCCTTTAAAAATCAGCCAACAAGTACTTATTAAGCACTTACTAATGGCTTACATCCAGAGGCATCATCCTTTTCTCCCATCTCCAGATTGAAATTGTGAAACTGCTTTTCTGTCCACAAGTACGTATGAACACTCAGAGATGAGGATAGATACAGAAATACTGAATGTAGGTGGAATTGGAGAGAAACCTGAATATGTACGAAATCTTTATAGTGGAACATGTAAACCTAGAAGCTGATGACAGATGCAAAGATAGAATTTCAGGAAGACAAAGAGGAAAGGAATTGTGGTAGGTAGAAAAGGAGATGAAGATATTTAGTCTTATTGTGGCCTAGACAGAATCTAGAAGTTTGTGCAGGCCCAAAAATTAGAATTGGCATGTGAGGGAACTTCAGGAACAACCTGGATGTCGAAAGTTCAATGTGTCATATGACTAAAAGTCTAGAGGAAAGGCATTTTCCAAAGAGGAAAAGCAGGCAATCTAATGGTGTTGGGAAGAGGAGAGGGAGCAAGAAATGATAAAAGCTTTAAAACAAGCAGAGATGAAGCATATGCTTCTGATAAGTAAAAAGAGGTGATGTGATCCTAAAAGGGTACAGGGAATGAAGGTGTTCATCATTGAGCCTCATGGTTACTAGTAAGACTGGTTCCAACTTAGAATCATGAGTAAAGAAAGTGATCTTTCCTAAAAAGTAGAACTGGATTTATCACAGAGTTAAAGAATCTAGTTCAAGCAAGTTCAATGAAAAACAGAATTAGGTCCAAAATTATTTCTTTGGCTTCCTTCCAAGGTTCTTATTACTTCAAAAGCAATTATTTTTGCTTAGAATGAAGCCCATTCCTATATACTTCTTTGATTCTCTTTCCTGGGAGATGAAATTGTAAACAAGGGAAGAATTATAAATCAACAAATATTTATTAAGCACCTCAGGCATACTAAGTATTTATTAAACTCTTACAAACTTCTCTGCTAATAAGAGAAGAAAAAAAATTTGAAGGAATTAAGAATAGGTAATGAGGAAATAAAATTATTGCTCTTTGCAGATAATATGATGTTATATTTAGAAAATCCTAGAAAAAGAGAAATCCCACTTAAAATAATTGTAGACAATATAAAATATTTGGGAATCAATCTGTCAAGACAAAGCCAGGAACTATATGAACACAGTAACAAAATGCTTTTTATATAAACAGATAAATAAAGTTGAAAAAATATCAATTGCTCATGGGTAGTCCAAGATAATAGAATAAAAATGACAATTTTTGCCTAAATGAATCTACTTAATCCATACCAATCAAATTGCCAAAAAATTAATTTATAGAGCTGGAAAAAAGAATAACAAAATTCATGTGGAAGAACAAAAAGTCAAGAATTTCAAGGGAATTAATGAGAAAAAAAAAAAAAAAGCAAAGGAAGGTTGCCTAGCCATATCAGACCTAAACCTATACTATAAAGCAGTGGTCATCAAAATTGTTTGGGGCTAAGAAATGGGGTAGTGGACCAGTAGAATAGGTTAGGTACACAAGACACAACAGAGAAGGACTATAATAATCTAGGGTTGGATAAAGGCTAAACATAAGAACTCACTATCTGACAAAAATTGCTGGGAAAATTAGAAAAAAGTATGTTAGAAACTAGGCACTGACCAACATCTAACACCCTAGACCAAGATAAGGTTAAAAGGGGTTCATGAATTAGATATAAAGGTGATACTATAAACAATTTAGTACAGCAAGGGATAGTCTATCTGTCAGATCTGTAGAAAAGATTTATGGCTAAAGAAGAACTATAGAACATTATGAAATATAAAATGAATAATTTTGATTATATCAAATTAAAAAGTTTTTGCACATAAATGTTTGTAGCAGCCCTTTTTGTATTGGCAAGGAAACTGAGTGGATGCCCATCGATTGGAGAATGGCTGGATAAGTTATGGTATATAAATGTTTTAGAATATTATTGCTCTATAAAAAATGATCAGTAGGATGAGTTTAGAAAGGCCTGAAGAGACTTACATGAACTGAGTAGAATCAAGAGAACATTGTATACATCAATAACAAGATTAAGGTATGATCAATTCTGAGGGATGTGGTTCTTTTCAACAATATGGTGATTCAGGCCAATTCTAATAGACTTGTGATGGAGCCATCTACAACTAAAAAGAGAGGACTGTGGGGACAGAATGTAGATCACAACACAGTATTTTCACCTTTTTTGTTGATGTTTGCTTGCTTTTTTTTTCTTTCTCATTTTTTCCCACTTTTTGATCTGATTTTTCTTGTATAGCATGATAATTGTGGAAATATGTATAGAAGAATTGCACATATTTAACACATATTGAATTACTTGTCTAAGAGAGGAGGTGGGAGAAAAAATTTGGAACACAAGGTTTTGCAAGGGTGAATGTTGAAAACTATGTATACATGTTGAAAATAAAAAACAAAATAAAATAGAATATTAAAAAAAAGTTTTGCACAAACCAAACCAATACAGTCAAGATAGGAAGGAAAGCAGAAAGTTGGGAAACAATTTTAATACCTAGTGTTTCTGATAAAGGCCTCATTTCTAAAATATAGAGAGAATTGGCTCAAATTTATGAGCATACAAGTCATTCCCCAACTGATAAATGGTCAAAGAATATGAACAATTTTCAGATGAAGAAATTAAAGCCATTTTTAGTTATATGAAAAAATATTCTAAATCACTATTAGAGAAATGCAAATTAAAAATAACTCTGAGATATCACTTCATACCTATTGGATTGGCTAAGATGACAGGAAAAGATAATGGGTAAATGTTGGAAGGGATATAGGAAAACTCATTGTTGGTAGAGTTGTGAGTTGATTCAACCATTCTGGAGAACAATTTGGAATTATGCCCAAAAAGTTATCAAATTGTGCATATCCTTTGACCCAGCAATGTTTCTACTGGATCTATATCCCAAAGAGATCTTAAAGGAGAGAAAGGGACCCACATGTGCAAAAATGTTTGTGGCGGCCCTTTTCAAAGTGGCAAGAAACTGGAAACTGAGTGGATGCCCATCAATTGGAGAATGGCTAAATAAATTATGGTATATGAATATTATGGAATATTGTTCTATAAGAAATGATGAATAAACTGATTTCAGAAAAGCTTGGAAAGAATTACATGAAATGATGCTGAGTGAAGGGAGTAAAACATTGTACATGGCAACAACATTATGTTATGATCAACTGTGAGGGAATTAGCTCTTCTCAGCAATATGATGATTCGAGACAATTCCAATAGTCTTGGGATGGAAAATGTCATCCTCATCCAGAGAGAGAACTATGGAGATGGAATGTGGAACAAAGCAAAGGATTTTCTTTCTTTCTTTCTTCCTTTTGTTTTTGTTTGCTTTCTCTTTCTCATGGTTTTTTCCCTTTTAGTCTGCTTTTTCTTGTACAACATGACAAATATGAAAATTCATTTAAAAGGAGTGCACATATTTACCCATATCAGATTATATGCTGTCTTGGAGATGGGGGAGATGAAGGAAGAAGGGAGAAAAACACTTGGAACCAAAGTCTTCCAAAAAATGAATGTTGAAAATTTTCTTTACTTGTAGTTGGAAAAATGAAATGCTATTGAGGAAAAAAAAAAACCAACCAAGTTTCTCTGCTGGGTGCTGGGGATTCAAATATATAACTAATAGCTTAATAACACTAACACTAAGCTTAACAAGCATTTTTTAAGTGCTTGTCTTCTAGGCACTCTTGCTAGGTGCTGTGGATATGAAGATAGAAATGAAGTATTCCCTGTGCTTACATCCTAAAGTAATTTTGAGTGTAGGGAACTAGTCTGGGGAGATTATGGTAGGCCTCCCAGAGGTGCCATCTGAGCAGATGAGTTTTGGCAGAGAGTGCTTTGTAGATCTATGGAAAATCATGAAGACAGTAGATGGAATGTTATATGTAGTAAGCATCAAATAAACTAGACTGACTGAAGAGTAGGCTTTAAGGAGAGTGATGTATAATAAGCCTAGAAAGATAAGCCAGATTTATGAAGGGCTTTAAAAAACAAACACAAGAGCTTGCTTTTTATTCTAGAGGCAAAAGGAAGCCAATAGAGCTTTTTGGGTAAGGAAGAAACACAGTCAGGTATCTGTTTTAGAAATGTCAGTTGTGTAGATGTGAAGATTGGATTAGAGATGAAATGCTTTGGAGGCAAAAATTAATAATAAAAGTATGTTTGTAGGTAAAGTAATGAATGTAATAGTTCAGGCAATAGATGATGAGGGTCAAGGTTGGGTTAGGGAGAGAAGGAAGTGGATTTGAGAAATTTTATGAAGATAAAATTGGCAAGATTTAGTGACTGGATATAAGAAGTAAGGTAGAGAGAAGAGTCAAGGATAAGTTTGGGATTGTGAATTAAAGTGACACAAAGGATGGGACTGGACTCATAACAACTTTGGGAGGTAGGTGTTTTTATTAATCCCCATTCACAACGAAACCATTCACTTCCAACTTTGCCCAAAGTGATCAAATGTCTAAATGACCACATAGTTCCGCTCTATCCCTGTATTTTATCCCTGAAGAAAAAGGTTTTTCTGGTTGTCATAGAGTGTGATCAGGCCCTCCTACTTTATTACCTCACTTTCATTGCAGCAGAAAATATCCGAGATAGTATAGAACTGTGCATCAAGGTCAGCTGTGGCAGGAGCAGGATTAAACAGGGTCTTTACTGCAACAGAATGAAAAAAGTTATGCAGTGGCTGGCATTCAGATACTGTGCATTTTTAAACATATACCAGGAGATACTTTAAAATGGGATTTTTTTTTGGTCCTCTTAATTTTTCCATCTCATGGAACACTTGGAGAAACAAGCAGTGAGCAAAGAGAGTATAATCAAGCATTTGGAAATTCAATTCACTCAAGATCATTAAATTTTTTTGAGGAGCCAAACACTATACTAGGTTCTGGGGATACAAAGCCTGAAGTAAAATACTTCCAAGTCTCTAGGTACAGGGGTCCTCAAACTATGGCCCACGGGCCAGATGCAGCAGCTGAGGACATTTATCCTCCTTACCCAGGGATATGAAGTTTCTTTGTTTAAAGGCCCACAAAACAAAGTTTTTGTTTTTAGTATAATCCGGCCCTCCAACAGTCTGAGGGACAGTGAACTGGCCCCCTATTTAAAAAGGTTGAGGACCCCTGCTCTAGGAGCTTACAGAAACTAACTCAGGGAATACAACATGTTCATAGAAAAATATAATTTATGGTAATGTGAAGAAGAAAGTGAAGAAAAGCTTCATGGAGATGGTATCACTTAAACTGATCCTTCAGTGTAATTAAGGAACGTGATAGGAGGGAATGTAATTCTAGCTTGGAGAATGACTTATGGACATCTAAGAAAGTGGAAGATTGGGTAAAATGCTCAGTGGTCAGACCAGGTCACAATCAAGTTCAATGAAAATAAAGTATGTGAAGGAGAGTGAAGTGAAATAAGGTTACATGAAGCTTATCATGCTATGGAAGATGCTGATCTCTTTAGGTAATCTCAGAATTAGTTGAATGATGTGCTCAAAAAATAGTTTCTTGATGTCAGTTTGCCTCAGGGATCAATCCCTCCATAATTTTGTGCTTTTTAACCTCTATTTCCAACGATTTGGGTGAAGGCTTGGATGAGATGTTTATTAACTGGTGGTAATAGAAAGCTAGAAGGAGTAGCTAACACAATGAATAGCAGAATCAGAATCCAAAATAAGTCTCAGTAGACTGGAATGACGGGCCAAATTGAATAAGATATGATAAATTTAGGCCCTAAACTGGGGTTCAAGATATCAACTTTAAAAATACAAGACGTAGGAAATGTTCTTGGACATCAGTTCATATGGAAAAGACTGGCAAAGGAGAGTTCCCAAATGGACTGTCTGCTATATAAATTTGACTGGGGTACAGCAGCCAAAAATATTAATGTTCTTAGGCTGTATTAAAAGAGGTACAACATTCAGAATAAGAAAAGTCTTAGTTACCTTTTATGTTTTCTTTCCCCTCATTAAAATGAAAGATTCTTGAGGGCAGGAACTGTTTTAGTTGCTTATATTTTTTTCCAGCACTTAACACAGGGCCTAGTACAAAGCATGCAATGATATCTATCTAGAGGAGGTAAAGTACTAATCAAACAAAAATGCCGTACATGAAGTTCCCAAACTCAAAAATATTCCCAAATACACAAAGATAAACTGCATGAAAAATAAAAATTATTTCAAAAAAAAAAATCTGAAATTTTGAAAATAAACCTTCTGTTGCAGAAAAGGTTTGGAACTTTTACAGACCCCAATGAGAACGGCTCTAGCTTCTGAAGGTGTTTATCAAATGGTGACTGTGCCGTTACCATACACGTTTATGTGACAAGATTCCCTTCCAGATTCTCTGAGCTAAAATAACATCGCCAGAAACTGTTTATGTTGGGCTGTTTCAGTGGTGATTCAAGTCAGTCTTGGCATTAGGCCTGGGAACTGGGCTGAAGGTTTGTATTGGGGGACATCTGACATGCTAGTTTTTAGAGCTCTATGACTGGTATTGAGCCAGATGGCTCAGTTTTCACCATATTTGTAAAGTTCCCTAACATTTGCTAAAACTAAAAGACAAATGTAAAGCCAAGTGGATATAAGAAGGCACAGTAGTTTGATGTGAAAAATTGTTAAAGAGATCAAAATCAAAATAAAGTTGCCACTTAAAAAAGCTAATTTTAAGTTAGCATGAGAGAAAAAAATGTTTTCATAGAAAGAATGACAAATGTGTAAAATTACCTCCGCTTTTGTGGGCCATTGTCAGGGCTTCCAGAGAAGTAGCTGGAGATATTTCTAGCTGGCAGATAATTACTTTGGCTCGGCTAATGATATCAGCTGCCTTCCTCAGGTCATCAGAATTCAACAGCAAGTTTGCTCCGGCCACGATGACGATAATATTCTGTCCTAGAAAGATATTTCTGGGTGCTTATTTAAGTTACAAAAACAAGCATCGCAGAATCTCTGAGTTGGAAGGGGCTTCAGAGGATGTCTAGTGTAATCCATTCCTGAATAGGAATCCATGCTACAATGCAATGATAAGCTTTTGTTTCAAGACCTCCAAATAGGAAGAAAACATCTTATTTCCCAAGGCAGGCTGTTCCAATTTGGATAGTTCTAATTATTATGAAGCTTTTTTTTACATCAAGCCTACATATGCTTTTTTTTGCAAATTTTACCCACTGATTCTGGTTCTAACCTCCAATAGGGACAAGCAAGGCCAAGTAGGACAAATGTAATCTGCCTTTTAAATCATTTGTTTTGTTCCCCTTAAGTCTTCTCTTTAGGGTAACCATACTTTGTTCCCTCAACCAAGCTTTGTTTGATATGAACTCAAAGCCTGTCACCATCTTGTCTGTCCTCCTCTGGATACTCTCTAGCTCATTAATTTTAAAATTGTTAATGTGGTGCCATTAGTTCACTTGTGGTTTGACCAGGGAAGAGGGTAGTGGGATTCTCACCTCCAAATCTGGACAGTGTGCTTCTCTTAAATTGCATTATCTTTCCTGTATGCCAGCTCTCACAATATAATATGTTAAACCTACTAAAGTCCTAAGACTTTTTTTCAGATGAACTACAATATAGTTGCTCATGTTAGAATTGTAAAATTGTTTTTTAAACTGAAGTGTAAGACATTATATTAGCTCTATTAAATTTAATTTTTATAGAGTCAGAACCACAGATTTTTTCCATTTTATTAGGTTTCCCCCCCAATGTGCTAGCCTGTCATAATTGGGTGTGGGGTTTTTTTTTTTGTTTTGTATTTTTTTTTTTTTTTTTTTTGGTATCTTGTCTTCTTTGAGTTTGGTGTTTGAATTTATAAATTTGACAGGTTACTGATAAAAAATGTTGACAAACACAGAACTAAGCAGAGATCACTAGAACTCTCTATAGGAATTGTTCTAAAGTATTTTATCTTATAATCTGTCCATGTAGGATATCTATCATACCCTTATCTGTGGGTTCTTTGCCCAAAAGAATCTAAAACCTTATAAGATATCTTGGGGTTTACAGGCTAGCGCCATGCCTTAAACACAGATCACTCTGGCTCTCCTTGGATGGATCAATAATAAATTTCAGGCCAAGTCCCACTGGTCATTCTTTGGGCCATTAGTGTATCAGAGTGAATATAAATAGCAATTGTTTCTGCTTTGGCAGAAATCTCTCCAATACAGTTACATAGCTATCTGTCTGTCTGTCTATCTATTTATTTATTTTTACTAGTTAAATGAAGCTGTTTTCTGCTTCATTTCTTACCTAGCTTTAATCACTGATTAGACAATTGGCACTGTCTCAGTCAAATTAAGACCTGTTCAAAGAACTAAAGGCCAAGGTCTCCCACAGCATCCAGGGCCAACTCCAGTCATACAGATGCATTTCTGGCCAGTGGACACAGAGGCTCCGAAGGGGAAAATGAGGCAGGTGACCTTGCACAGTCTCCCTCACTTAAATCCAATTCGCTTGCATGTCATGCATCCTCTCCCTGAGGTCATGGGCCTCTTTGAGAATGAAGGATGAACCTAACCCCAATTCATACACACCCACACACCCACACCCACACCCACACACCCCAAACCCAAACCCAAACAAACAAAAAACTTAAGAATGAAGGACAAATAATAACATTGTAATCCCATAACACTTATGAGCAAATAATTTTTGGATGCTAAATGATCTAGAAGGTGAAGCTGTTGGATTAGACAAACTCTCTGATCCTTTCCAGCTCTAAATCTATGATTCTTTTCAATTCATCACTTCTCTTTCCATGAAAATTAACTACAAATTTTTCCCTCTTCGTATATCATATTTTAATCATTTTTAATCTTGATAAAATAGTAAGTTACTTCTCAATATTAGCACTACTTAATGAATGCCTTATGATTTTGTTGTTATGGAACTCTATCCACCAGAGTGGATCAGAATATGAATGTAAATGAGCAGATGGGGGTTAGAGAAGCTTTAAGGCTTAGAGAGATTATGTGGTTGCCCATAGTCATAGAGCTAGTTGAATATCAGGGGCAGGATTTGAACCCATCTTCTTGACTCTAAATACAGTACACCACCCACTATGCTATACTATTTATATTGAAATTACAGGATAATAACAACAACAACAACAACAAATTCACATAGCACCATATTCAGCAAGTTGTAGAGGATTTATGAAAGGGCATGAACAAGAATTACAAAAGGAAGGATGAGAAGGGGTGGACAGGCTGCAGTTTGAAATAGCAGAAGCAGGATCCACATCATTGAAATACTGAAATAAATATTTGGGTATAAAATACCAAAACTTCAGAGTAACATTATGAGGCAAGTAAAGCAAGTATCATTATTCCCTTTTTGCTGCTCCAATTACTGAGATTCAGTGTGAGCTGAAAAGAGTGGGTCTGGAGTCAAGTTCACATAGAGCTTTAACACTTGCTGGCTGTGTGATCATGTACAGCTTCTCTGGGCTTCAATTTCTTTATCTATAAAATGGAAACAACAATGCCCGGAGTATGTATGTCACAGAGAACTTTGTTATGTGCAGTGTGCAAGTCTCCATGCTAAGTGATAAGAATACAATAATGAAAAATGACACATCCCTGTCTTTAAGGAACTTGTAATCTAATAAGGGGAATATGACATGTACCCCAATACCATAACTTAAGGCAGAAGGTGAAATGTATAAAGGAAAAGTCTAAACAAAGGGACATTAAAAAATCTTGAGTTTACTTCTAGCTGGCATGATCAGGAAAGGCTTCATGCACGAGATGATACCCCAATTTAGTCTTCAAAAAATGGAGACATTTCAACAAGCAAAAGTGAGGATGAGAAAATGTGAGGCAGGGTAAGCAAAAGCACAAAGAAGAGAAGGGAGGACAAAAGAGCATAGTGAATGGCCCATCAAGATGGAGGGAGGTGTGAGAGAAAACTAGAAAAGTGAGCAAAAGTCTAATTTTGGTGGGGATTATACTTAATTCAGTAAACAGTGGAGAGCAGATGAAAATAAGTATGCCTATGGCGAATGTCATTTTGAAATGATACATAAAATACTTTTTTCTTTTCTTTTTTGGGGGGCCATGAGGTAAAAAAGGGAGTGATGATGGTAGGAAAAGAGGTGGAGTTTGTGGGTTAGGGTCTAACAGACCCAAAAGGAAAATCCACTGTTGTTGTCAAACACAAAAGCAAATTTGCATGATGCCCATCATCAATGACCTCTGTATAGTCGATTTAGGTGTATAAACAAATGAAGCACTAGTCATGTCAGTTTTGTATTACAAAAAGTCTATAATTTGAAATATGTTTAAAAATATTTAACAGATAGGCTGTGTCTAATACTGAAAGAAACCAATGCCAATGGCAATACTTAATAATATTACAACCCCAGAATATCCCTGTCTATATGATCTTAGGGGAAAGAGAAATGGGACACTGAAACCTGGCCCATTTAAGGAGCTTGGACCCACTGTCATATGTTCAAGAGTCTGCAAAGGAGATGCTTCTGGGGCCTGGCTTTGGGGTTCTCTGTAAAGATGAATATAGTAAATCACAGAGGCTGTTCTTATTGCAGCTGATCTGTCTATAAAAGATATAGCCTAAAAATAACTTTGAACAAACTAACCAGCCACTTGACAAAGGCCTGGTGCTAATTGGAAAGGAGGATGAAGGATGGCTTAGTGTAAACCCTTCCCTACGATCAGGAAAATAACTCAAAATATATGTCCTCTCAGATCATAGTGATACCCTGAGATGCAAAAGACACCATTATTATTGTCTTAGCGTTTAGGACAGTCTCTGAGGTCCCTTCCACGACTCCCTTTTTATGACTATAGGAATATCCCATCTAGAGTCAAAAGTCTAACTCTGTTATTTGCTACCTTAGGCAAACCATCTAATCCCTTCGGGCTTCAATTTCTTCAGTAAAAATCTGTAATATGTAAGCTGTTAATATGAGAGGGTTGGACCAGATCCTTTTGAAGGTCTCTAGTTCTTTAAATCTACGGTCCTCTGAATTTGAAGCTATCACTAACATACAAAAAGAAGTATTAGACAAAGAAGTAGCTGTAGCTGGCAACTATAAATATTCAGAAGAAGTTTAAGGTGGATGATATATTTAAATGTTAGACTAATGGAAACTAATCTGTCTACTTGTAAATCTGTTATAATATGGAGAATTCTTAGTCAATGCTGGAATTTCTTGGCTTCCCAAATTCAAGCCATAACAGAAATCAAGAGTAAAAATTTAACTGAAGGAAATGCGAGAGTAATTTTTCATACATGTAAGTTTATATAAGATTTAGATGTAAACAGAGAAATTTATAATTTGGTCACTATTCAAATATGGGACCCTAATGAATACAAAAGACAAATTAAAAGCAAATGGTTCATACTAGATGATGACCAGTTCTGATGGATCAGGCCATCCTCAGCAACGAGATCAACCAAATCATTTCTAATGGAGCAGTATGAACTGAACTAGCTATACCCAGAAAAAGAACTCTGGGAGATGACTAAAAACCATTACATTGAATTCCCAATCCCTATAGTTATGCACACCTGCATTTTTGATTTCCTTCACAAGCTAATTGTACAATAATTCAGAGTCTGATTCTTTTTGTACAGCAAAATAATGTTTTGGTCATGTATACTTATTGTGTATCTAAGTTATATTTTAATATATTTTAACATCTACTGGTCATCCTGACATTTAGGGGAGGGGGTGGGGGGGTAAGAGGTGAAAAATTGGAACAAGAGGTTTTGGCAATTGTTAATGCTGTAAAGTTACCTATGTATATATCCTGTAAATAAAAGGCTATTAAATAAAAAAAAATTTAAAAAAAAAAAAAAAAAAAAGCAAATGGTTCCTTCTCTGTACACAGGGAATATTAAAAAAAAATTATTCTGTGTCAAATTGTTTTCCTTGCACTTACTTTTATTCATCCTATTCAATAAAATAGATTTAACACTTAACTACTTTTATAGATAAATATGAATCTAGGCTTACATGTAGAGTACAGCTGGATATTAAAGAAAAAAAAATTTGATCTATGATAACTCAGAGCAGCCATCTGTTGCAGTGAATATAGGCCTGGAGTCAAGAAGATCTGAATTCAAATCCACTATCAGATATTTGCTACTTGTGTGACTCTGGGCAAGTCACTTAACCTTGTTTGCCTCAGTTTCCTCATCTGAAAATGAGTTTGAGAAGTAAATGGCAAGCCACTTCAGTATCATGGCCAAGAAAACTCCAAATGAAGTCAAAAGAGTTGGATGTGATTGAAATAAATGAAGAACCACAAAATGACTCCCAAACTTCATAAATCATAATAGACATTATACCTGAATGAATACCTTAGGGAGGAAATCAGTGGAAATATATGAGTTGATAAAATTGTATCTTAGGACTTTTCAAAGAATATCAGTGGCAGGATGAGAATATATATTTGGTTTGGGTAAAAGTGATGCCCTCTTTTATAGTTTTGGAAGTAAAATATTCTTTTATAAAATGGTATTTAACACAAGAAATAAATACCTTCATTATTGACAATTATTGAAGCAGCTCCTGTAGAAGCTTCTTTGGTCTGAAACATAAATTCTGAAAGAAAAGAAATATTACAAAGTAGTAGATAGAACACAAAATTTATAACATACTTGGACAAAGTTACAACAAAGGAATGAATAAATAATTCGATTCAAACATTTATTAATCACCTATTCTACACTAGACAATGACTGTGCTAAATACTTGGGCTATACATACAAAACTACAACTTCCTCAAAGAAATTACTTTCAATTGAAAAGTATTATTATATACTTTCTACAAAGTAAAATAAAGAAAGCAAATGATTTTAATAGATTCTTTCTCAACGGTGGCCACAAATTTCATAGCCTTTATGGATAATGCAATGACATTACCCTTTTTAAAAAGTTTGTTTAAAAATTGAACAATATAAATCAATACAATTATATATACATAATGACAATTTACATCTAAATTAATTTCAATGAATAAAATATCATAAGACTATTTCAGTCACTGCATTGCTTTTGAGTCCTTCATCAAAAGACTTCATTTTCTTCTCTTCATATGATTATAGGTAGTGAATATAAAGATATACTCCTTTCTTTTACTTCTGATTTTTTTCCTTTGAATTATTTTATACAGATTTTCCTAGATTTCTTTATATTCATTCTATTCTTTGTGTTGCATTAAAGTACCATAATTTATTCAATCTTTATCCTATTATTAGCTATTTAAGTTGTTTCCAACTTTTAAAAACTGTATTATACTACTATGGAAATCTCTGCACAAATAGTTTTTGTTTTTTATAGCATTTTCAGGGTTTATTCTCCAAAGTGATATAATTAGGCTAAAGGTGATGATTATTTTTCTGCAGATTTTACTTAAATACCACATTACTCTCTAAAAGATTTTACAAGTTTGCAATTCTACCAGCAATGAAGCTATCTTTTCTCTAAAACCAGACAAGCTCTGAATTTTACTTCTCATCATTTTTCCCTATCTGATGGATGAATTGGTATCTTAATGTTGTTTTAATTTGTACCTTTTTTTTTTTGTTATTAGTGAAATTAAGTATGTTTTAAACAATTTTTTTTGGGGGGGGGAAATTGCAAGGTTTTATCTTTTGATCATTTATCTATTGTGGTCTGGGAGTTACCACTGTGACTAACTTAATAGTTCCTCATATATTTCAGTTGTTATTTTAAAAGTTGCTATAAAAATTTCCCAACCATGTTTCTTATATTCCTTTTGATTCCTTCAAGTTTATTATATCCTTTTCTGTGGCTAAGGAAAATTTTAATTTTAATGCAATACAACATTATCTATCCTCAATAATTTTTTATACTTGTTGAATTTTTAAAAAGGAATCATCACAATTCAGATATTTTATCCAATTTTCTTTCTAGTTTGTTCACTAATACTAATTTCTTATTGTCTGGTATATTTATTCTATTTCATCAAACTATTTCTCTTTTTTTTTGGGTCCAGCCTTATATTGTTTTGAGATGAACTGCTTTGGAATATATATTATAAAGGGCATGTAAGACCTCCTTCCCTTTTTCAGCTTTTCTCTCCTAAATTATTTTTTTCTTTCATTTACTGAAAAGACTTGAAATTGGGTTTTAATAATATTCCTACTACTAACTAAATGTATGGCTTCAGAAACATTATTCCAACTGTATAGGCCAGTTTTTTTCCCCCCCAATAAAATGAGGAAAATATACTAGATAAGTTTTACATAATACATACATACGCACATATGTGCATGTACACACATATTAATATGCACTTATTGTATATATGGATATATGTGTACACACACAAGTGTGTGCATGTATGCACTATGTTTTCAGGTCTGGGCTTATATGTTCATTGACCAAAGAACTCTCTATGAGGAAACCAACACCAACAATATAGATAGACATCATATTAGTAGTATATAATTTTAAAGAAAACTGACCTGCAATTTATACTTTTAGAGATATGTTTGGGGCTTTAAGAAGTTAATTTGTCAAGGGTTGAAATATGTTCTAGAGACTGGGCTTAAAGCCAGGACTTTCCTATTCCCAGGCTGTTTTTTGATCCTGTCTTTTGATTAATACATAGCAAGCATTTGATAAATGTTTATTGAATGGAACTTCTATGCACTAAGGTTTTTTCCAACTCTACCTTTTCTGACAGGATCCAGTTATATCTGAAATGTCTTTTGCATCTGCATATTCCTATTTTCTCTGCCATCTCAGTTTGAAGCCAGGTTACTATAAACAGTAATAACCTGTTTTTGTTTTACCTCTACCGGAAGAAATGATCATTAAAGAATTAAATTACAGAAACTATACTGGACAAAATACTGAGGGAGAAAAAAAATATTTGGCCAGTAGAGGATAATGCAACAATAAATCTTTTTATAGACAACTTTCTTTTTTCCTCTCATAATAAGAACAAAGAAAAAGATAAAATTTTACCTGTAGAAATACCATTTCGTTTTAAGTTTTCTATATAATCACTGCCAAAAGAATCTTTGCCAACCTGTACCAAAGAAATGATGAACATTAGAGCTTTTACATTTAGCAAAATGCTATGATGTAGTTTTTAGAAAAATTAACATTTAAAAAGGGCATATCTACACTATACTTTATAAACATGAACTAATTAATCCTCTTAATATAAGATGTTAGACTTGATATTTTAGCCCAGAGAATTACACTATGAATTAATGTTCTAGTTGCTTCCTATCTAAAATGAAAAACATTTCATGACTATTTGAAGTGCTGATACATGAAATATGGACTGGACTTAATCAGCTTGGTCCAAAAGGATAAAACTGGATGGAAGTTACAGGGAAGCAAATTTTGCTCTAACATAATAGAAAACTTTCAATCAGAACTACCCACTAATGGAAGAGGCTTGTAGTGATTTTTATCATTGGAGGTACTAAGAGGCCTGATGGACTACTTACCCAGAATACTGTGATATGATTAGAACTATACTTCAGAAAAAATTACCTTGGCAGCTAAGTGGATAGAGTGAAGTAGGGAGAGTTGTGATACAGGAGGACTAGTTAGAAAGCTACTAAAATAGTCCAGGGAAGAGGTGGTGAGGTTCAGAACTACGGCTGTGGATGTCTGAGTAAAGAAGGGGATGCATGGAGAGATGCTGTAAAGGGGTGAAACTGGTAAGTCTTGACAATGGATTTGATACATGAGATGAGTGATAGGAATCCAAGGAGACTCTAAGGATGCAAATCTGAGTGACTGGAAAGATGATGGTATTTGCTGCAGAAATAGGGTAACTGGGAAGAATCTTGGGGAAAAGAGAATTCTCTTTGGATATACTGAATTTGAATTATCTATAGGATACTCAGTTGCACCTAGAGTTTTGTAACTACAGGTCAGAAGAGGGACTCAGCATGGATATATACATCTTCAAATCATTTGCAAAGAGATTGAACCCATGGAAGGTGGCGAGATCATCATGTGATATAGAATGCAGAAAAAAAGAAAATAAGTCTAGGACAAAACCTAAAGGGATACCCAAGATTGGTTGCCATGATTTGGATGAAGAACCAACAAAGCAGACTGAAAAGAAGCAAGTTGGATAGGCAAACCATGAGAGAAAACAAAAATCTAGAGAGGAGATAATGCACAGAAGAATGAGGGACAATGTCCAACAGAACTCAAGGAGACTTAAAATTAAGAAAGGGCAGATCGATAGATAGCACAGTGGATGCAGCACCTGATGCTAAAATCGGGAGGGTCTGAGTTAAAATCCAGTCTCAGATATTTAACATTTCCTAACTGTGAGACCCTGGGTAAGCCACTTAAGCCAATTGCCTCACCAAAAGAAAGAAAAGAAGATTAAGAAAAGGCCACAAGATTTGTCAATCAAGACATCATTGGTAACTTTGAATAAGACAATTAAAGCTAAATGATGAAGCTGAAAAACAGTTTGTAAAGGTTTTAGAAAAGAGTACAAGAATAAGAAGCAGAGGAATTTTTGTGCCTTTCTCAAGGAGTTTAATCATGAAAAATAGAAGAGATAACTTTAGGTTAAGTTTATTTATTTATTTATTTTTTTAAGGATGGTGGAGACAGGGGCATGTTTCTAGGGATCAGAGAAGGAACTAGTATATAGGGAGTGACTGAAGATAAAAGAAAGTGTGCTTATGACAGTGGGAGCAATCTATTAAAGAAGGGAGGAAAGAATAGGTTCAAGGATATATGTAAAAGCCTGGCAAAGAGAAGGGCCACCTTTAAAATTTTTTTAAGTTTAAATTTTCAATTAACAAGCACTTAATTTTTTTCTTTCTACCCCAATTTAAAAGAAAAACAAAATTCTGTAACAAAAAATGCTTAATAAAAGAATGCAAATTCTCACATTGTATCTGAGCATAAGTATTTATTATTCAGTATCTTGAATCCATCCCCTGTCTGAAATGAGGCAAGTAGCATAGATCATCATCAGCACTCTGGAATCATGGTCATTTCACTGATCAGAAAGCTCAAGTCTTAATTTCTCTCTGTAATGCTATTGTATAAATTGTTCCGTGACCCTTACAAACGAGGATTTGGTCATCAAATTGTTTCTTAACCATAATTCTGAAAGGAAATTTCTTCTTTGTTTCTTTAATTTGTTTAAATGATGAATAAATGAGAAGGATTAGTTTCTTCATCAGAGATCAGAGTGAAGGAGGAGACAGTAGAGAGATGTCTCAGGGATATAAAATGAGGATGAAGGAAGAAAAGAGAAATCTGGCTCAGACTGTTTTTTGTTTTTTTTTTTTTTCCCAGTGAAGTGTGAGGCTGAGAGGAATAAAAGGAATGCCCAAAGACACAAAGTATGGCCAAGATGGCAGAAAAAAGGTATTGACTCACCTGAGCTCTCTCCCAAACACTCCTATATACCTTTAAAAGATGCCATAAAACAATTCCTGTAATAGAACCCACAAAAGGATGGGATGAAATAATTTTCCAGCTAAAGACAACTTAGAAAGTTGCAGGAAAGGCCTGTTATACCTGGGTAAGAATAGAGCTCAGACTCAATCCCATGAGCACACCTTGGAAGCCACTGAATCAGCAGCAAGAGCAGCAGCAGCTGCTTCCAGAAATCTCAGTCCATAGATTGTAAGGGGGTATGGGTCAGGAGATTACAAGAGTTTCTTTGCTAGTACTGGCGGCAAAAATCTGTTGCTTTGCCCATATGCAGATCTAGATTGCAGTCCTGGGAATGTCACCAGCACACCAGAGCTTGAGGCCGAAATGGAGTAGGGAAAAGAGTGCTTGAAGACAGTCACAGACCAGAACACAGCTTTCTTTAGATTATAGTTGGAAGAACTGAAAACTTACAGGTACCTAGAAGAATCTCTGAAAATAGCTGCATAAAATCCTTGAAGTTTCAGTTGGTGTATCCTTCACTCTGGAATTATAGTCCCACTTTAACAAAGAGTCAGAAGTCAAAAAATAGACTCAGAAAATAAGTAAGCAATAGAAAAATATTCTAACCAGAATGTTATTATGGTAACAAGGAAGATCAAAACACACTCAGAAGATAACAAAATCAAAGCTCCAACATCAAAAGCCTTCAAGAAAAGTTATAAATTGGCCTCAGGATATGAAAAACCTCAAAAATTTTTTTAAAAATTTAAATAGTATTTTATTTTTCCAAATACATGCAAAGATAGTTTTCAACATTCACCTTTTCAAAACCTTGTATTTAAAATTTCTTTCCTTTTTCTCTCTTCTCCCCCTCTCCAAGACAGCAAGCAATCCAATAATCCAATCCAAACATGGGCAATTCTTCTAAATATATTTCCATGTGGAAAAAAAAAAAAACCAAAACAGCAGATCAAAAGGGGAAAAAAATGAGAAAGGAAAAAACAACAACAACCAAGCAAACAACAAAAAAGGTGAAAATACTATGTTTTGATCCACATGGAGTCTCCATATTTGTCTCTCTGGATGTGGATAGCACTTTACATCACAAATTTATTTGAATTGTCTTTAATGACCTCATTTATGGAAAAAGCCTAGTTCATCACAGTTGATCATCATATAATCTTGTTATTACTATGTACAATGTTCTCTTGGCTTTACTTAGCACCAGTTCATGTAAAACTTTCCAAGCTTTTCTGAAATTATTCTGCTTATCATTTCTTATAGAACAACAATATTCCATAACATTCATATACCATAACTTCAAAAAGGATTCTGAAAATCAAATAAGAGAAGCAGAAGAAAAATTGGAGAGAGAAAAAAGGGAGTGATGAAAGAAAATCTTGAAAAACAAACAGCTTGGTAAATTAGGAGATACACACACACACACAAATACGAAAGAAAATAATACCTTAAAAAACAGACTAGGCCAAATGGTAAAAGAAGTACAAAAAACAATGAGAAGAATGCCTTAAAAAGCAGAACTGGCCAAATGGAAAAAAAGGCACAAAAATTGATTGAAGAAAAAACTCCTTAAAAAATAGAGTTGGTCAGATGGAAAAGGAGCTACAAAAGCTCATTAAAGAAAATAATTCTTTAAAAATTAGAATTGAGCAAATGGAAGCTAATGACTTTATGAGAAATCAAGAAACAATAAAACAAAACCAAAAGAATGAAAAAATTAATGTAAAATGTCTCATCGGAAAACTGACCTGGAAAATAGATTCGGGGAAGAAAATTTAAGAATCACTGGACTCTGAAAGCCATGATCAAAAAAAAGAGCCTAGACATCTTCTTTCAAGAAATTATCAATAAAAACTGCCCAGATATTCTAGAACCATAGGGTAAAATAGAAATAGAAAGAATCCACTGATTACCTCCTGAAAGAGATCCCCAAATGAAAACTCCCTGAAATATTGTAGCCACATTTCAGTGCTCCCAAGTCAAGAAGAGAATATGACAAGCAGTTATAAAGAAATGATTCAACACTCTCTACCAAGATAAGGTCAAAATGGCTTCATGATTCAGACATAAAGAGTGATGCTATAAGCAAATTAGGAGAACAAGGGATAGTCTGTCTCTCAGATCTGTGGAGAAGGAAGAAATTTATGGCCAAAGAAAAATTGGAAAACATTATGAAATGCAAAATAGATAATTTTAATTATATTAAATTAAAAAAATCTTATACGAATAAAAATATGGTCAAGATTAAAGGGAAGCAGAAAACTGGGAAAATTTTTTTTACAGCCAAGGGTTCTGATAAAGGCCTCATTTCTAAAATATATAGAGAATTGACTCAAATTTATAAGAATACAAACCATTTGCCAATTGATAAATGGTCAAAGAATATGAAAAGACAATTTTCTGATGAAGAAATTAAAATAATTTCTAGTCCTATGAAAAAATGCTCTCAATTACTATTGCTTAGAGAAATGCAAAGTAAGACAATTCTGACTGAGTTATAACTACACATCTCTCAGATTGGCTAAGGTGACATGAAAAAATAATGACAAATGTTGAAGGGGATGTGGGAAAATTGAGACACTAATACATTGTTGGTGGAGTTGTTGTGAACTGATGGAACCATTCTGGAGAGCAATTTGGAACTATGCTCAAAGGACTATTGAATGTAGTTACCCTTTGATCTAGCAGTGTCTCTACTGGGACTGTATCCCAAAGAGAACATAAAAAAGGGAAAAGGACCTATACATGCAAAAATGTTTGTAGAAGCCTCTTTGTAGTGGCAAGGAACTGGAAACTGAGTGGATGCCCATCAGTTGGAGAATGACTGAAATGTTATGGAATATTATTGTTCTATAAGAAATGATCAGCAGGATGATTTTAGAGAAGCCTGGAGAGACTTAGATAAACTGATGCTAAATGAAATGAGCAGAACCAGGAGATCATTGTACAAGGCAAAAGCAAGATAATACAACGAGCAGTTCTGATGGATGTGGCCATTTTCAACAATGATGTAATTCAGGCCAATTCCAATAGACTTGTGAGAGAGCTATCTAAATCCAGAAAGGTCTGTGGGGACAAATATGGATTACAACTAGTATTTTCATCTTTTTGGTTGTTGTTTGCTTGCTTTTTTCTCCCTTTTTTTCCTTGTGCAGCATGATAACTGTGGAAATATGTATAAAAGAGCTATATTTTTGTCTCATATAAATATGTGTATATTTAATGTATGTTGGATTGCTTGCAAACTTGGGGAGATGGTAAGGGGAAGGGAGGGATAAAAATTTGGGACACAGGGTTTTACAAGGTGAATGTTGGAAATAATGTCTGCCTGTATTTTGAAATTAAAAAGCTATCATTTAAAATAAACAAATAAATTAGAAAAATAAAAATATGTAAAGTATGCCCCCCAAACCCCTCCAAATAATTCAAGTACTGTGGAACCATAGTCAAGGATAAGGACAAGATTTATCAGTTTCTGAATTAAAGGATTAGAGGGTTTAGAATATGATATTCTAGAGGGAAAAGGGTTTAAGATTACAATTAAGAATCACTTACTTAGAAAAAGTGAGTATAATCCTTCAGGAGAAAAAAAATTGGATATTCAATGAAACAGAAGGCTTTCAAGAATTCTTGATGAAAAGACCAAAGCTGAATAGAAAAATGTGACTTCCAAATACAAGACTCAAGAGAAGCATGAAAAAGTAAACAGAAAAGGAAGATGAACAATGTTGGAGGGGATGCAGGAAAAATGAGCATTAATGCATTGTTGGTGAAGTTGTGAACTGATTCAACCACTCTATAAAACAATTTGGAACTAGCCCAAAGGACTATGGAACCATGAATAGTCTTTGACCTGGAAGTGCCACTACTAGGTCTATATCCCTAAAGAGATAGAAAACAAAGGAAAACGACCCATATTTCCAAAAATATTAATATCAGCTCATTTTGGGTGGCAAAGCCTTGGAAAGTGAAGGAATGCCTATCAACTGGGGAATACCTGAACAATAGAAGATTTTGAGTTGAGAACGGAAAGAGAAGATAATGTAACCAGTACAGGGATAATGGCCAGGGGAGGAAATGAAGAACAGCGGGAACAGAGATCATGTTTTGTTTGAAGAATTGTGTTAGAGATCATGAGGCATATGGAAAGATGAAATGTTAAATAAAAGATTATGATCAGATGATTTTACATTCATAAATATGGAAGCAGAAGATTTATGAGTGATGTGAAGATCAAGGATATGGCCATCTCTATATATGTAGCTGAGATATGTAGCTGAGATGGAATGGAACAATAGCCCATGGAAACTGAATAAACTGAGGTAAATTAGAATGTTAGGGTATTTGAGGGGGTATGAATATGTATGCTGAAGTCCCATAGTATGAGGCAAGAGATGAGATGGAAAGACTGAGCCAGGCATTGAACTCACTGAGGAAAAAAGGAGAATGTCCTGGTGATGTATAGATAATAGTTTTCAAGACCTGCATTGGATGATAAATTTGGAGAGGGAACATCAAAAGAGAAGAGGTTGCTTATCAAAGGTGATTGAAGGAAAGCCTTTTATTGTCAATGGGAGTAGTGAATATTCCAACTCCCTCATCATAACCAGTGAGTAGGGATTATGAGACAAAAATGTAGTCAGTTCTATAAAGGGTAGTGAAGGAAGTGTGTTATTAAGAGAGAGCTATGTCTTGGGGAAGGCCAGAAGATGTAAGAAAGAAAGAGGTTTAAGATGAAAAAAATTTGTTAGTAATGGAGTAGACACTGCAGAGGACAGAGTGGGAGGGGCTTGAACTGAAGATGGGGAACGGGATTTGTATACTGGCAGTAGGGGATTCGTGATCACTGGAATGGGATAAATTTAAGGGAACAGGAGTATGCTAATCATGAGAACCATTAGTGGTTCAAGTAAACTCCAGTAATGGGGAGTAACCTGTACAAATGCACATAAGTTCTTGGTAGAGATGTTAGGGATTATGGGTGTAGCATATGCTATTAGAAGCAATCACCACATCAGTTAGCTTTGATTAACTTCAGCTCCATGGGAATGGACATACACTTTAGCTTCTTGCTAAAAGGATATGAATCATCAGACGCTCCTTGTTAGTTCTTTGGCCCTTATGGGGAAGGGGTGTTTGCTACTGAGAATCTTTGGCTGAATATGTCCTTTAACAAGAAGACTAGAACATGTTTCTAAAAGACAGAATATGATGTCAGTAAATCAGACAATATGCATTTAATATTATGTGCCTTATTATGTGCCAGGGACTTCCTAGAACTTCTTCTATACCTGGAACCTTCTCGTCCTAGAATATCTTATTATCCCTTCACTCTGTTCACCCTGTAATTTCTCTTTGCAAGATCTGTACAACACTTCACCCCCTAACTCCTACTAGTGACTTCCTTCTGGAGCCCCCTATTTTGTGGAGTGATTCAGACCAACATGGACTTCAAAATCAAGCCCACATTGCACTTGCATTTGTATTTTCAGCACATAGCCAATGCTTAACAAGTCCATCCATCCATCCATCCATCCATCTTTTCTCCTTTGTTCTTATACTAAGTATTGGAGAAAAGAAAGGAAAAAATAACATTCCTTGTCCTCAAGGATCTTATATTCTAATAGGAGAGAGGTACATATACATGTAAAACTGCAAACATAAATAATTACACATATATAGGATATATACAAGGTACAATACATAGAAGGTAAAGTAAAAGAGAAATCTTACTAGCTACTAGGGGGTGAATGGGGGTAGGATTAAGAAAAGGCCTCCTGCAGAAAGTACAATTTGGTATTAAAACCAAAAGCACAAATAAAGCTTTTTTACAAACAAGCAAAAATCCAAATGTCTGCCAGCAGTAGACAGTATATCTAGTTAGGGGAATAAATAAGTAGTCCAGTATGACAAGTATATATTCTGGGTACATGTGAGGTAAAAGATAGATAGGTAGGAGCCAAAATCCTCCATGGATTATGGCAAAAGTACTGCCAGAGACCAATGATCCAATGGGCTTTGAGATATTCTGTAATTCTCCTTTGATATCTGCTTCTTCAGAAAATAATCCTTCATCTCTTCTATGTCTTCTTAGAAATTTTGAAGATTCTTATTTTCATTCATTTTATATTATCAAGATCCCAATAATACTAGTCAACAGTCTCATTGTGCTTCAAGATTTGCAAAGCACTTTAAATATAGCATCTTGTTTGATATAGCAATGTGATGTAGATGCTATTATTTCCATTTTATAGGTAAAGAAATGGAAGCTTTGAGAAGTTAAGTGACTTGTCCAAGATCACACAACCAATAGGTGTCTGAGGTAGGATATGAATGTAGGTCTTTCTGATTCTCAGTACAGCATTCCATTATACCACACTGCCTCCCAAGTCCTATTAATATTATTAATTTAATGGAGGGGAGGGGGAAAGCTGGCTACAGGGGAATCCTCTTATAGTAGGACTATCTCTGCCAAAGAGGAGTTATCTTTAGCAAGTTGGCTTGATTCCAATACTAGGTAGGCATTGAATTATCTTATTTCTTACTTCTGTGAGTCATATCCCAAAACTTCTTTTAAATTCCTTTTTATGTTTTTCCTGTGAGGAAAATCAAGTGTCGCACAGTTGGGTGCATCCTAGTATAGGGCATTATAAATAACTAGAACAATATTGTTTATTTCTTTTTTCTCTTTTTGCTGCAGCAATTAATATTGCTTATTTCTAGAGCCTATTAAAATCACATTGTAACTATCTCCTTATAAACTAACATTTTTATATTGATGAAATTATTAAAATAAAGATCAAAAGTAAATCTAAATATAAAATATAAAAATTAGTAATAGTAGTTGGAGGTAGATTTTACAAGGGAGGTATTTCCAAAAGGGCAATAAATAGTTTGAAGGTCATTATGCCATTCAAATAATTAGCGAGTAACTATTGTATCAAAACACTTGTGCTAAATTGTGGAGAATACAAATATTACTAAAATATGTTATGTTCTAAACACAATCTTATAGTTACAAAGGGTAGTAGAAGTGTACATGTTGAGACATTTTATTTTTATTTAATTATGTTTTAATTTATATTTTATATTTAAGTTACATTTATGATTATATTTTATAAGCTGAATACATTTTAAATTATATTTTAAAAGATGAACATAACTGTAGCTTAGTTATCATCAATGAATGAAATGAACCCAATATGTATGCCCTTTTACGCTTTGTGATTCTTTTCTGTTTCTTTCTATAAATTTTATAATAAGGATTTACCCCATGGACTTAAGGACTTTCTCTAGTTCTTTTAGTATTTCATTGTTTCTGAAGGAGTTGTAGTAGGCTTGTCATATCTCTAAGAGCAAATCATCTCCTTCTGGAGAACATGTCTGAATCAACTTTCACAGTATAGTCTTAAAATAATGCAGTGTGAGTCCTGATTGAAAATGTCTCCTTTTTCAGATAGAATTTAAATGGAATAAATACTAAGTTAAAAATTTACTATTTTCCTTTATGTTTTTCCAACCCTGACTCTCCAATATACATGATTATTTCTGGATTTAGATTAAAGAGATAATTGAGAGAAGGGAAAACCTCTTAATGAATGAGTGAATTAAATATTTAAAAAACACATTATAAACAAAGCACTGCTCTACACATAGGGATACAAAAAAAAGACAGTTCTTTCAAGGGGCTCTCATTTAAATGGGAGAAACAACAAATACATAAGGAATGTGTCAGCTGAAAGTCAGATAGAAGATTCTTTATGGTGCTTAGCAAGGGCACAAAGCAGCAAGGGCAGATGGTGACTCCTCTTCTTATTACCACTGACAAAAGATCAGTTTCTGAGGCAGAACCATTGATATGATTAAGCTCTTAGGTGACAAGAACTTACTTGTCTTCAACAGATGTAGCTGTGGTCACTGCCAAGCTCCAGCTCTACCTGGGTTGTTTCCCAAGATGATGGCTATAGATGTTAGAAGCATTGTCATTCTCCAAGTTTTTGGGTTCGGGCTCCTTGCCTGTCTCCATCTGGGTCAGAGGGGACATGGTGGTGACCTCACTTGTCTGGTACATGCTGCCTCTTGTCTCTCTTCCAAAGGTATCCTGCCAGGATGGTTTTCCTGTTCTGTGGCTGTTGCCTGAGAGAGTTATTTCCCCCAAGCAGAACTGGAGTCTGGGGAGGGGGACAAATGTTCTCACTTTCGGGATCCTGTGCAGTCGGTTAGTAATTATTTCTGGTGCTAATGGGAAGGTTGCCCCCCTCCCCACACTTTTTTTTTTTTAACCAACAATTACTGCCTTCAATGATAGCTGCAGGTATAGATTAGAATTAGGTCTAGTGAGTTAGGGGACCTGTTATTCCCCAGGTTCTTGGGCTCAGAGTCCTAGGCTGTTTCCCTCAAACTCTAAGGGTCTTGTTAGTTAAATGGTCTGAACTGTCTGGCACATGCTGCTCCTGCTTTTCAGGGATTCATATGTACAAAATTATTTGTAGCAGTTCTTTTTATGGAGTCAAAGAACTGGAAACGAAAAGGGTGTCCATCAACTGGCATTGACTGAACAAATTTTGATATATGAATGTAATATGTTAGAATTCTTACAAAGTGTCAACTCACTGGAAGTGATAGAAACAATGCTTAAGTTTACACCTTTGAGAGTTCACACATTAGCTCACACATTAGAGTTCACAAGTCAGGGAGATTCATAAGTTACACCTCTCACAATCCCACTCTAGGAGGAGGAATTAATCTTTGGGTTCACACCTTTAAGAGATCATATATAAGAAGCTCTTAGAGCCTCAGTCAGGGGTCAGTCAGTTGAGGAGATGGAGAGCCAGAATTCAGTTGGGAGATTCAGAACTGGAGATTCAGAGGGAGCTGGAGGTTGAAGCTGAAACTGGAAGAGACAAAGGACAAGCTGCAAGAGCTCTTGGAACCAAGGAGGGAGATAGGCCTCTAAGAAAGCTAACTGCGCTATTTTGGAAGAGACAATAAAAGATCTGAACTTTTAACATCTGGCTGCATTTGAGGTGATTATTACTCTGAACTGAAACTAAGGCTGCCTCCAGAAGGCCCGCAAGAAACCTGCTCCCGGAGAATGATCATATTTTAGAAAAGAAGAGAATATTATTGTGCCATAAGATTAAGATGAAAGAGTCAGAAAAACTTGAGAAGATTGTATGAACTGAAGTAGCGGGAAGGGATCACACCCAGGAGAACAGTTCTTACAGTAACATCATCATTGTAAAGATGAGCAATTCTGAAAGACTTAAGCCCAGCCACAATTCTAGAGGACTGATGATGAAACATGTTACCCATCTCCTGACAGAGAGGTAATGGATTCTGGGTGCAGATATTTTTTGGACATGGTCATGTGGGAATTTACTTTGACCAAGCATATTTGTTATAAGCTTCTTTCCCTTCAGCCCCTGCCTATGGGAGAGGTAGGGGAAAAAGAAAATATGTAAAAAAGGTGCCCTTAGAGGTCATAGCCTTTCATTTTATAGATGAGGAAACTGAAGTCAAGAGAAATTTAAGTGATTTGCCCAATATCACACAGATGCAGAACTGGTATTTGAATGTAGGCCCTTTGACACCAGATTGAGGTTCTATGTTCTACTTTGCCATGTTGGTACAAAGGCAACTTCTCTATCTTGGAGTTAGCTGTCTCTGCTTGTGCTGTTTCCTAGGAGACCCGGAGAATGATAATAAGATTCAAATCTTATCTTAGACACTTAATAGGTGTGTGATCTTCTGCAAGTCACAAAGGCAATCACATACTCTGTGTCTGCTTCTGTATCAGTAAAATAAAGGAGTTTGACTTAATGGCCTTTAAGGTCCTTTTTAATTTTAAATCTGAAATCTTATGAAATAACAAATTAGAATTACCCATTTTCAAAGATTTTTTTCAGGCAAATGGAGACATGTTAGATATTGAAATATGCTTCAGTATGTTTTGAAATGATTTCCTTTTTCTCCCTCCATGTTACCAGTATTAATTTGATTTATGGCCAAAGAACATATGAGGAGGAGGGGAGTACTCAAAACAAATCTGGCTAGGTCTTGAAGGATGCCCACGCAATCTCTTCACCCTGAGGATATTCACTTTATTTTTCTTAACATCTGTAGAAATTTTCATCTTAAAATATCATTTGTAACTATTACCAGACCACTCTGGCCCATGATTTGATTATACATGGACCACACACACCAAATTCCTACAAGTATTTCATTACACGCCTCTTAAGTGGATGTATCATTACAAAAATACTGATGTAATTTATGCTTCTTATTCCTATTCATAATTTCTTAACATATATTTTCCCTTAGCTCAATGTTGGTGGTTTTTTCATGTGCCACCAAATGGACTCACATCATCACAGCTGGAATTCTGGCTCACTACAGAGGAGTTTGGTTTATAGAAGTAAATTAATGATGACAAAGAAAGAGAAATTTCATATCAGTTTATCTTGCACTTCATCTGTTCATTTCTATAATGAATAATTCTATCATTTCCAATTTTCTTTGGAAATTTTTTATTTTTTATGTTGCTGTAAAGCAAATTTAACCAGTTTGGTTATTAAAAATAAATAGCTTTTATCCCTGGTAGGCCTATATCCCAAAGACATTTAAAAAAAAAAGAGGGGGGGAAAGGAGCTGTATTTGAAAAAAAAAAATGTATAGCAGCTCTTTTTGTGGTGGTTAAGAGTTGGAAATCATATGGAAAATGGCTAAACAAGCTGTGGTATATGATTGTAACGGAATATTATTTTGCATTAGGAAATGACATGCAGGATGATTTCAGAAAAACCTGGAAACTCACATTAACTAATGCACATTGAAATAAATAGAACCAAGAGAACACTGTACACAATAATAGCAATATTGTTCAATGAAGAACTCTGAATGACTTATTCTCAGCAACAGAAGTATTTAAGACAATCCCAAAGGACTAATGATGAAACATACTATTTGCCTCACGAGAAAGAACTGATATTGATTGAAGACAAACTGAAGCATGCTATTTTTCACTTTCTTTCATTTTTTCCCTTTTATTCAACAAGTTATCTTATATATAATGACTAATAATGTTTTATGTAACTGCACATATACAACCTACATTTGATTGCTTACATCTTGGGGGGAAAGAAGGCATTAGGAAGGAACTTTAAATAAAAATGTTAAAAAACTGGGGAGAAAATGGCTTCTACATAAGAGAAAATATTGTTGTTTCATATAACAACAGCCTGCATCAACTTTTTGGGGCAGCTAGGTAAAACAATGGACAGGGTGCTGAAGTCAGGAAGACTATGTGAATTCTAACAGGCCTCAGACATTTACTAGTTGTGTGAATCTGAGCAAGTCACTTAAACCTGCTTGCCTCAGTTTCCTCATTTATAAAATGAGATGGAAAAGGAAATAAAACACCACTCCAATATCTTTGCCAAGAAAATCCCAAATGGAATCATATAGAATTGAACAAGACTGAAGTGATTAGACAACAATCATAACAACAACAAATAAGTGTGGGGAAGAAAATGCTGAAAGGCTATGAAAGGCTACTTTCCAAATCTATAAAGAATTATATTTTCTTTTGTCTTTTTGAGAAACCTTAACATTTTACTATATTATTGAGACTAAATAAATCAGTGCTTTGGATTGTCAAGTCCAGGTCAACCTGTCTAGTTTTAGGAGAAATTATTATCTTATCTCTCATCAAGGACAGCAGAGCTTGAATTCTATTACAAGAGCAAAAAATAGATACATAAACCAAAAGAAGAACAGGTGATGTGATTTCATAAATTCCATGACTGTGGTTTATAAATAAAAATTTTAAATCACTATTCAATGGCTATGACATTCATTCATGCCTTCAACAAAAACATGTTAATTGCTAATAATATACTGTGCTAGGTGGAGTTGAAAGAACAAAGATAAATAAGACTCAATACTTGCTCATGATCACTGAAGTCTTACTTGATCTCCCCATATGTTGGTGCCTTCTTCCTCTTTAAATATTCCTAGAGTGCCCAAGTGATCAGTTTTCTTCTTTTTCCCCGCTAACTTTCTACCTTATATCATATTTATCTATTATGTATATACTATATGGCCTGCATATAGAAAGCTTCTTTAGGATAGGAATTATATCTTTCTTTGTACTTGTATCCCCAATGCCTAGAACATAGCAGGCACTTCGATAAATGTGAGCTGAAATACTACTTTGTTTTTTTGTGTCGTTATCTTCTAGGTCTACAGATAGTAGATAGAATCCTGGTGCTAGAGTAAAAAGACTACTTATTAGATGAGTGACACTGGGCTAGTCACTTAACTTCTGTTTCTTTAGTTTCCTTATTTGTAAAATCAGGTACCTACCTCTTGGGTTGGGGTTGTTGTGAGGATCAAATGAGATAAAATTTGTAAAGCATTCAGCACACTGCTTAGCACACTGTAAGGCAATAAATAAATGTTGACCACTGGCTATCACAGATATTTAGTATGGTACTTGACTATCATTAATATCTAGTCTAATATATGGCTTTATATAGGAAAAGTGCTAACAATCTTGCTACATTGTAAGTAATTAATAAAATAAGCTATCAGATTTATTGACTGTTCAATTCCTTTAAAATTTCAGAAATCTTATATGGTTTTCTTATGGCCTATAAACATATCTTAATTTGCAATCAAGGTTCTGCATAGTCTTGTCCCACAGTACTTTAAAACTTGCCTCTGAAATCTAGCCATGCTGCTTTTCTTTGCCTCTTGTCAACACCTTTAAAATTCTTGCCATTACTCAGGCCACTTACTTTTTTCCTTCAGTACTATCCAAACCCTGCTAAGGCTTTAATGCTCACCTTAAGCCTCACCTCTACTCTGGAGCCTTCTCAGATCATTCTAACCCCCAGTGATCTCTTCCTCCTCCTAATCCATTTATTGATACATCATACACAAATCTGTATTGCCAATTAGCTTTTGATATGAATATGTCTTATCTTCTTAAGTAGGTTGTAAACTTCCTCTCATATTTCATAACACCTAAAAGTTGACTATATATCCAGGCCAATAAAAATTTGTTGATTGATTCAATGATAAACAATTCATCTTAAAAATATATTCTAAGAAATTCTTGTAAAATGAAGTTCTCTTCATTTGAATTTTTCATATTACATGTGTTTGACCAAGCAGAGAGATGTGAGTCCTATTATATTAATCATAGATTAATAAAGCTATACTTCAGTAATAGGTAAAATGATAATTGCATAGCCTGTAAATCACTGAAGAAATCCTGTGGAGAGAAAAGTACTGTATAAATAGGGAATTGAAGGCTGACAGTTCAAAGAAGTTTCAGTAAAATCTGTGGTGTACTAAACTTGTTCTTTTTATATTTTCTCTAAGAAAAAAAAACCAATCAAGCCTTATTTCCATTAAAGATGGTTAAAGGTATAAATGAATCTTTAGGTTTCAGTAAATGCGAAAGTTGAAGGCAACAACCCTTTTACCTTTGGTAAAAATTATGTTTTTATGGTTCATTTTTCAAATTGTTTCAGAAAAGTGGAAAGAAATGTAAATAAAAAGTTCTGTTTATTTTTTGTTTTCAGGATAGTCTGTAAATGTTTACTATGCCAAAAAAAAAGTTTATCTCCCATCATAGCAGATGGAAATAATTTGAAGATGAGTGGAAATATCAGGCACTTGGCTAAGTATGTAAAATCTTTGTTTCTGAAATTAAATGTATCCAAACACAATCAATACATTTTGTTCAATTATCACCTCCATGAAATTGAATGCCAGATCTATAAATCTAGTCTTAATCTTTCTCCTGATTGAACTCCACTCTGTCAAGTAACTGCCTGTATTTAATTCTAAATGAACACTACTAACATCTTAAGCCCATGCTGTACAAAATTCATTATCTTTTCCCTAAAACCCACCCGTCTTAGGAATTTCTATATCAGATACCAATCAATCAATTAATAAACATGTATTTATTAAACTTGTCAGGTCAGGCACTATGCTAAGCACTAAAGATACAAAGAGAAGCTAAACAGTCTCTCTTTCCCATGGAGCTTACATATATAGAAGGATACATACAATATACATACAGAGCAGATAGTACAGAAAAAGCTTTAGAAGTTGAGGAGATAGGGAAAAGCCATTTGTAAAAGGTGATATTTGAACCAAATCTTGCAGGAAACAAGGCATAGGTGAGAGGTAGAGTGCTCTTAGTGCAGGGAAAAACCAGTAGAGAAGCATGGCAACAGGAAATGTGCTGTGCGTGAAGATCAGTAAGCTGGTTGGACATTATTCTTAAGTATAGTTGGATTGTAAAATGTGTGAAAGGGAGTAAAATGTATGAAGTCAGAAATGCTGAAGGCAGCCAGTTTGTGAAGAGCTTTAGATGCCAAAGTGCTTTGAATCTGATCTTGGAGGCAAAAAAAGAACCACTGAAGTTAATAAAGAAGGATGTGTGTATGTGAGACATATGTTTTGGGAAAGGCACTTTGGCAACTTAGTGGAGTATGGAGAGACCTGGTGCAGAGAGACCAATTAGAAAGCTATCATAATAGTTCAGCAAGGTGCTGGACCTCAAGTAGGATGACAGAGTAGAGAATATTGTGAGGAGAGAGAAGAGACATGTATAAGAGGTATTGTAAAGGTAGGAACAAGATCAGTAATTACTCATGTGTGAAAATAAGAAATTAAGGGTGATATTGAAATTGCCATCTTGGGTAACTGGAAGGATGGTGATGCTTTCCACAGAAATAGGAAAGCCTTGAAGAAAAGCAGGCTTATTTTTTTTGGGGGGGGGAGGGGAATAAAATGAGTTCCAATTTGGATATAGTGAGTTTGGAATAATTATGAAATGTCCAATAGCAAATTAGTGATATGGAACTATAGCTCAGAAGAGATATACAGACTTGGGAATCATCTGCAGAGAGATCATAAATGAATCAATGAAAGCTGTCAAAACTACGAAGAGAAAGAAGATGAAACATACCTTTGGAAATCCAGAGTTAGTATGTGTGACATGGATGAAAACCCAGCAAAGGAGATGAAGGAACAGTCAAATAGATAAATAAGCAGAGAACCAAGAAAGAACAGGGTCACAGAAACCTAGAAAGGAGACAGAATCCAGGAAAAAAAGGTAGTAAACAGCATCAAATGTAATAGAGAGATGTCAGAAGAACAAAGACAGAGAAAAAGCCTTTAGATTTGCTAATTATGAAATCTTTGGTGATTCTGACCATGGCAGTTTCATGTGGATGTTGAGGTCAGAATCCAGACTGCAGAAAGTTAGGAGTGGAAAGGAAGCAAAAGCATCTGGTTTAAATGGTTTTCATTAAGAGGGCAGGTAGGAATTGCACTGCATAAGGTGCCCCACCTGAATGAAGTTAGGAAGAATTCACAGTTCAAATTTGACCCCAGATATTTTCTAATTGTGTGACCCTGGACAAGTCATTTTGCTCTGCTTGTCTCAGTTTCCTCATATATAAAATGATCTGGAGAAGGAAATGGAAAATCACTCCAGTATCATTGCCAAGAAAATGCCAAATGGGGTCATGAAGAATGACTTATTGAAAAATGGCTTAACAAAGGGTTTAGTTAAGAAGGGGAGTAATGGATAGAGGGGTAATATTTAGTAGGGATAAAAGGATCAAATGAGTGTTTTCTAAGGATGGTTAAGTCATAAGTGGATTTGTAGACTACAGGGAAGGAGCTAGTAGAGACATCCTGAAGATTAAAGAGTGGGAATGATGAGAGGGCAGTCTGTTGTAAAAGACAAAGAAGGGAGGGAATCAAAAGTACACATAAAGAATCTGGGAAGAAGAAGGGTCACATCTTCATCACAGATAAAAATGAAGAAGGAAACAGTGGGGAATATTATCAGAATTATGTGAGATAAAGAGTAGAGAAGAAGGAATTCTTGGCAAATAGTTTTAATTTTTTTCAGTGAAGTGTAAAGATGAGATCTGTTGAGAGGGTATGCGAATCTTGAGAGAAGAGAAGGTTTGGAAGAGCTATTATGGAGAGTGTGATTGAAAACTGATTAAATTTTAGATTAGGTTCAAGTCATGCTGCTTGAAAGCCTAGTTAAAATCCAATAACAGAAAATTTGTAGTGAACTCAATCAGAAAGGTTTTGTGACTTCTTTTACTTCAAGTACGTAGAATATGAAGAAGAGTGACAAAGAAGGATGATGGGAGTGATCCAGGATTGGAATTTGGTAAAATGTGATCAGTCTTCTCATAATCCCTTATCAGTCATCTTTGTTCTCCGACATTCTCTCCTCTTTCCCCCAAATCTGAACATAGTCAAAAACGTTTATTGCGTGCTATGTACCAGGCACTCTGCTAAACACTTGAAATACAAAGACAGGCAACAACAACCTCTGCACTTAAGTTCACAATTTTAAGGAGGAGAGAGAACATGTCAACAAATATGTACCAAAAAAGATAACTACAAGGTAAAGAGGAAATAATCTACAGAGAGAAGGCAACAGAATTAATAAAGATAGGAAATGGCTTTTTATAGAAGGTGGGATTTAATAATAGCTTTTGTCTACTAAAAGCAAATTGACCCAATGGATAGAATTCTGGGCTTTGAGTTAGATTTGAGTTCAAATTCTGTTTCAGACACCTATTGGCTCTGTGATCTTTAGCAAGTAACTTAAACTCTGTTTATCTTAGCAAACATGAGGATAATAATAATACGTCCTATGGTTGTTGTGAGAATCAAATTAGATATTTGTAAAATGCTTACCTCCCCTGTAGTAGGCGCTACACAAATGAGGGCAATTATTACTATTATACTTTATGTATGACTTTTAAATATGTTCTTATGTCTTTATTCATATGGCCACTATTCCACTTCAAAATCTCAACACTTCTAATTTGGAGTGCACAACAGTTTCCCAGGTTGATCCTCTCTTGCCAATCTCTTTCCTCCCCAATCCATGCATCACATTGAACTGAAAAGATATTCTGTCTTTCTGCTACTCAAGAGGCTCCAGTAGTTTCCTAATCCCTCTTGGATCAAACTGAAACACTAACATTTAAAAGCTCATCACAATCTGGTTCCAACCTATCTTTTCAGATTTATTACATATTATTTATATCTCAAGCTCTTGCCCAGGCTTTCCCCTATACTAGGAAACCTCCTATATGAGATCATTTTTAGATAGCCCCAGTTTCTAGTGCTTTCCCTCCAAAAATAATTACTATTTACTTGGTATCTCCTTTCTATTTACTTATTTGTATAGATGATGTATCTGCCATAACATGTAAGTTTCTTAGGGGTAGGGACTATTTGATTTTCATCTTGGTATTTCAGTAACTAACATGGTGATTATTATATATCAAGAAATCATGTGGAACAGTGAAAAGAAGGTTGGATTAGGTGTTATATGATACCACATGTCTTTTTCTTGCTTACTAGCTGTTTGATGTTGGGTATGCCATTTCATTTGTCTGAGGCCAATTTTCCTTATTTTTAAGTTGAAGGGAAAGTGAAGGATGAGATTAGGTCCTTCTGACTCTAACTAGGTACTTAAAAAATAATTGTCGATTGATTGTAATTTAGAGGCTGGAATGGAAATCCACAGGAATTCTACCAATGTTTGTCATACTTAATTTAAGTCCTGGTCCTGAGATTAGTAAGGCAGTATAGTATATCCTGCATAATTTGCATAATTTGTACTTGCCACAGAAACCAGTGATGATAAAACTAATGAAGGGCTTTGAAGGATAATTATTTCTCCTATCTGAATTTTCAGAAAGTTTTTATTTGACTTTTAAAAGAATCAGAACTCTTGGCCCATATAAATCTATTCTCTCTTATGCTTACCTTGCACACTATGGAAGTCTTAGCTCCAAGCCGGGCTGCTTGCACACACTGGTTGGCACCTTTTCCTCCAAAGCCAATAAAAAACTTATGTCCATGGATGGTTTCTCCAGTTTTGGGCAGACGTGATGTAAGGCTAATATAATCAAGGAAGAAAAAAAACAACAGATTGGGCATGAGTAACAGAGATGGCAATTAAATTGTTCAGAAGAGAAAAATAAACCTTAAAGTGCTATATTCAGTTATTATGCTTTTCAGCTATTATGATTTATTAAGCCTTTTCAGATTAACCTAAATCAGTGTTGATTTTTCTCTGATTTTTAAATAAAGCACTTTTACCTATCAGATCTATGTGGTATGCTACATGGGGCTCCCAGATGTCTGTTCTGCTCTTGCATTGCTTACCTCTTACCAAAGGTTTGCCTTCATTTCTTCATTTTGCTTTAAGAAATTCTACTAATTAGAGATCTTTTAAAGTTATTAGTGATAATGATATTCCAGAGAATTAAGGGGCTCTCCTCATTCATTCCTCAGTGTAAATAAAGGCAATATGATTTCCTTCTGGTTCACATCAGACACAATTACAAGAAATTGAGAGTCGGAACAGAAAACATAACTAATTTTGAAGCATGGGAAGATCTGGAGGAGGAGGGATGAGGGAAAGGAGTAGAAAGGGTGAGAATAGAGACTATTAGCTAGTAGAGAATAGCAAAAGAATACTAAGTACCATAGGAGTGAGGGAAAAGCTCAAAAATCACCTATATTTTAATTTGTGTTTTGGGTGGGGTCTTCTTTTCAAGAATACTTTAATATTTAATCATATGCTGTATACATTCTATAACTCTTTAATCTTTCAAACAAGATATAATCCTCTTTGAAAGCAGAGAGTAGTCAATAAATGTATTGTTGACTGAACATCTTCAGCCGCTTTGTTTTTCCCTCAAAGACTAGGACAATGCTCAATGGACACTGAACACTTTATAAATAGTTGTTTGAATGACTAGCCTTTCTGTTTCCACTTCATGCTGCCCTACCCAAGTCTGCTCTCAGGCAGATAGGCAAATATAGTATTCTCCTTGCCAATCAAGGGCTTTCATCAAGTTCTGCTGTTTTCCACCAAAATTAGCCTCTTTACATCTCATTTCCTCAGGGGTAGATGCTTTCTGGGGTGACAAATGTAACATCTAAAAGAGACTACAGAACCAGAGAATCCAGAGGGCACTGTGTACTAGTCATCTAGTTCAAGGTGCACTTGGAGAGGGATTCTTCCTTACAACATTAATGAACAGTGGTTAAGAAGTTCCCTCTTGAAACAAATTATTACTCTTTGCTGATGATATGATGGTATATTTAGAGAAGCCAAGATATTCTACTAAAAAGCTATTAGAAATAATCTACATCTTTAGCAAAATTGCAGGATACAAAATAAACCCACAGAAGTAAATCAGCATTCTTCTATAGCACTAACAAAATCCAACAGTTACAAAGAGAAATTCTATTTAAAGTAACTACTGATAGTATAAAATATTTTGGAATCTATCTGCCAAGGGAAAGTCAGGAACTATATGAGCAAAATTACAAAACACTTTAAACACAAATAAAGTCAGATCTAACCAATTGGAAAAATATTAAATGCTCCTGAATAGGGCGAGCAAATATAATAAAGATGACAATACTACCGAAACAAATCTATTTATTTAGCGCTATACCAATTAGACGCCCCAAAAACTATTTTAATGACCTAGAAAAAATAACAACAAAGTTCATATGGAAAAACAAAAGGTCAAGAATTTCAAGGGAACTAATGAAAAAAAAAAATCAAATGAAGGTAGCCTAGCTGTACCAGATCTAAAATTGTATTATAAAGCAGTGGTCACCAAAATCATTTGGTATTTGCTAAGAAATAAACGAGGTGATCAGTGGAATAGGTTAGGTTCAAAGGACAAAACTGCTAATAACTTCAATAATCTAGTCTTTGACAAACCCAAAGACCCCAGCTTTTGGGACAAGGACTCACTGTTTGACAAAAACTGATGGGAAAATTGGAAACTAGTATGGCAGAAACTAGGCATTGACCCACACTTAACACCATACACCAAGATAAGGTCAAAATGGGTTCATGATGTAGGCATAAAGAATAAAATTATAAACAAATTAGAAGAACATAGGGCAGTTTATCTCTCAGACCTATGGAAGAGGAAGGAATTTATGACCAAAGAAGAACTAGAGATAATTATTGATTACAAAATAGAAAATTTTGATTACATCAAATTGAAAAGTTTTTGTACAAACAAATCTAATGCAGACAACATTAGAAGGGAAGCAATAAACTGGGAAAACATTTTTACAGTCAAAAGTTCTGATAAAGGCCTCATTTCCAAAATATATAACTGACTCTAATTTATAAGAAATCAAGCCATTCTCCAACTGATAAATGGTCAAAGGATATGAACAGACAATTCTCAGATGAAGAAATTGAAACTAGTTCTAGTCATTTGAAAAGATACTTCAAGTCATTATTAATCAGAGAAATGCAAATTAACACAACTCTGAGATACCACTACACACCTGTCAGATTGGCTAAGATGACAGGGAAAGATAATGCGGAATGTTGGAGGAGATGTGGGAAAACTGGAACACTGATACATTGTTGGTGGAATTGTGGACACATCCAGCCATTTTGGAGAGCAATTTGGAACTATGCTCAAAAAGTTATCAAACTATGCATACCCTTTGATCCAGCAGTGTTACTACTGGGTTTATATCCCAAAGAGATTTTAAAGAAGGGAAAGGGACCTGTATGTGCCAAAATGTTTGTGTCAGCCCTGTTTGTAGTGGCCAGAAACTGAAACTGAGTGAATGCCCATCAATTGGCGAATGGCTGAATAGATTGTGGCATATGAATATTATGGAATATTATTGTTCTGTAAGAAATAACCAGCAGAATGATTTCAGAAAGGCCTGGAGAGACTTACACGAACTGATGCTAAATGAAATGAGCAGAACTAGGAGATCATTATATACTTCAACAACGATACTATATGAGGATCAATTCTGATGGATGTGGCCATCTTCAACAATAAGATGCACAAAATCAGTTCCAATAGAGCAGTAATGAATTGAACCAGCTACACCAGTAAAAGAACTCTGGGAAATGAGTATGAATCATTACATTGAATTCCCAATCCCTCTATTTTTCTCTGCCTGCATTTTTGATTTCCTTCACAGGTTAATTGTACACTATTTCAAAGTCCGACACTTTTTGTATAGCAAAATAATGTATGGACATGTATACTTACATTGTATTTAATTTATACTTTAATATATTTAACATGTATTGGTCAACCTGTCATCTGGGGGGAAGGGGGGAAGAAGGGGAAAAATTGGAACAAAAGGTTTTGCAATTGTCAATGCTGAAAAATTACCCATGCATATAACATGTAAATAAACAGCTATAATAAAAATTAAAAAAAAAAAAAAAAAAAAAAAGAAGTTCCCTCTTGATGACTTCAAGTGACAGGGCACACTAAGTAGCTGTCAAACATTTAGACAGTTCTAATTCTTTCTGCAGTATCTACCTACCAAAAAAGCCAAATGTTTGATGGCAGCTCTCATGTCCTCCTAAGTCACTTCTTCTCTTGACTATATATATCTTTGGCTCCTGCAAGAGATGCTTATACAGCATGGTCTCCAAGTTGTCAATATGCCTTCTAAACGATAGTGCCAAGAAGTAAACATAATATTCCAGGTTATATAGAATGATCAAAGAGGGATGTAGCAGGAATATATGACCTATGGAGAGGTTATGGTGTAGTGGACACAATATTGGAGTAAAGGGGTACAGGTTCATTTCTTGGGTCAGTAATCAAGTACTTGTATAATCTTGGGCAAATCACTTAACTATAGAGGAGAGGGTTTCAGTCTTAAAAAAATAAGGCTGGACTATCAGAGGTTTTAAACACGAGGTCCATTAACTTAAAAAAAAATATTTTGATATATTTCAGTATAATTGGTTTCCTTTTTAATTCTATATATTTATGTAATCCTACGCATTCTTTTGAGGAGTCCATAGGTTTTCTGAGAATGCCAAAAAGGTCCATGATAGAAGAATTAAGATCCCTTGGACCAGAGGTTCTTGAAGGGTTCCTTCCAGTGCAAATCTTTGATTTAATGACTTCTGGACATTATGCTTCCACTATTTCAGCCCAGGATTATGTGAGCTTCTTTGTCACATCATTCTGTTGACCAATTGACCTTGCAATTTATTAAAATCCTTATTTCATGTGAGCTCGTCTAGCCAAGTCTTCTGCTTTCTATACCTGTGCAATTAATTTGAGTAAGCCCAAGCCTTACACTTCATATTTAGTTCTATTAATCTCCCTTTTCTCAGGCTAATAGCTCTATTTGTACCTTAATTCCATTCCTTTCCATCACATTTGGCAGCTTGCCTCCTGATCATCCTTTAGCTTATATTCAATCTTTTTCTATCTATTAGATTCATCTACTGGCATAAATATTTGCACAGAATTTCTCACTCTTATAGCGCACATATACGCATATACACATGCACACAGATATCCCTTCTCTTGAGCTTGACATCCTCTCAAACTCATTCTATGTAATTTTTCCCTTTTATTGCTAACCTCTCAAGCAGGAAGTATACTTTATAATCCCTGCCTCAGTATATTCACTTTCTCCAACTGCTTCATCTCTTTTATTTTGGTTTCTAATTCTAGCACTGTTAAAAGTGCCTTTTCATAAATTACCAGTGACATCTTTTTTTTTTTTTTTTTTTTTTTTTTTTACCAGTGATATCTTTTTAAAAATTGTTGTGTCTTTGGTTGCTACATCATCTTCATTTTCCCTCTTCCTTTCCGTAGAGTCATTTGCTTACATGAAAAAATGAAGAAAAGCAATTCAGAAAAATAAAAAAATCAACCTAGTCCAATAGGATATGCAGTCTTCCACACTCACAGCCTACCATCTTTGTAAAAAATGAAGGAAAGTATATTATCATATCACTTCATTGGAACCAAGGTTGGTCACAGAGTTAGCATAGATTATAGTTTTGTTTTCCTGATCTTATTTCAGTTCAGAGAAGTCTTCCTGTGGATCTTCCATATTCATTATTTCTTGCAGCAAAATAACATTCTGTTCTACTCATGTCTCACAATTTGTTTAGCTATTTTCCAGCTGATGGGCATCTATTTCACTTATAACTCTGTTACTATAAAAAGCACACTTGCAGTGTATTTTGGTGTATGGGATGTTCTTTCTACATCTTTGGGATATATGCCCATAAGTCATGGGATCTACTAGCGGTGTCTTAATTTCTAAAGATATCCTGGCTCTATTCATTCGCTATACTTCATTCCTGCCACCTCAATGAGAACTTCATCCCAAGGTCCTGTTCCCCCCCCCCGACGACTCCTTAGAAAGGGCTCTGGATATGCTCACTTCACTCCTGGGTGGACTTGTTCTACAGCCTCCACCACTTCATAGGAGCCGCTCCTACTCTCTTCCTCACCCTTTCCCTTTAACTTCTATACAGTGACCAACATAAGAGGGCTAATGGTGAAGTTTTACTTCTACCTTTTGGCAAAAATAGCACCTCCATTTTCATAAATAGGTGAAGCCCACACATGTAGCATATTTCTTTTTCTGACTAAACTTGTTACAAGGGAGATTTTTTTTTTTTTAGTGGTGATGCTGAATCACTGGGAAATAACAATAATGTCTTTTTAAAAAAATATCAAAACATATAAAAAGAAACCTTTGGTGGTTCTCTATTGTATTTAAAATAAAATATAAATTCCCTCACTTGATGTTAAAAGCGTTCTATAATCTAGCTCCTAAATACCTTATTTCATTCCTGTATTCTACATTTCTGTCAGGTTCACTCCTCAAACTTGACATATTGCTTCCTACCTCTACACAGACACGTGAGTCCCAGGCCTAGCATATCTGACTGGATAATTTTTTTCCTTTCAGAATCTTTATCTTCTCTTTTTCAAGGATCATCCCAGATGCTATTTCTTTAGTATAACCTTTCTAGATTTCCTCCAGACATTGTGCTTTCTTCCAATATACCCTTTGAGCAAGTAATTTTTTTTTTTTTGGGGGGGAAGGTAATGGGATTAAGTTACTTGCCTGAGGTCACACAGCTAGTAAGTGTCAAGTGTCATAGGTAGGATTCAAACTCAGGTTCTCCTGCCTCCAGGGCCTGTACTATTCACTGCACCACCTAGCTATCCCTGGGGGATACTTTGCATTGTGTTTATTTGGGTGTATGTAGAATCTCCTTAGTAAAGTATAAAATATTTGAGGGCAGAAATGATTTTGCTTTTCCATTCCCAATCCCTAGCATGGTGCTTACATACTTACTCATTGTAGGTGACTAAACACATGTTTGTTGAAGTAAATTACAGAGTTTAGGCACACATGAACAATCATGAAAATCAATGACACTTGTAGAATCGAAAGGAATGCTAATCTTTATGATCCTCAAATTAGCCTCTAGCTAATTAGCTAACACTCCCCAACTTTGTGTGGGACAGTAAAGTGGCACAGTGAATAGTGTTAGATTTGAAATTGGGAAGATGAGTTCAAATCTTGCCTTAGAAACTTATTAATCGTATGACCCTGGATGACTATTTAACTTCTCTAAATTTCAGTTTTTTCAACTGATAATGGGATAAAAATAGCACTGACTTTACAGGCTTCTTATAAGGATTAAATAAAAAACATATAATGAGCATGGTTAAGATTAAAGTACAAAAAATCCTAGCTATTGTCATTATTATTGATCACGAATTTGTATTTCTCCACTGAAAGGAGGGAAATGGGTTTCATTTTCTGGTCTCTGAAATGAAGATTGTTTACAGCAATTAATTCAAGTTCATTTGCCTCTGTGTTGTTTTCATTTTTATAACTGTAGTCACTGTACTGTATAAATTATTCTATTGATTTCTTTGATCTCAGCAATACACATCTTCCAACATTTCATTTAATTTTTTACATTCATTGTTATGCACAAAAATGTTCTATCATATTTTCCACAATTTACTCAGCTATTCCTCAATTAATGTGTACCTAATTTTTTCCTCTGGGCTTTTTTCTTCAATGGTTACTGAACAGTGATACTATGAATATTTTGTTGTAAGTGGAACTTTGCTTTCTTTCATTGAGCTTAGAATTATATCTCATAATATAATTTCTGGGTCATAGGATATGAATTGTCGAGTGACTTTTTTCAGTAATTCTGAACTTTTTCAGAACAGTTGAAACAATTTACAGCTCTACCAATTTCTTAGTGTGCCTGCTTTCCTATAGTTCTCTCTGACATTGAAGGCTTCCATTTTTTCTGACGTTTGCCATTTACTGGGTATGATGCAAAATAAAAGATGTTTTTGTTTATTTGTTAATTTGTATCTTAAATGAAAACTATTTATATTCTTTGATTATTTATCTGCTAGCGTTTAGAATTATAAAGAAATTTGGGCTGTCCAAATACATTGTCAAAGGCCCTTTTAAAATCTTGACAAATAAGATTATTTCTATATTTCAACAGATTCATTACCTCAATGGTGTAGATACTCTTTTTACATTGCAAGTTATGCCATCACTTTGTGTAGTTCCATGTTTTTTCCATAAGTCCCCCATGGAGGATTGATTGACTCGGCATGATAGAAGAATTTCCTTGGTTCTTTGAATATTTTATGGATATCAATGAAGCACTTAAGATGTCTGTTATTTTTTACTTTCAATACATGACAAGCCCATGGGCTTTAGCAATTTAGATTCATAAAACATTGTACAAATTTCTGAATTAAATAGAAACACCACCTCTTAGTAAATTCTGGGCTCAATTCACCATCCAGCTATAGTGTTTATATATATTGAAGGACTACCTCAGTGAATTGCACATCTAAATCTGGGCAATATTAGTTTCCCAGCTAATATTGTTTGTCTTGTGTGGAGAGCTAGGTCAACTTATTTTGATTATGAGTCCATCTCTTTTAGAAGGCCTGTAATGTTAGAGACTTTGATGTAATAATCATATTATCTATAACTATAAGCATCTGCAGAGCTTCTGAGTTAACAGAGAATTCTTCCTTTATTTGGACTTTGCATGAAACACCCTCCATTGTTGGGAATATATGTTTTATGCTTTGCTTTATTCTGATACTTTGCAGTTCACTGAATAAAGCTATTTTAAAAAAAGATATCTCATATGTATAATTTCATATTTTTACATGATTTCACTATATGTATGGGAGACTCCTTGTTTAAGGGCTTAAACCTGCATTCTGATCTGAGTCAAATGCTTTTTCTGTAGTCAGTAAACAATAGATATGAGAATGTATGTTTTATATAATTCCAGGCAAATGTATACATAACATTTAGGGAACATCATGTGCAAAAATCTGTGTATTCCTTCTGTGTTTTCATCAAGGATATCTATCATTAATGAGTTCACAAACAATTCTCATAATAGTTTTATATAGATGAGAAAGCAGACATAGAAGCTGATAGTTGCTTATATTTTTCTCAGTCACCTGTATTTTGTTAAAAAGTATCATTTGAGATAAGGCAGTATAGCATGGTAGATAAGGTGCTAGGTTTTGAGCTGAGTGACATAGTAGTAGCTGGATCCAGAATCAGTCCCATGACATAGGTGAGCCTCAAGCTCCTTATGTTGGAGAGAGTACCTGTGCTGAGAAAATTACAGATCTTGCATCTATTTGCATGCCATATATCTATCATCTTTTCCATTCTTTGGGATATCGTGAAACATTGAACTTTATGTATATTCATAGTGGTCACTACTAGCACAAATTTTTTATGTATTATGTTAAATCCAGACACTCTTCCTGTTACCATATTTAAATGCCATTACAAAGTACTCATCTAAGGAATGACTGTTGACAGTCAAAATGTAGTGGCTCTATTATCGTCACTGAAGAGAATAGATCATTAAAGAAATGCTGACAAATAGTTGATTCTCCCCCATCAATCTATAATCACAATTACATTTATATTAAAAAAAATCTAGATAAATTTTCTACTAGAATGTCTTGCTATTTGAGGAAGGTTAATCTCATAATTTTGCATCCTTGGGTTTTCACACTAGGTACTATGTCACTTAACTTGACAAAATGATCAAATTTGATGGCTGAAACATTTTTTTTTTTTTTGGGGGGGGTTGCCTTATTTTATGACAGTTAATCATTTCTACAGAAACAGTGGTAGTAGTGATTAATGTGATTAATTTTGTACATTTGCCATTTTTTACAATTTGTTTTAAATAAATCAGGCTGGAATTCTCTCAATCACAGACTTCTTCTATTTATCCTTTTTTCTAATTTGGCATTTAATCTTTATTCTAATTACTCATTGGAATGCACACAGATGAATAATTCTAGAATTCTTTAACACTGAAATAGCATCAGTGACTCCATTTTGCCTTTATCTACCATTTTATAAAGTTGTCTCAGTCACCCGAGTTTGGAGAAGTCCTTTCTCCTTGCCCATTCTTACCCCAACAAGAATCACCTGACTCAAAAGAATGTCACAAAACTATTCATTTTCCTTCTCTTCTCAGTGTCTTGTTTCCCAATCTCTCCAGACAACTCTCACTCTCACTTCACTGTCCACAGATCTCCTCTTCCAATAAGAAACTAGATGTTTTAACCTTTTCATCCTGTTTTTCATTCTTTTCAATCTATATAATAGAGTAACATCAAAGTTCTGGGTAATTGGCTTCTAAGAGCTTTAAACCCATTTTGTTTTATAACTGTTTGTACCATTAACTAAAGCATTAGTCTGGAGGATACCTGATTTTCTTACTTAACTATAACAGTTTTGGTGAGCCAGACATAATAGGGATCATGTGAATAGCTGTAGGGATCACAGAACCTTCACTGCAGAAATTTCCAAAAGAATAGCAAGATTTTCCACCAAGAGGGCTTTCTAAGTGAGGGAACACCCATTCTTGGATATCCACACTCTCCAACTACATCCAAAGTGAGTAGTCCTTGAGGACAGTATTGTGGGAGAGCCAATTCTACTAACCTGATGGATACCCTTTTGAGGAACTTCTTATTAACTTGGGAAGAGGGAAAACTTCTTATTCCCAAGGGGATGACTAAAAATAGAACTCTAAAATTATGTGGAAAGGGCCTAAAATATATTTTTAAAAAATCAACATAGGTCCCTGATCTGGCTCTAAGAATGGATCTTTGTCATTTAAAAAATTAAAACTTGAGATCTTTGAACCTAGGTAACTAAAATATTGTATGTATTGGTATGTTCTTTTTGACATGGTGTTTCCTTGACTCTCTTGTGCCTGCAGCCTCTGTTTTGCTGCTTATTCTATCTCTATCCTGCACTACCTCCTTCCATTTATATCCCACCTATTAATAAGACACCTCCCAATCCTCACTTCATCCCAGTGTTTTTTATTTCTGTGTAAGGACAAATTATTCCAAACTCTTAGGGGAGTAGAATGGTGTGATTTAGAATGCATCAGTCCTTCAGGCCCTCTGATCTAGCTATTAGTCAGGTTAAGACACTCTGGTTCAATGAGGATCCAGGGGCAATTATTAGGCAGTGGCAGGCAACAATAATCCTATCTGAGGAAAGATATGACTGACTTATTGGAGACATTCTTTTCCTCAGGGGAAAAAAAGCTATCAATGAGGCTGCTTTTTCCTGAAGGCAAATAATGGCAAAAAATAAAAAAGCAAAAAAAAAAAAAAAAAAAAAAAAAAAAAAAAAAAAAAAAAAAAAAAAAAAAAAAAAAAAAAAAAAAAAGGCAACAAACCAAACTAACCTCTCTAGGATCCTCAATGGAACCCAAATGACCTGTAGACCATACTAGGTTGAAATAGGCTAGAAAATATCTAATTAAGGGAATGGAAGAGTATGGCCTGAAAATTGGAATAAATTCCAAGACACTAACCAAAATAAGTATTGATAAGGTAAGGAAGGATATAACAATAACCTTCAGGCCATCTGGCCATAGGAGTGATGTAGTTTCTTCCTGTAGGCTATTTTGCCCCAGTTTACTTTATATGACCAGGATACTGAGCTCACAAATATTGTTGGCTGTCAGATAACAGCCTGTTGGCCAGTGATAACAGGATTTCTGAGACTAATGAGCAACAGTAATGAAGTGCTTAAAGTTGATACAAGCACAGAACAAAATTGGGTGCCTATCACTAGACCTAGTGATGTTTCAGGCCTAAAAACACACCTCCAGAAGGTTCCCTGTGAGCTCTGCCCAGAGACTTGGGGGCATTGCACAATAGAAACAGACCAGTTCTCAACTCCACCTTTAAGCCATAAAATTAGCATATCTAACATGAAGCACTTGGTTTCTTTAGCTTTTTCCCATAAATTTATCTTCTTTAGGAACTACATATGAATCCAAAGCTGTGCTATCTACTTTGAAGGAAGCCCTTCTCTATGCTCCTCTATTTGGCATTCCTTGGTAGAAGGTCACAGTCAGTGGGGGAACTTGGGGTAAGGTATAAGACCCTTCAGCCCAGAGGGAACTTGCTGACAATGTCTGGTTGGGCTCCTCACCTCTCCTAAGGCTCTCGGCTTTCCTGAGAAGTCAAGGGGCAGTGACAACCTGTGTTGAGACTGAAGCAGAGTGATACCAGGTGGCAAACTACAGACAATAGCAAGTTGTTTATGTGGTCCCACATGCTCATTGTTATTTTTGTTACATTTTATAAAGGGGAAAGTCCTTGAAATAAATGGACTGCATTTTCCCGCCATTCTCAGGAGTCCAGCCTCATCACTTCTCCACTAGGAAGGTATATTTTAATCACCCCGGCATGGGGACTCTAGAAAGAAGGACACAACATACCTTATTATGAGCAATCATTCTCCCTGTTTGTACAAGAATAAAGGAGGGTGGTCTTGGGGGTCCTCCCTCTGGCTCTTGGCTCTACCAGACCTTAAACCAAAAGCAATATGATTCTCATTGGTCACCAACAGGTCCTAGGGCAAACTTCATTTGGTCATTGTTTGGGACTCAATTAGCCCAACAGAATATTATAGATATACAGAATATTAATATAGATAGAAATTACTTCTACTTTGGCCAGAAATTCTAAGGGTCTTCCAATCCCAGGTTCATTCATTCATTTAGATTTTTTTGGACTGAGAGGAGAGATTCTTTGCCTCAATTCTTATCTACCTAGCCTTAATCACTGAATGGGAGAGGCTTCAGTGAAACTGAGACCTATTGAAGATCTTAGCTTCCAAAAGCCCAAGTTTCCCACTGCATTTAGGGCCATCTTCAGTCTTCCTAATCTATATCTTGCCTTTGGACCCAGATGGCTCTGGAGGACAAACTGAGGCAGATCTTGCTCAACTCTCCCTCACTTCAATCCAGTTCCCTTGCATGCCATGGCCTGGCCTCAATGATGTCATGGGCCTCTTCAAGAACAAAGGACAAACAACCACCCCCATACCCATCCCAGGCTTAGTGGGTACTTTTCCATCTTACTGAACTAGGGGTTGGAGGGCTCAACACCTACACTGACTTGAGGTAAGCATTTATGCAAGCATTTGGGACTCGGGAACCTGCCAGAAGCCACAGTCCCTTCCTGATCTCTTTAATCCCCTGAGCTTCTGTATCAGTACCCTGTAATGCTTCAATTTGATGGAAAAAAAAGAACAAGTACTGAGAACTTAAATATGTGGCTAAACAGAAGGAGTCTGGGTCATACTAGAAGGTAAGTCACTCTACCTCAGAGTTATTACAACCAGTTTTGTCTTTTAGTACATAGGAGGTAATTATGGAACTCAGGGAATTCCTGATACTATTAGAGGGCATTGGGATTACATCCCCTGTGCTCTATTTGTCATATATGAAAATAAAAAAGCTTTTAAGTAATTAGTCTCTGCTAGATTGCCAATTGCTCATATACCTTTCAAATCTCTTCAGAATGATTTTATTCAAGTCCTGCTCTGGGTCTTTTATGCTACTGCTGTCTTATTGTTGTTCAGGAGAGGTGTGGGGTGTGTTCAGGGAAGACTAGCACTGCTGAGTGAGGGTTGCTGAGCTCTTTAAAGGGCTCTTTTCTACCTGATTTCCACGTGATCCAACTAACTCTCACCTGTGACTCCAAGAAGCTCTAGAATGCACAGTGACCATACTCTAGTAAGCCGCTTTGGCAGATGGACCAAAACAGGTTGTGGGTAACCAAAGGGATCTCAAGCCTTATGGTGAGCTATAGGAGTGTCTACCCCATGCACATGAAGACTTCCCCCGATGGAATGGGTAGATGAGAACAATTTGTTCCAAAAGCCATGAAGGCAGGTGAAGTGGTTACTGTGGAATGCTTAGAGCTTGGTTAGCCAACCACTGCATCTCAAGTCATCACCAGTCATTCTTGACTCTGTCCTGAAATTGGACTGTGCGAACTATAGAAGAGAGAGTGGATGACTCCGTGAAACTCTGCCTCACTGAAATCCAATTTATTAACGAATCAAAAGACATCACCAAGCCCTTTTACCCTTTCTACCTATCTCAAAGTCTTATGACAAAGCAGCAAGTGCAGAAGTGCTGGGAATGAGCCACAGTCCTGCACACAGGGACCCAGGGCACAGGGTGGTCTTCTCACTGGAAGCAGCAGTGGAATACACAGTCCCCTGAGTGTCTGAGCAGCAGGTCTGAGATCCTTTTAAGGATCATACTGTTCACCTCCAGCAGTGAGGAAGGAGCTAGAAAAGATGCCCTGAAATTGTCTGCTTATCTAACCATGGCCTGATGATCATGAGAGGATCAAGACACTAAAGAATATACAAAAACTTGTGCAAATTCTGCTTACCATTGGTACCTGGAATGTGCATACACTTTATAGACAACACAAAATCCAGTAGACCTGAAAGATGAACAGCTCTTGTTGAGAGAGAACTCAACAGGTATCATGTCCAATTTGCAGTCTTGAGTGAAACAGAGTTGGCAAATGAAGGCCAGCTCTCTGATACTGGATAGACATGAGGCTGGTGTAGGTTTTGCAATCAAAACTAATATAGTAAACAAGCCTCTATTTCTTTCAAAAGGGGTGAACGAAAGGCTCATGACAATGCTATTGCCACTTGCAGGAAAATACCACACTACTGTCATCAGGGCTGTGCTCCTACCATGACAAACCCTGATGAGGAAAAAGAAAAATTTTATGAAGATCTGGAGATCCTTATCATCAATGTGCCAATGACTTTAATGCAAGAGTAGGCTCTGACTACCAGACATGGCAGGGAGTCCTGCATTGGGAGGAATGGAGTGGGGAAATAGCAACAGCAATGGTCACTTACTACTGAAAACTCTTGTATCTCATGACCTTCTCATCACCATCACTTTATTCTGTTTACCTAAATGCAATAAAATTTGATGGATGCACCCTCACAGCAAACATTGGCATTTAATAGACTATGTGATTATAAGGAGAAGAGACAGTCAGGATATGAAAGTGGCAAAGGCAATGTGTGGTACAGAGAGCTGGACTGATCATAGGTTTATCCTCTCCAAGCTGAATATTTGCATTCAATAAAAGCTGTGACCCCAAGGCAAAAAGACTACTAGAATAATTAATATTAATATATTAGAGCTCTTCTTTGAGAAGGAACAGTTTGCTGCTAACTTAGAGGGTAAATTGAGCCAACACAGTTGACAACAGTGGAACAGAAAAGGAGTAGATGGTTTTCAGAGATTCAGTATACAGGACTGCATTTGTTCATCTGGGTCAAAACACTCACAAATATCTAGGCTTGTTTGATGAAAATAATGGGGAAATTCAGAAGCTGCTAAAGCAAAAAAGAGAACTCTACAGAGTGTACCAGCAAGATAGTTCTTCCATCTCTAAGAAGATGGGATTCAATTCCATCAAAAGGAAAGTATATAGAAACTCAGAGAGATGCAAGATTCTTGGCTCAGTAAAAAGGCAGGTGAAATTCAGTTTTATGTTGATAGTTAACAATGCAAAGTGTTTTTATGATGCATTGAAAGCTATTTATGGGCCAAAGATCTATGGTGCATCTCAACTACTCAGTGATGATCGTGCCATACTGATTAGTGATAAGGACATGATCAGTTCCAATGGAGCAGTAATTAATTGAACCAGCTACATCCAGCAAAAGCTCTTTGGGAGATGACTAAGAACCACTACATAGAATTCCCAATCCCTATATTTTTGTCCGCCTGCATTTTTGATTTCCTTCACAGGCTAATTGTACACTATTTCAAAGTCTGATTCTTTTTGTACAGCAAAATAACTGTTTGGACATGTATACATATATTGTATTTAATTTATACTTTAACATATTTAACATGTATTGGTCAACCTGCCATCTGGGGGAGGGAGTGGGGTGAAGGAGGGGAAAAGTTGGAATAAAAGGTTTTGCAATTGTCAATGCTAAAAAATTACCCTGCATATATCTTGTAAATAAAAAGCTATAATAAAAAAAAGTAATAGTGATAAGGACATGAACCTAGAGAGATGGGTGGAACACTTCCATAGTGTTTTCAACAAACTGTCATCAATCAATTAGCAACTAAAGTCATTGTCCATTTACCTTAGGTTGAAATCAATCACTCCTAGCTCAAAATCCAACCAAAAAAGAGGTTTTGAAGGCCATTAAGCTATTTTTATGTGGCAAAGCACCTGGTGCTGATTCCATTACAACTGAGATTTATAGGGTGGGAGATCTATTGCTTATATAGAAGCTAAATGAAATTTTCCAGATTATGTGGCAAGAGGAGGTTTTGCCCCAGGAGTTCAAGGATGCGTCTACTGTCCATCTCTCTAAAGATAAAGGGAATAGTTTGTCCTGTGAAAATCAAAAGGGGGTCTCTTTTAGTTATTGCTGGCAAGACTCTTGCCAGACTCCTCCTTAATAGACTGATCCTACACCTGGAAAGTCATCTACCTGAAAGGGGATGGGGGGAAGGGGAGAAGGGGTTCAGAAGGGGCTGAGGAACTGTTGATATGATATTTGCTGCCCAACAACTCCAGGAGAAATGCTAGGAGCAGAATAGAGGTCTGTACACAACATTATCTGTACATCTGACCAAGGCCTTTAATGCCGTCAGTAACAAGGGTTTATGGAAAACTGTCAAAATTTGGTAACTCAGAGAAGTTCTCCAGTACAGTATGTCAGTTTCATGACAGGATGCTTGCCCAAGTTCTAGACAATGGATGATGCTCTTGAGCTTTCCTGGTCACCAGGGCAGTGACACAAGTTGTGTGCTTACTCCCATGCTTTTTTAGCATGTTGTTTTCAGCCATGATGTCAAATACTTTCAAAGACAAATGGGGCGTCTATGTCTACCTCACCGATGGTAAATCCTTTAACTTGAAAAATCTGTAAGCCAAACGGTGTATGACTTTTTTTTGCATATAATCGTACACTCAATGCTGCCTCCAAAGCTAAGATTCAACAAAGTATGGATCAATTCTCTGCTGCTAGTGCTAATTTTGGCCTAACAATTAGCACCAAGACAACATAAGTATTCCATCAGCCAACATTACACCATCCATATGTAGAACCATGGGATACAACAAATGGAGAAGTTTTGAACTCTATGGATAAGTGTTTGGGAGGCTCCAAAAGAAAGCATGAAAGAAAAGAAGTATTAGATTGACTACCACACTGAAGGTCTACAGAGCTGTTATGCTGACCTTATTGTTGTATGCCAGTGAAATCTGGACAGTGAATCAATATCACGCCAAGAAACTGAAATGCAAAATTTGAATTGTCCTAGAAAGATTTTGAAGATTAACTGGCAGGATAAGGTATTAGACACTGAGGTCCTTTCTTGAACTAAACTGTCAAGCATGCCAACTCTATTGTGGAGAGCACGACTTTGCTGGCCACCCTGTTTGAATGCCAAACATATGCTTATCGAAAAGACTATTTTATGGAGAACTCACACAGGGCAAGCCCTCACAAAGTGGTCAGAAACGGCAATACAAGAACACTTACAAGGTTCCACTTAAGAATTTTAGAATTGATTGTATAATGTGAGAAATAGTGGCGCAGGACTGCCCAGCATGAAGTGTCCTCATCAGAGAAGGTGCTGTGCTCTATGAGCACAGAATTAATTAGCTCAGAAGAAACTCAAGATGCACAAAGTTAGAAAAGTCATACAAAAAGATCTTTTGGTCAAATGGCAGAGCACTTCGAGCTTTTATTGGTCTGATCAGTCAGTTGGACATGCTAATTTGATTTGTCATAGTGATGTTACTTTAGTGCTTTTTGAGAAGTAAGGACAACAACCAACAACCATTTCTGTTCAGGTGGAGGCATTCCCCAAGGCTAAGAAAACTGCCTTAGTACTTAAGAAATCCCTTTTACATGAGGTGATTCCTTGCTATGGCTCTCCTCCTTGCATAGACTAATAAGGAGTCACATTTCACTGAACAGATCCCCTCCAAAATACAAAAAATTTAGGGATCTCCCTATCTTTAGGCAAAACCTATCATAGCCTCTGAGGAAGAAGCCTATAGAATGATAAATCGGCCATGTTGCTCATTTTTCAAAAGATCTGGTGCCAATATCCTGCAGCAAGTATTTGAAAAATCCTGTTAACTGCTAAAGTTCCTCCCGGTGGGAACTTACTTTCTGGCTACCTTAGTTATAGTTATGAGATCTTAGACAAAGCATGTCATAATCTTTACTCTTTTTGCTTATAATCTCTGTGATTATTTGCAGATATATAAAACTTGATGCATATTTCTAGGGACCAGATGCTCCTCTTTCCCTGTGAAGCCCCTTAAGGTAGCCTACCATTCTGTCCAATAATTTTTAGTAGATAAAGCAATTAATTAAGTGATTCGGTGGGTGGTATGAGGGGCTGTGTTTGAGGATCACATGATCAAGAGGGGAATGCAACAATGAAATAGCATTAGTGATTCCACTTTGTCCTTAATCAACCATCATACAAAGTTAAGTCTCAAAATCATCTAATTTGGAGAAGTTATAAGATTACTCTGTTCTCGTTATTCCAACTAAAGGTTAAAAAAAAATAAAATCACCTATGTTCCTTCTCTCCTCAGTGTCTCTTGATTGTCTTCTTCCAATCTCCTTTAGTCAACCTTCATCCTAACTTCACTGTTTCTAGGTCTTCTCCAATAAGAAATCCTTTCATCCTGTTTTTCACCTCCCTAAATTGCATATTAACTGGATAAAAACTAAAGTTCTGGGTTTTTAGCTACCAAGAACCTAGAATCCACTGTGATTTATAATTGTATGGATAGCTGTATAAACTGCTTGTCTGGATCACACTGGTTTTATAATTTGACTGTAACAATTTTTCCAGTATCAACAAAGAGTATTTTTTGTTTGTTAAAATATAGTCAATTTCATGCTTTGTAAGGTTCAGTGCTCACCACATCGAAAATATCCTCTTTTTTTGATGAAAGTTCTGATAGCATGAAGATTTGAGGGTTCTAAATAGTCTTGTAAAATATGATAATTATGAAAATTATCTCCTGCAATGATAACACGATGTTAGGATTATAGATTTATAACTGGAAGGAATCTTAGAGGTTAGTTACAATTCTTTTTAAAATGGCAGTGAGATTGCTCAGAGGATAGAACACAGGACTTAAAGTCAGGAAGACCAAATATGAATCATTTCTCAGACACTTTTTACCATGTTTGATCCTGGGCAAGTTACTTAACCAATTGCTGCCTCAGTTTCTTCATCTGTAAAATGGAAATAATTAATAGAACCTGCTTTTTAGGGTTGTTGTGAGGATAAAACTAAGATTACTGATGATTTGATAGGTGGGTGACAATATCCTTGGTGTAGGAATAAGTGCTGGACTTATATAAATCAGAAAAAAAATTGGCAGATAAAGAAGAAAGAGAACTTAGAGAAGATAAATCGATCAGAATTCAAAAAAAATATGAAAAGATAAGCCTTAGAAAAGAGAAAGGATAATGATGAACTAATAGAGAACTTAAATTTAATAGCTTATAAAGTAAATGGCACCATGATAAATTAACTTTCCAATTAGATATTAATAATTTTGGGAATAAATACTTTGTTGGTATTAGGATGACATCTTTTTATTGAAATAATAAATGAGCAGGATGAATAAAGGTCGAACTCAGCCTGTGATTTGAATTGCATTTAAATCATGCTAAAAATGTTGATAAATTAGGTCATACTATTCTTTTTTAAGGCAATGAACTGTCGAATATTGTTATTTTAGATTCAAAGAAGGCATACCAATAATTTTGAAACATTCCATTTCTTCTCCTTTCCAATTCTAATTTTGCTTTGGATTATAAATATATTTATAGTACTGATGTGTACATATCTATATATTTATGTATCTATGTTAGTAGTATATCACATATATACATGTATATAGATAGATATAGACACATATCTGGAAGGTTTACTTCTAAAACCGGTACTCAATTAATGGTAAAAATTATTTTTAATGTAATGTTATTATCCTGTTATTTAATTTAGTGATGACAAGTGATCATGAGACATTGATTTGCATCAGAAATCTTTATAATATAACAGAACATTCTGTTATGAAATGGCAATGATGAATAATCTGTGAGACTGAAAAAACAGAAAAATTCTTGGCTTGTCATTGGGGATTATTGAGGTGTTAATAGAACCTGTTCCTTAGGCTCAGTTCCAGGAATTGGGTGACCAATGAAAAGATACTATCTTAGGCACCTTTCTAAGTTTTCAGCCTCATATAGTATTATTCCTTCATCAATTTATCACAAAAGACTGAGTCACCTATTCTTTCAATATAGACATATGTGTCTCTTACAGGGCAGGAGACTTCCCTACTCTCCAGGGGAACAACTAAGACATAATTCCGTCTGATAGCAGTTACCAGTTTCCAGCATTGGAGAGAATATAATATTCATAAGTAGGAAGAAGGGCTAAGTACTCAACTGCTGTATACTATTGCTAAAGTATGAAGTCTTTAATACAAGGCTCTGGAAAATGGTCCCAATTCTTGAATAGCAAAATGGGAGCCTATACTATGACATATAACCAGTATCTAAGAAAACCTTGTACTTGTTGACAGAGCCAACCTAAAGTGTAGCTTTGATTACTGTTCATATTGTACACAGTTCAAACTGTCCACAGGTATCAACAAGGAGCCTTCTTTGAAGTGTCAAGGGCTGAGCTGTTAATATAAATTATTAGATTATTATTAACATTCATTCCTTTTTAGTTGTGTCTGACTCTTTGTGACCCCATTTCAGTTTTTTTTGGGCAAAGATATTAGAGTGGTTCACCATTTCCTTTTCTAGCTCAGTTTACAAATGAGGAAACTGAGGCGAACAGGGTGAAATGACTTGCCCAAGATCATACAACTATTAAGTTTCCAAGGTCATGTCTGAATGCAGGAAAATGAAATTCCTTCCTCCAAACCACCTCACTACCTATTATTAATATTCATGACAACATAAACATAATAATAAATCTAATATGGCTTAAAGCCTGTCAAACGATTGTTATGTATCTCATAGGCAACTAATATCATTTAGAGAAATTTTCAACTTTATCTCCAAAGATAGCTGAGGGATAAAATAAGAAATAAATAGGACCTGAGGTGGATTCTGTTTTAAGAGGAGAAAGAGAAGGGAGAGTACAAAATATAAACATGGAGGATATGGTAAAGAGGGTAGAAATCCGATGAATCTAACTTATTTGAAATGGACAAAGCTTGTTTAATGAGTAAGTAAGTAAGTACATCAAAATTCAATAGGAAAACAAGTGGGAATTTGTGGGGAAGGAATATTCACAAGCAAAATAAATGTCCTTATCCAGGGGGGAATAAAAAGGAGTTGGGTGTGGGGTAAAGAACTATAAACTAAGGTGGTACCACAAATTGCTTATTAGATACCTGGAGAATGGTTAAACAAATTGTGGTATATAAACATAATGAAATGTTATTGGGCAATAAAAAGTAATGAGGAATCATTTCTAAAAATACTCAGGAATATAAACTGATGAAGAAATAAGTGGATTAATTAATTTTTAATTAAGAGTAATAATTTATATAAGGACAATAATCTGCAAGGAAAAATATTTCTGAAAGACTTTGATCAAAGCAATGACCAAACTGTCTCCATTTTTATGATACTCATATATATCTATATCTATATATTTATATATTTATATTTATGTGAAAGACTACCTTCCGTGTGGATTTCTTTGACTTGATGATGCTAATTTGTTATAAGGGCTTTCCTTTCCTTTCTTTCTCTTTGCTAAGGGGTATAAGGGATAGAGGAAAACAATAGCATTGCTAAAAAAAAAAAGCCATTATGACATTTTACAAAATGCATGGAAAGGAACAGAAGGAAATTAGAAAGAAGCACAGACAAGCAGGGCAGTTTTGAAAGGACCACCCTGAATTTACAACAAACTGTTTGAAAAGTAGTATAGAGATTCACAATTTCATATAGAATTCTTTTTTTGTTGTAATTTATTCTATTATGTATCTACAAATGATCTTTTGGGATTTGGAATTACATGTATGGAAATACAGCCATCATTTTTGATGTTTTAGAAATTAAATTTAACTGGGTGCAAAAGATAAAGAAATAAAAGTATTCAACTTAAATGGAACAAACCCAGTGGAAACAGTGGGTGACATCACTTAAAAAATTAAAAACAGTCTCAAAAGATCATGCTCAAAAGTAGTGAATTAAGAGAGAAAAAGACAGAAGAGAGTATTCAGTCAAGTTTAAAATGAATTCAAAACACTGAAAATGTTAATCTGAAAAGAGTGAAGCATTTACAAGTTTCAGTAAAAGACTTAGTTGCTTTGCCCAATTCTTGCTGCATGATGTGGGCTTCTATAGCCTTTTCCATAACTGAGGGTCTGGCCTACATGATCTCAGGTCCCTTCCAGTTTTGGATTCATGATTCTGTACATTACTCAAAGGTCATGTGACTTGGTGAACTGGTGTGGGAATCAAGAGACCTGAAATATCAATATGCTGAATTATCTCTGTAAAGTTCTCTCACTTTTAACCAGTCTCTTCCTTTGCAAAATGGTTGAATAAAACTTGTCAATCCCTTAAGGTTCTAGGTATTATACTTGAAATACTCCACTGAAAGGGGGTTATTAGTAAGAGGTATCTAACTTTTGAATAATGTGATTGATAGTGTCTTATAAATGTTACTTATGGTAGAGAAATCTCTAACCTAAAGAGGTGTTATGCTAACACAAAGGGCTAATGCATCTTAGATACCAAGTTCCATCTACAATTCTGTAATTATACTGCTAAAACACAGGAAAGCCTTTTGAATGAAAACATTTTCCTGTTCTGACTCTAGGCTACTTGCTCATTGTTAACATTCTATGTATATGCACTCTATTAATAATTGCTGCCTAATGAAAATTCATTAAGTTAACAATTTACTACTAGCAGGTATATTGTGATGACTGATGTGACAATACTATTATTAAAAAGTAAATGTCAGGACAGCTAGTTGGTGTAGTGGATAGAGCACCAGTCCTTAGGTCGGGAGGACCTGACTTCAAATCTGCTCTTGACACTTAATATTTCCTAGCTATGTGAGCCTGGGCAAGCCACTTAATCCCAATTGCCTCAGCCAAAAACAAAATAAAAACAGAAAAAAAAGTAAATGTCTTTGATATCTTTGAAAACATTTCTTTACTTGACTAGCACTTCTGCTGCTTCTCATTTTCTGTGTTCCTGATATGAATAAGTCATTTTCAAAACAAAAATGACGATTTTATACCCAGAATAAAAGGTAGCAAGCTAACTAAAAATCATTGCTTTCTTCACAATCATTTGAATATAGAGGAAATATGACTTCCTGACTAAAAAATAATTATTCAAAATTAGCAAGTTCTTCTTAATTCCTATATGATAGCTCATTGAATAATGAAAGAGCCCTGTACCTGGAAGTCCCAGAGCAGAAATTCAGGGCTAGAAGGGACCTTACAGATTACCAAGCACAACATGGAACAGTGATCAGCAACTATCCCTTCTGCAACATATGTTACTAATAAGAGGAGAACTAGTGAGAGAGGGCACCCAGTGCCTTCTGAGAATGCTTGTCCCATTTTTGCACAGTGACAAGTGTTAGGGAGTTTTCCTAAAATGTAGCTAAAAAACAGCTCTGCAGCTTCTATCGATGGCTCCCTAGAGTCAAAGATAGCCTAGTTTCTTTTCCACAAACTGACATCTAGACCAGGGCTTCTCAAACTTTTTCCATTTGAGACTCCTTTTTGCCTGAGAAATTTTTATGCAATCTCAGGTACATAAAATAGGTATATAAACCAAACATTTCCTGATAAATAATTCCAGCTGACTAACCTTTTTTTTTTTTTTTTTTTTTTCCCCTTCTTGGTAAACATTGTAGTTCTTTAAAAAATTCCTCATATACCATGGTTTCTAGTCTTCTCACTATCATGGTCATTGGTCATTTTCTTTAGATATAGTCTAAGTTAACAATGTTCTTAACTAACATGTGGTACCCATTACTGAAACAATCTCTAGTTGTGCTGTCCTAAATCTAACTGAACAGACTTGGTTTGAATTTCATCTCTGACATTTACTACCTTTGGTCACAGGCAAGTCACTTAATTTTTTAAACTCAAGTTTCCTCATCTATAAAATAGGGATAACACTTGAATTATCTACCTCATGGGATGACTGTAAGAAAAGCACTTAGTACACTTTAAAGTGCTATATAAATAAGTGAGCCATTATTATTATTATGCATTGTTGCAGAAACAGGAGGGAGCAGTTGCTCCTAGCGATGAGACCAAGCTAAATGCAACATATGCCCCTTTCCAGAAGAAGTATGAAGCTCCAGAATCTTATCCTTCATATGTATGTGTGAATGGCTTGAGGAGGAAGAACAGAGGCCCAAGAAGGGCATCTTTGCCCCCAAATATCTCCTCTATTTATTCTTCAGTAATTCAGTGAATCTGTGATCCAGTTAGGCAGGGTTCTTTTTCCATTGGTGCAATATCAAACTACCCCTACCCCCCTAACTTGAGTGAATCTTGCTTAACTTTTTCTGAACCATCTGCAGAGGATTCACCTAATAAGCTGGAGGCCCTCTTCCAATTTTTTTTTCATAGTTAGTGGATATGAGCACAACTTGTCTGACCACATGTTTTCTATTCCATGCCCTTTGTATGTGCCTGGCCAGTCCTCTTGTTTGAGTCAAACATGTCCCTGATAAGTCTTTTAATGTCACTTTTATATAAAATCCTTGCTGGTTATTTACCATAGGCAACTTTCACCTATTTGTGTCTTTCCATTGCCATAAAGATCTTCTCAAATTTAAAAATTTATACTCTTTCTGAGATGATGGTATTTTGTAATCCTAATTCTTTTGGGGGGTGGTGGTGGGTGTGAGGGCATCTGTGATTTCATCGTATGGAACTTTCTGAACAGGACACTCTTTCATCAATGCAAATCAGTACCTTTTCTGACATTTAGTTTTAGGGAATTGCTTAGGGCACTGAGAGGTTAAGTCATTTGCCAGTGTTAACATGTGTCCAATTTTGGACATGAATGCAGGTCTTTTTACTAAAATGTTAAGGTCCTCTTTCACCCAAGAGACTGGAGCATTTCAATCTATTTATCCATGAAGCAAAAAATTCCTCTTCTTTTGGCCCTACTGGCCAGTTCCATTTTGAGTCGACTGGGGTACAAATTCTTATCTATACAAATATATAGACTGAATTTGCACTAGAGTATATCTATTATGGATCACAAATCCAATTCCCTGGAAGGACCCTGAAGTGATCCAACCTCCTGGGTAAAAGTGGACTGTAACATTTTATACTCACATTTCTAAATCTATTTTGGTACCAAAAGGGCTGATGAGCCTGAAGAACAAAGGTAGCTTATGATAATGAATTCAGCATACTGTGAAAGTATCAGAGAATAAAGAAGCTCATAAAAAGCTATTTCAAATAAGACAGAACACTGACTAAAATTCCCTCTTGTAGATGAGAGCAGAATATAACAACCAAATGTTGTGAACTTGAGGGCACTGCACTGGAAATTTCTTTTTCCTTAGCATTCAACTTCTACTTTTTTTCCCCTTATACCAAGACTAATATTTTATAGAATACCTTGAAATTCTTAGGGAAAATGTAAGATCCTTAAATAATTATAAAATGAGAATTTAAAATGCATTTTTAAGAACTCCTCTTCCAATGATATAGGGAATAGAAAAGGGAATAGCAAAAAAATAGCAATAGGGGATAAGTCACTGCCTAGGTTATGCCCCTATGAATAGAAATCCATGGCCAGAAACTCCACACATTAATTCTGATAAGGGAACTGGCAAGAATAAAGGAAAAAAACTACTGGTTTAGCTGTGGACATTTTCGTTGAAGGAAACTAGCCCACAACATTTACTAGCTCATTTGGACACACTCCATATTTCAATATTCTTCCTATACTATGATCAAATTCTATTATGTGCTAAGTATTGTACCTTATAGATCCTAAGTGAGATGCAGTAGAAGAAAAAGACAAAATCTCCATGCCTAAATAGATTCAAAGAAGAAAATTATGAATGTATTCCTTGACATAATATGATTAGGGGCTGCTTTATTTTTGTTTTTTCTTTTTTTATCTCTAAGGTCTAGCATAGTACCTGACACATACAGGAGCTTAATGCTAAATGATTGATTGATATATAGTAATGCAAGTGCTTAGTACACAGTGTCATGCACAGAGCAATAGTTTAATTTTTGTTGAAAAGACATGGATATGAAGAACAATTAAAATGCAATCAATTCCTAATTATCCATTGTTGATTGTCTGAAACAAAATTTAACTTCAAATTGTTTTTCAATTATTACTCTACTTATTTCTAAGCTAACTCTTCCTTCCACTTTGCTGGAATGCACTCAGGAAATGCAAATTGACTTAAGATGCAGCCTAAAGATTAGAGCAGTTTGGGAGTCAGGAACACATGGATTCAATCCTGTGGGTCTTTCAGGACTCTAGGAGAATCCTGTAAGTTGGATAAGCCATTATTATACATCAGTGAAAAAAACTTCATCAGGAGGTCTCAATATGGATGAAATCAGATTTCACCTATCTTAAAAAGGGAAAAATATCATTAGAAAGGTAAATCTACAAAAAAGAAATGTTTTTCCAAATCAAATACTGAGAATTAAGAAATATTTTTTTTTGGCTTCTTGGTGATAGTACATGCATATGCGTCACAGAAACTAGGAACTGGGATCATAAATATGAAGCCAGTGTGGTAGCAGAGCAGAATGGGTTAGAAGTTAGGAGACCTGGGTTATAGTCCTGGTTCTTTCACAGGAGAGGTGTGTGATATTAACCAAGTCATTTAATCTCTTTGTGTTTCAGTTCTCTTTCACCTAACATAGAAATCTCATGAAGATGAAATGAGATAATATGGGTACAAAGTGTTTGGAACACAGAGGTATTGTTCAATCTTCTCTGCTGAAATCGTACCATCATGGCATAAAGGTGATCCTGCAAGCTCAAAGAGTTTTCCAGCATAAGCCTTTCTCAAGCCAGGAAATTTGAAGCTCAGCCCAGGGACAGAGTGGGCCTGTCATCCATCTAACTGGCTAATAGGAGGCATTTATTCTGTACCTATCTGGCTGGTGCTGTGTGAGCACTAGGGAAACAAAGTAAGGCATAAAACAATCTCTGCCTTCAAGGAGCTCATATTTTACTGGGAAAGATGAGCATGAAAATATCTAGGTATATCCAAGATATATACAGGGTAGACAGAAAGTAATTTCAGAGGAAAGTTAACTTTAACAACTGGAGACTAGGAAAAGAACTTCTGCAAAAGGTAGGAAGCCAAGGAAACTAAAAATGAGAAATGAGGAGGGAAGAACATTATTGCATTAGAGGAATGCCAGTGCAGAGACATGGAGAGAAGGAATTGTTGCAGTTGCAACATGTATACTGGATGTTCATGTAGCTGGATTACAGGGAGTATAGAAGGGAATAAAATGTAAGAAGAATGGAAAAAGTAAAAAAAGACCAGGTTGCCAAATAAAGGCTTTTATGTTTGATCCTGGAGATGACAGGGAGTCCTTAGACTTTATTGAGTAAATGTGTGGGAAGAGGGAGATGGTCAGATTTATGCTTTAGGAAAATCAGTTGAGCAGTTGAGTGAAAGATGGATTGGAGGGGGAGATACTTGAGGTAGGGAGATGAATTAGAAGGCTATTATAATCGTCCACAGCACCTAGAAAGATGCTGAAGGAATGAATTGAATGGGGTATAAGTTTGAGTAGGTTGAAGGGGAAATATAAAATTTATGAAGGTAGAAATGACTTCTAGTCATTGGTGACAGATTAGATACACAAAGTGAAAATCAATATTTGAAGATAACATAATGGTTTCAAATTTGGAATAACGAAAGGATGGGTATTGCCTTTTGTTTGGAAGAAAAGGATTCTGAAGAAAAAATATTAAGTTAATAAGAAAGATAAGTTGGAAATGTCTAAGATACATCCAATTTGAGATGTCCAAAATGAAGTTGTGATGTGGAACTGGAGCTTAGGAGACTTAGGAACTAGGAAAAGAGATATGGGAATCACCTGTTAGAGGTGAGTTAAAGTTATGGAACCTGATATAAAAATCAAATGAGACAGGACAGGGAAAAAGAGAAGAGAGTCCAGAAGTTTTGGGGATACAAAAGATCAGTGGCATAACATAGATAAAAGACACACTATAAAACCATGAGGAGTGGTCAGATAGCAGGAGAACCAAGGAGCTAACAGTGTCACTAAATTTTAGAAAGCAGAGAGCACCGCAGAGATGGTCAATGGTATTAAATGTATACAGAGGTTTGGATGGATAAAAAGATAACTGGTAATGTTTGAGAGGATAATTTCATTTTAGTGATAAGGTTAGAGGCCTGATTACATAGGGTTAATATGAGTGAGAAAAGTCCACTTATGGTATACAGCTTTCCCAGGAAGTTTAGCTTAAAAATGGTACAGCAGATTTACTCAAAGTTTCATCGCCAGAAAAATGGCAATGAGGTCATGAATTTTTTTAGTTAGGCCAACCAACTCTTTAGGGTTGGGATCTATATTAGTGATATGATAGACGCAGTGGTAAAATCTCAGATTCTTTTAAGTGTCAAAATACTCTATTGAAACCAGATATTATTTATACCATAAAGCAGATATCTAAAAAGCAGTGGGATGTAGTGGGAAAAGAACTAAACTTGGAATCAGAAGACCTGCTTTGCCTCCTGACTCAAAAATGTTGGAACTGGAACAACACAGGCAAATCCATCTCCTCTCACATCCTTTCCTTTACTCATCTGCAAAATAAGAATGATGACATTTGTATTGCCAACTTCATAGAGTACTGTGAGGGGAATGTTTTGAAACCTTAAAAGATTACAAAAATCAGGCATTTTCAATGGAAAAGTGTTGAGTACTAAGGGAATTGAGAAGTTTAAATGATGCTGGGCAAGGTTGGTATTATACTACCGATGTGAACAAAAAAGGGAATTCTAGAGATAGCAGCCCAAGAGTAAAATGAAACCCCATTTTAGAATCACTGGCCAATAAACATATGGATGGTTCAAGGGCTTACTAATAATTTTGGGTTTTTTACATTTCAATCAATGACAAATTAATCTTGGATTTTACTAATACGAAGAGAACACTTATAATAGATGAAGAATCTCCACTCTTTGGTTTAATTCAATCTATTTTTTAGGACAAGTACCAAGTTACTCCTAGGATCATATAGATTTAGAGCTCAAAGGGATTTTAAAGATCATTGAGTAAAACTACCACTTTTTAATAAATTAGGTGAATTTCTCAGAGTCACATGGCTAGTAAGATGTTTTTTCAGGTCTGCAATCACAAAACCCACAACATGCTTTAAATAGGTTGTCAGTGATATTTTACAAAGGCCATAAAATGAATACTAATGTTTCATGAAAAGTTGTCTTTTGTCATTATTATGCTTAGTTTTTTCCTTCTATTTAACAGATTTTCATAAGACTACACATGCAGTCGTGGAAGGAATCTCAGAAGCCTCCAACTCTCATTTTGCAGAGAGCAAAAAAGAGGACTAGATAGTTCATGAAGGAGCTTCCCTTAGATCATACAGGTACTAAGTAGCACAACTAGAAATTAAAGCCAAGTTCTTGGCTTCAAATTCATTACTTTTTTCCCTGTGTCTCTTTTCTTTTATGTTGTATGTGTTTCTTTCTTTAGGTACTTGTCTCTTCAATTCACCAAATGTAGAGCTAAGGTTCAGCTTTATTATTTATTCAATAGGTTTTTTTGCTTTCTATTTTTCCTTTAAAAGATCAGCAGGCATTTGGAACTATGCCCAACGGGCTATAAAACTGTGCATACCCTTAGATCCAGTAGTGTCTCTACTGGGTCTGCATCCCAAAGAAATCATAAAAGAGGGAAAAGTACCCACATGTATAAAAATGTTTGTAGCAGCTCTTTTTGTGGCAGCAAGGAACTGGAAAATTATTGGATGCCCATCAGTTGAAGAATGGCTGAGTAAGTTGTGCTATTTGAATGCAATAGAAATGATGAACAGGCTGATTTCAGAAAATCCTGGAAAAACTTACATGAATTGATGCTTTGTGAAGTGAGCAGAACCAGGAGAACATTAAACATAGTAACAGAAAGATTATGTGATGATCAACTATGACAGGCTTAGCTCTTTTCAGCAATACAGTGATCCAAGACAATTCCAATAGACCTAGGACGGAAAATGCCATCTGCATTCAGAGAAAGAACTATGGAGATGAAATGCAGATCAAAGCATATTTTCACCCTTTTTTTGTTTTTTTCTTTCTTTCCTTTCACAACATGACTAATATGGAAATAAGTTTAAAATGACTGCATACATATAAACTATATTAGATTCTTTGCTGCCTTGGGGAGGGAGGTGAGGAAGAGAGAAAAAAATTTGAAACTCAAAATCTTACAAAAGTGAATGCTGAAAATTATCTTTATATGTAATTGGAAAAAATAAAATACTACTGAAAAACATACACACATATGTTGTTTTCCACAGAAAAGAATTCCTTACTCTGATCTACACAAGTGAATAATAATTCCTATTTTCATTAGTGCTTTAAGATTTACAAAGCATTTTGCACTATTGATTGATCAATCTTATGGATATCCTTTTGTAGGTACAATTTTATAAGTAAATGGACATATATGTGGGAGAAGTAGGATCTCTTTTGTTAGAAATGTCATTGGACATTTATTTTAGAGGATCCTAAAGGCTTTTAGTTTTCAACTGTCCCCTCATAAAATGCACCTATTAGTGGCCAACATAACACCCAAAGCTTTCCTTGTTATCTTGGCTTGAAGTCAAAGCTGAGTGACTGGGTCACATGATCAGTACTTTAGGATAGAGTAAGATATATGCTGAAAGGGGACATGGAAGAAGCAATTTCCATCTGTAAAATAATAATGATATTTATACTATCTCTCTCTTAAAGTTGTTATAAACAAAGTCCTTTGTGAACCTTAAAGTACTATAGAAATGAGAATTATTTTTATTGCTGTATATAGGACTAAGAACATAGTGAGTAATTCTGGGATTGCTTTTATATCCTAGTTCTGACCTTGTAAACTCATCATAGAGATGTCTTCTGTGTTCCAGCTTCCATACAGCTGGGGAGACAAAATAAACATATTTCAAATAATTAGAGAATAATTAAGTTCTCAAATCTGTGGTAATGACTATAAACACAGTAGGAGTTCAGAGAGGGAGAGATCAATTTGTACTCAAGCAGACCATTCAAGTAGGACGAATGCTGAGCGAATGAATGAATGAATGAGAAGGTGTCATGGAAAAGATATAACCTGAAGAATGCTTATTTAAACAACCTACTCAGAGAAGGGAGTGCATCCTAGTTGAAGAAAATAACTTGAGGAAATGTCCAGGAAAGGAAACGAGATACAGCTTGAGCAAAGGGTTGTAAGAAGATCTTTGTCATGGGGACATATTATAGACAGAGAAAGGGAAAAAAAAAACCCAGAGAAAAGAAAAACTGGATTTGGAGTTGGATAATCAGAGTTCAAGTCTTTGCTCTTCTATTTAGTGCTTGTGTGACTAAGTTATTTAATTTCTTTGGGCAGTATTTTCTTTATCTGCAAAATAAGAAAGAGGATGTATTGGAGATTGTCATGATACCCACCCCATACCAGGTCTATAATCCCAAGGTGACAGACAACATTTTTTATTTCATGAATTTTCTTATGGCTGGCTCTAATTCTTTCAACATGGTAACATTTCAAACCTGGGAGCCTTTTCAAGATTTTGACACTCCCTACTAATGAAATATAGGGACTCATGATTTTGTTTCTTTGAATAATATGGTGACCATGGTGATGGTTATCACTATCAACAACTAAATATTTCATGTGGAAAGATAGAACTGTCTTTTTAGTAAAAATAACAGCTCACACATTTATGTAGTGCTTTTAGGTTTGCAAAGTACTTTATATTTAGTACAATAAGCCTGTAAAATAGGTGCTATTACCCTTATTTTGAAGTTGAGGTAACTGAAGCACACTAAAGTAACCTGTTTGGGTTTACACAGCTAGGAAGTGTTTAAGGAAGGAGTCAAATTCAGGTTTTCCTAATTCCAAGTCCAGAACGCTATCTACTGTACTCCCTAATAACATAGTACCCTACATATCTATAAGTAGTTGAGATTTTTCAAAGCTATCTTACATACAATATTTCACAAATACTTTGAAGTAGATAAAACAGGCAGTGTTATCCATAGTTTATTGATGAGGAAAATGATGCTCAGAGAGGATAGATTTATATGACCTGGAATAGAACTCTTGACCTCGGTATCATTCACCCTTGATTATGGAGAGAGCTGAGGCATTGATGGTAATTTCTGTGAATATTAGATATTATGCCTTTTTCTTCCAAGAAACTGACTGAATATTAAAATTTCTGATGTGCAGAAATGTGATACATTTACATATGCATATGGAGATACATAAGTATATCTACATATACACACATGTTAATAGTATAAACCATTTAGCTACAGGAGATCCTGCAGAAAAAATAAAATCTCACTAAAATAGTTGTGTGAAAATTAAGTTATTAGACAGTCACTAAGGCCATTTCTAACTATAAAATTCTGTGACTCTGTGAGTAGGCCACCAATAATGAATTATTTTTTATGCCGAAATCTATGAATAGATTACATATGCATGGATAAGTTAATATGATCTTATTCAACTTTTCATTTATTAATAAATAATCTTTGTGACTATCATGATAAAGAACTTGTCTCAAGAATCAATCATTCAAAATAAATCCAGTTAAGAAAGTAAAGGTTTGATGCCTATTAATGAGATGAGTTGGATTTCAACAAGTATTTATTAAGTACCTGCTATGTACTACGAAATAAAGATAACCCTCAAGAAGCTTCTATTCTATAAGGATATATGACAAAATATATGTATCATTGTGTGGTGTTCTCTTCTTTAAAATATAATGGTTCTCTCTAGGAGCAGGTTTCTTGGAAAGGTTTTCTGGAGGCAGCCTTAGTTTCAGTTCAGAGTAATAATCATTCCAAATACAGCCAGCTGATAAAATCCAAACGTTTATTTTTTCCAAGAGCTCTTGCAGCTTTGTCCTTTGTTCCTGCCTCTGCTTTCTTCAGCCTCCAGCCAGAACAAAGGTGGAAGATGGAATGAATCTGACTCCACCTTTGAGAGTTGGGCTTGTGGGCTTCCTCCCAGAGTGCTCTTTTCCGACTCCTGGCAACGTTCCGAACTGACTGACGCTCCCCTTCCAATCTTTTCAACTGAACTCCTGACTGAGCCTCTGTCAGCTTCTTATATATAATCTCTTAAAGGTTGACTCCTCTTCTGAGGGAAGGATTAAGGGAGGTGTGAATTCACAAAGTTACAAAATTAACTTTGTGAATCTCCCATACTTGTGAACTCCAATGAGTACTTAAATACATTAGTGAGTTAGAGAATTTGATAAGTACCATGCTAAATTAGGCAACTGACTTCACTTTGTAAGGATTTGCTCTAATGTGTGAACCAATAAGCATCGTATCTATTCCATTGAGTTAATACTAGGATTCTAACATCTCCCTTGAGTTATCACCTTGTTTCAAGTTCTGGCTTATAGCATCATTGGTCTAGATATCAATGTAATCCTTATCAAACTGCAGCTGCTTTTTTTTTTTTATTATTTTTTTTTATTTAATAGCCTTTTATTTACAGGTTATATGCATGGATAACTTTACAGCGTTAACAATTGCCAAACCTCTTGTTCCAATTTTTCAGCTCTTACCTCCCACCGCCTCCCCCAGATGGCAGGATGACCAGTAGATGTTAAATACATTAAAATATAAATTAGATACACAATATGTATATATGACCAAAACATTATTTTGCTATACAAAAAGACTTTGAAATATTGTACAATTAGCTTGTGAAGGAAATCAAAAATGCAGGTGGGCATAAATATAGGGATTGGGAATTCAATGTAATGGTTTTTAGTCATCTCCCAAAGTTCTTTCTCTGGGCATAGTTGGTTCAGTTCATTACTGCTCCATTGGAAATGATTTGGTTGATCTCATTGCTGAGGATGGCCAGGTCCATCAGAACTGGTCATCATATAGTGTTGTTGTTGAAGTATATAATGATCTCCTGGTCCTGCTCATTTCACTCAGCATCAGTTCGTGTAAGTCTCTCCAGGCCTTTGTGAAATCATCCTGTTGGTCATTTCTTACAGAACAGTAATATTCCATAACATTCATATACCACAATTTATTCAGCCATTCTCTAACTGATGGACATCCATTCAGTTTCCAGTTTCTAGCCACTACAAAAAGGGCTGCCACAAACATTCGTGCACATACAGGTCCCTTTCCCTTCTTTATAATCTCTTTGGGATATAAGCCCAGTAGTAACACTGCTGGATCAAAGGGTATGCACAGTTTGATAACTTTTGAGCATAGTTCCAAACTACTCTCCAAAATGGTTGGATTCGTTCACAACTCCACCAACAATGCATCAATGTCCCAGTTTTCCCACATCCCCTCCAACAATCATTATTTTTTCCTGTCATCTTAGCCAATCTGACAGGTGTGTAGTAGTATCTTAGAGTTGTCTTAATTTGCATTTCTCTGATTAATAATGACTTGGAGCATCTTTTCATATGACTAGAAATAGTTTCAATTTCTTCATCTGAGAATTGTCTGTTCATATCCTTTGACCATTTTTCAATTGGAGAATGGCTTGAATTTTTATAAATTAGAGTTAATTCTCTATATATTTTGGAAATGAGTCCTTTATCAGAACCTTTGACTGTAAAAATATTTTCCCAGTTTATTGCTTCCCTTCTAATCTTGTCTGCATTAGTTTTGTTTGTACAAAAACTTTTCAGTTTGGTATAATCGAAATTTTCTATTTTGTGATCAGTAATGATCTCTAGTTCTGCTTTGGTCATAAAGACCTTCCCCTTCCACAGGTCTGAGAGGTAAACTATCCTGTGTTCCTCTAATTTATTAATAATTTCATTCTTTATGCCTAGGTCATGAACCCATTTTGACCTTATCTTGGTGTACGGTGTTAAGTGTGGATCAATGCCTAGTTTCACTGCAGCTTCTTTTGACTAAATTCACATTTTACTACTAAATGTAGATTTTAATAACTTTTGTTATAGATATGAACTACGTTTTAGCTAATGTCTCAAAGGAGGAAAGAAACTAATGAATTAGAATGAATTAGAGTTCTGGTTATTTTATGCAGGATAATCAGATGCCAGGTCCTACTGATTTAATTTCCACATGTCTGTTGTATTTATTTCCTCATTACCTCACATACTACTATCATCAACTCTTATCTGAAATACTGTAATAGTTTCTTAAATGGTTTCCTTTCTCCAATCCATTCTTCACATTGCTCCCCAAATACTCTTTTTAACACAGAGTTCCTATTTGGTCATTTCTCTATTCAAAAGGTTGCAATGATTTCCCACTCAAAAACACCAATCAATGTCTCTTCATTTTTCCTGAAGCATGTTGTCTGGATTTTTAAATGAGTACTATCAAATTCTAGCATGCTTCATATTTATTGTTCTTAAGGAAATAAACAGCTGGCAACTCATTAATGTCTTTGCAAGGTTGAACCTTATGAGACTATCACTGATTATTTCCCAAACTACAAAAAATAGAAAAAGTTTTTTATGTTGGATTGTCTAAAAGACTTTTGGTAGAATATCTTGTAGGAAGTCTTGCTAACTTAAGACCTGTGTTTGTAATTCTGTAATGTTCTTTGTTAGTTTTGTGGAGGTCTTGGAAGCAGCCTTCTTTTCAGTAGAGTAATCACTACAAGAATAGCCAGGTGTTAAAGTCCAATTTTTTTTTATTATCTCCTTCACAATCTAGTTTCCTTACCTGGGGCCAGCTTTTGAAAGAATCTTTCAGACCCACCTTGGTCTCAGTGGGGGAAATGCAGGAGGCCAGCCACCATGGTGGTGTAAGATGAAGTGAATGAATCTGGGTCTCCTTGGCTACAAGAGCTCTCGCCTCCAGTCCTCTTGTCTTCTCTGGTTCTGATTCTGACTGAGTTTGTCCCAGCTTTATATGCTCTATCTTAATTACATTACCGTAGGTGTGAATCTAATAGAACTATATTAAGTGCTAAGTGCATGTACTGAACTAGAGAACTATTAATCACCATACTAAAGTAGATAACCATTGTCTTTATCAATTCCACTGAGTTGGCACCTTGTAAGAATCCTTGTTTTAAGTACAGAGTTCTGGCCCATAACATATTTCCTATTATATACTGATGAGACTTAAAATTCAGAAGAATTCAACTTTATTAACATCACAGTATGGGGACTGCACAAGGTTCTAAAATAAAGGTGTGAATTTCTATTTGAAAGTGACATTTTAAAAAGGAGAGCATGTGATACTTCTGTAATATTGAGGAAGAAATGGCAGTTGGAATTATTTTTGACCACAAAAATAGTCAATATGAATGTTACATATTTGGGATCCAAGAAAAAAGTAGTTTTACTTAGAAAACAAATCAATCATATAATAAACAAAAATAATTTACAGTGTTCTTTAGTACACACATTAGAAAAGGCCCAAGTAAAATGGGTAATTTAAAAGTTGTAAAGAAATGAAAAGCAAAAAGATTGCTTTGGAATATCCATGGAGAGATTTTTTTAAATTACAAAAGATAGATTTTAATGCTGTTGCCATATAATTTTGCTTTTAATGGTCACAAAACCTAAAATTTAACTACTGATATTACCACATGCTATATCTTTTTAAAAAGTAAATTTAAATTTTACCCACTGAGTCATATCCTGATTTGACATAATTAACTGTACAATTAATCTGTTATGCTGTTGATATATAAAAATGAAATAACATTCATTTATGTAGACTGATTACTCTAAGTTTCATTGCATTTAACTTGTCTTGATCAATTCCACTGAGTTAGCACCTTGTAAAAATCCTTGATTTAAGTATGGAGTTGAGCATTTATACTTTTCTGTGTAAGGGTGAGGTTAAAAGATGGTGCCTGTGAGGCCTGAAATGCATTACAAGTTACTTTGTACAACTGATCCTGAGTAAGACTTAAAATTAACAGGATGTGTGTTCCTTGTAAGCTGAAACTATCTTGCCTTTTCTCTTTGTATCTTAGCATGGTGTTTTGTACATGGTAATTAACTTAATAAATGCTTTTTCATTCATTTGTTAATTGTTAATTTGTTAATTACTCTGTAATATTATAGTTAGAGAATACATAAGCAGACTTATTAATGTGAAAGTCTTTCCTGCATTAGTGGTTTTTGCACAGTCACACTAATAAGTATAAAAATTAAAATTAAAATATTAAAGCTAGTAGAATAAAAATGAGAAAAAGAATGGCATGATGAAAACAGGGAAATAGAAATAAAAAACACAAATCTGCACTACACTGAAATTACTGAAAAGTTTAATTGATGAAAAGTTAGTTACCATAGCATGGAAATCAAAAAATGTCTTACCAGTTGATGCTTGACTTACTTGTCAAGTGGAGAGACTAACAGCCAGGAAAAATAATAGTTTAGAATATAAACTTATTTGTAAAATCTTGGAAAGAAGAATGAGAGGTTACAAATAATGACACTTTATGAAACAGATTGGCAGTAGAGAGTAAAATCATCTGAAAGAGAATTTGGAAAGTTGGCTATTCTAAGTCATTTCAAGAGCATATAATGCTGAAAATGCAAGTAAGACAACAAACAGGAGAAAAATGAGAGAGATATGCAATAATCTATAATAATCTTTTTTTTTTTTTTTGAGAACCAAGAACAGTAAATCCAATAAACTTGGACTAAAGTATGTGCTTAACGGAGATAAAAATCATACAAATGAGAGCAAAGAAGGGAAAGGCAGCTAGATAAGCAGACATAGAAGAGATATATGGAGGGAATGCAATTGTGAATACTAAAGAACTGATTTATAAAGTATACAATGGAGGGGATGATACCAATGATGAGGGAAAAATTATAGATCTTCTTCATTAATTCTGGAAAAAGACCACCGAGAGAATATTTATAACTATCAGTCCTCTAATGAGAATTTACACCTCTCCTACCCCAAAGCTTGATAAGGATTTTTATGGGAAACAGCTAAGTGTTTCTGACAGATTGTAAAGTTTTCTAGATATTTTTGTCTTTTGGATAACATCATGGCCACTGAATCAAACTTTATAATTAAGACTTGGCCTTAGCAGTCATACAAGAACAGAATATCCAGTGATGAAATCATAAATTCATTGAAGGACATATCAAATTTTAAAAAGATATAAAGTTACTTAACACGTAAATTTTAGAATAAACAAACTAGTAATATGGCGAACGCTGGAACAACAAAAGTTAGTTTTAAGCTTTTAGTTTCCCAGAATTTGAAACAGCACAAGAGCTAGTCAAGTCTTAATCTCATTATACAGCAGCAGGCACATGGAAAACATTTAGAGGAACATACTTCCACTCTCCCTTCTTCAAAATTAAGCCGACCAACATAGCACACATCAACAGAGTAAACATCCAGAGACTATATACAATTTATAACCTTGCACTAGTTAATTATTGATGATGAACTTACAATGATCATTTATTGGGGGCCATCCTGCAGTAACTGCTTTTAATTAAGCATTTACTTAACCATTTTCTCGTTTCACAGAATACCTACTCTTTAGGGTTATAAAGTTTATTATAACTCAATCATTTCCCAATCCCAAAATCACAAAGGATGAAACTATAGAAAGATTTTAGAATATCCTACAAAATTTTGATTCTTAAGACAACAATGAAAAAGGAGAAATATAACATTTTTAGTATTACCCCAACTGTGTTGTATGGTATTTATCCCACCTTAGGATAAGTTATAAAGGCCCTGATTAAAAAAAAAAGAGAGAGAGAGCAAGAAATAGAGCTTTAAGCCTTCATGGGACTACTCAATAGCTTCTTCCTCTTTTTTTTTAAGTAACCTCTGGCATTAGGCTACTTGCTTGGCACGGTGGTTAGAGTGTTGAGTCTGAAGTCAGAAAGCTATCTTTCTGAGTTCAGTTTTGGCTTCAGATACTTAGTAGCTGTGTGGCCATGGGCAAGCCTTCTAAACCAATATGCTCCAGTTTTCTCACCTGTAAAAAGACCTGGAGAAGAAAATAGCAAGCTATTCCAATGCTAAGAAAATCCCAAATGAGGTCACAAAGAGTTGGATATGACTGAAAATGACTGAACAACAACTAATACGAGGATCTCACAGCCTTTTGAGCCAATGATAGAATATATTACCATGAACATAAATGCTATTTCTTGCCATGGATATTTTAATGTATAATTTTACTGTAGAGTGTGATAGCTCTGCTATCACACAAAATGCTGGTAAGGTACTACTGATAAGAAGCCTCTAGTGGAGCTCTGGAACTACAAGCTTAATTATGTTACCATATACACTATACTAGAGCCTTTTCCTCAGTGCTTAAGATTTATCTTGCAAAGTAATACTTAATGCTGGTGTTTTCAATATCCTGCTATTAGGAGAACACTATGATAACGCTTAATGCTTATAAAACACCATGCTAGGTGCTGGGAAGACAAAGATTTAAAAATGACACTTGCCTTCTCTCAAAAGAACTTACATTTTTCTGGGGGAGATGTAGAGAAGAATGAGAATTTACCTATAAATGATTTAACAGAATTGGTATCATAAATTATGAACATATAACTCTTAACTAGACAGAATCACTACTCTGATAGGTGGGACAAAAGCAGTGCTGAACTTGGAGTCAGGAAGACATCAGTTCAAATTTATCTTCAGATGTAAGAAAACCGAGTACAGAACAATTCATAGAAAAAGCGAACAATGGACTAGTAAGGATAGTCAAAGGTAAATTTAGGAGAAGTGAGACAGTGAGAGAGGTGTAACTCTGGGCAAGTCATTTAAACTGCCTCAGTTTCCTCATCTGCAAAGTAGAGGTAATAAGAAACCTGTCTTCCAAGGTTATTGGGAAGATAACATGAGATATTTGTAAAATGCTTTGAAAACCTACATAAATGTCAGCTATTATTTTTAATATTGGTTTTAAAATAAAACAATTATTTTAAATTAATTTCTTGTAATTTAATACTGCCAACTGGCATTACTCCATTTATGCAGCATTCAAAACAAAGGGATAATTTCTTGGGTTTTTAAAAAACAATGTATGACATTTTAATACAGCAAACAGAAACTTGAAACTTATAGTGTACCTTGATTATGTAAACTGATAATTTTTTTTAAAAAGCAGAATAATTTGTTTTTATGCTTTATTAGAATAAATTGTGCATAACAAAATGCATACAGTCAATGCATAATAGAAATCATCTTTCCAATTTAAGGCTACTTTTGGATTCCTGTTTTAATTCAATTTTGCATTATAACTATGACATCATAGATTAATTATTACATATAACATTACTTTGAACCTGAGAAGGAAAATAAATGCTGCTTGAAAAAAATTACTCTGGGTTGGCATTTGGTTCGAGTCAGGAGCAACAAACCTCAAGGTTGCATTTGACATTTAGATCATCCTCAGCCCTGGTTAATTATTCTCTAAGTTATGGCCAGGACTCTTTTCTTACAGTGGTCCATCAAGTGATCCTTCACCTTAGCTTAGACCATCCCTAGCTTCTAGGTTTTCCCTTTTTGCAGTGTTTACTGTATGATTTGTTTTCCCTTATCATTATTGTTTTAGCTTCTTATGACCTTCCATTTAACTATTCCTATATACTTTTGGCATATCTTTGGGGATCTCCTGAAGCAGTAGTTTTGGGGACAGAAAGTCCAAGGGAGGAAGACTGGGGATAGGAATGTCCTTAGCTTTCCCTGTATCTGCTGCTAACTCTTGCAAGGTAATCTCTGAAGGGAGCAGCAGCCCCCATAATTCAGATTTTTCTACAATATCTATATCCAATTCCTTTTCAAAGGAAGTGTTTTGGAGTCTGGCCTTTTCAGCTCAGAGCTGCTTGTTTTCTCAACCTTTCATTTGCCAGCCACAAGAAACTCTTTTTGTGTTACTTCAGATCAGCAGTCTTCGTTGACTGCTCCTATGTTATTGTTCTGTCATCTTTTGGGGCTTTCCTGCCTTTATGATGGGTCTTTCCTCTTCTGGAGAAATGGAGTGTTTGGGTTCCTGACCTTTGACACAGCTGGTGAGGGCTTCTCAGGGGCAGTACTGAGACCTCTGTACAATTTGGCCCTCAGACCCATGCTTGACAGATAGCTTGTATAATGTCAGAAGAGTGGTTCCTTCAGAGGCCTGTTGAGCTTTTCACCTTTCCTAAATATGGGAGAGTTGTTTCATGTGGATATGTGTAATTCCAATGATATCTGAACCTTCTCAGACTACATCAGTTTCATGCCTTCAGAAAGCTATGCAGCTGCCTTCTGGTGACAGGAAATGGCCTCATTATATTCCCCTGCAACTAATGACTAGTCTGCTTTCCTGTTCTGTTGATGAGCCAGGTTGAAGGGCTTGTCCATCACTTCTATAGATGCTGGAAGAAGGAAGGCGAGGCTCTGGTGGGCCTTCTTCTGCTTCTTCCTCCCTCTCTTTAGCTGTTGCTAGAACCAGAGCTATTTCTGTTACTGTTGTTATTATCTTCATTATCTAGCATTCTGCAATTTAGTCAAACCACCTTTCCCTCTGTTCTTCCCACCTTCATACCTTTGCATGGCAAGCATCCTCCATGCTTGTTATCTCCAACTCAGTGAATTATTTTTCTTTAAAAAGAAGTTTAAGCACCATCTTCCACATGACACAACTGGTATAAACTATTAAGAAGATTTTAGTATAATGAAGAGAGTACTGGTAGAAAAAAAATGCCAGTATCAGAAAAACTGTCTTCACATTCCAGTTCTGACATTTACTATGGGATTTTGAGAACACTATATACTTTATGCCTCCTTATGCTCACCTATAAAAAATTTGGGTAATAATACGCATACTCCCTACCTCACAAGGCTGTTGTACAGAGATCGCTTTGTAGAGTTAAAGTGCTAATAAGTGTGGATTATTATCATCATTACAAATTGAGGATGCTCTAACATGTCTGACAAGAGATAGAGGACACTGACTAATAAGGCTTATTAAGTTTATCTTTTTATTCTATGCCCAACAATTAATTAGTTCTCAAAAGACATCAAGGTTTGCCTTGATGGCTTCCTTTGAGACAGATGAAATTTATGAAACAAAAAGTAATACATTATTGATGTTACTCTGGGTTAACAGGCATTTAGGAGCTGTCCAAGGTGATTTCCTGCACTTATAATTGAAGATATGGATTTTGTGTCAACAAAGTCCACATTGTGGAGATACCTATGTGGCACTGTCAGACACACTGATCATGTAAGAAAATGTTTACTTCAGGTTCACTTGACAACACCCTTCTTGATCTTTGCTGTGTTTGATCTTGCTATTTCTTCATATTAATTACTCTCTCTTCTCCTAATTACACAAACAACATAGTGCTAAGGTTCAGAGAACCAAAGCCTTCAAAAACACACTTTCTGCTTCTTTCCGAACTCTTAGTGTGAGAGTTCTCCAACCTTGGCCCATTTATCTCTATATTTTCTTCTTGTGAAGCTCATTTACATCCAATTTCAACTACAGCCTCAATGCAGATTACGTTTAAATCTACATGTACTAACTTTTCAATTCTAGACCTGCATCTTCAGCTGCCTAGATTCATGTTTTAAGAGCACCTTCAGATAAGTGAGCCCAAACTAATCTTATTTCTCCTAAACCTTTTCTTCCTAATTTCATTATTTTTGTCTATAGTATTTTCTCAGTCTCTTAAGTATCAAAGTTTGGGATTATCATTCACACTTCCATCTCCCTCACCATTTATAATCAATTTGTTATCCAGTGTTTTTAATTCTACCATTGCATTCTACCTTTTTCTCTGTTTCTTTCCACTGCCACAGATCTTTTGTAGCTATTCTACCTTGTCGGATTATGTCCACACAAAGGTGAGCATGAAAGTATTCTCAACAGCAAGGGTATACACACAGACATATACATATATACTCAGACCAACAAGTTGAAAAGCAAAATAGCACTTATTTTAACCTGTGGAACCTGCCACTTAGTTATTTTTGAAGGACTGGACTATTATTACTAGAATCCTAGACTTTGCCTTTTACTAGCTGCCTTCTCTGACCTTTGCTCAGGTTTTGCTTTTGACACTTTCTGCTTCAGGCACTGCCTTCTCCCTTAACCCTTTCAGCTCTGACTTGTACATCCAAATCTAGAACTTGGGTTGTTCATATCATGATTCTGACTTTCAGGCAATTAGGTTCTTCCTAGACTTTTGATGTTCCTTCAGAAGACAAAATAGTCTCAGGATCATGTCACCCTATGGTGAGATTTATTATATGGTTTAGCAATAGGGTTAAATTGAGCTGATTTCCAATGAACTAATTCTTTTGATACTAAATTATACAACTAGCAGAAAGTGACATTAGAATTAAAAAAAAACCTTTTGGGAACAAGTGAATGTGATAAAGTGTGATTTGGCCTTATTTCTCACAAGTAGGAAAAACTTGATTTTTTTTTTTTAATAACTGAATTTGATTTGTCTTTGGATCTGCTGAAAATATAACTGGAATGAAGAGTTTTATTAGGCTAAAACTAATAGAAGTGGCTTTTGATACTGCACTATGTTAAAATAATGTCAGCTGTTTCCAAGCAGTCAAAAAAAAAAAAAAAAAAAAAAAAAAAAAAAGCAAAACAAAATAACTATGGCCAACTTATTACCTGCTTTGAATCTAGTCTTCTTAATTGATTTATTCTATTACCCAACTAAAATCTCCTGAGAATTAGGCAATTGTTTCCTGATTCTATATGTTTTAAATATGAAAGTTTGGGAAACATGCATCTTATCTCATAAATTATCATTTTAAATTTCCAATATGCAAAAGGACAGTATAATTTTCTGTCTGACATCATAGTTATTACTATAGAAACAACTGTAGTGTCATAAACATAGGTTTGCAGTGAGATGCTTAGAAAGCAATCTTAGGAGTATTAAAGCAGGATATATACTCTTATGTAAAGGATGTGTAAACCCATTTCATGGGAAATAAAATCAATTAAAAGTGACATGCCATATGATAATTGGAAATAAGTGTGGACTTTTTACATGGAGATGTTATGAGCCAGACTGAATGGAATTGATAGAAACAATGCTTAAGTTAAAACTTTGAGAGTCCACACATTAGCTCACACATTTGGGAGATTTCAGGGTTCAGTATGAGATATCCAAATTCACACCTCCCATAATCTCACTCTCAGAGGAGGAGTCAACCTTTGAGTTCACACCTCTAAAAGAGCATAAAAACAGCTGAGCTCAGTCAGGAGAGTTCAGGTGAAAAGATTGAGAGGGGAGTGTCAGTTGGAGATTGAGAAGTCATGATTCGGAGTTGAGCTAGAGGCAGAAGCTGGAAGAGCTAAAAGACAAGCTGCAAGAGCTCTTGGAACCAAGGAGGGAGATAGGCTTCTAAGAAAACTAACCGTGCTATTTTGGAAGAGACGATAAAAGACTGTACTTTAATCCCTGGCTGTATTTGAGTTGACTATTACATGGAACTGAAACTAAGGCTGCCTCCAGAAACGTCCCCAAGAGACCTGCTCCCACAGAGAACCATCATGTATTTTAGAAAAGGAGAGACCACCACATGGAAAGATAGTTTGCAACATTCATATTTGCAATCTTGTGATCCACATAGTCTACCCTCTTTCCACACTGCCTCCCATAAACAGCAAACAATCTACTATAGGTCAAACATGTGAAATTCTTTTAAACATATTTCCATATTTGTCATGTTGTACAAGAAAAATCAGATCAAAAGGTGAAAGAAAGAGAAAATATGGGGAAAAAACCAAGCAAACAAAACAACAAAAGGTGAAAATATGCTTTGATCCACATTTGGTTTCCATAGTTCTTTTTCTGGATATGGATGCTCTTTCCATCACAAGTCTATTAGAATTGCCTTGAATTGATAAGTACTTTTCTAAAGTAAATATGGGATAGAGGGAATCATGAAAGATATGTTTCTTTTTACTATAAAATTAAAAAGCCTTTGCTTAATTAAAATAGAATCAGAAAAGAACTGAAGAGTGGGAAAATATTCACTGTTATCACCAATAAAGTTTTGATATTCAAAACACACAGGGAATTGAAAAAAATACATCAGACTGGAATTCATTTCTCAGTTAGATATGTAGCCAAAGGATTTATCATTTTCCAAAGAACTGCAAACTACAAATGACCAGGTGAAGACACACTCCAAATCACAAATAAGATACAAACTAAAATCAATGAGTTTTTACCTGAAACCATTCAAACTGGCAGAGATGACAAAAATAGCAGAAATCTTTATTGGAAAGACAAGTACACTAAACAATGCTGTGAATTGGTTCAACCAATTATGTACAAAAGTGAATACACTGTCAACATACTTTGACCTAACAATCCTATAATATTGTGGAAATATTATATCCTGAGGAAGTCAAAGACAGAATGTAAAGTCCAATATATTTCCAAAATATTTGTAGAAGTACTCTTTGTGATAACGAAGAGTAGAAATAAAGTTGGGTATCCACTGATTCAAGAATGGCTAAAAATATTTGATACATGAATATATTAGGATATTATTTGTACAGCTGGGAATAATATGAAGAATCTGAAAAGTATGCTACAGCAAAATGAAATAAATGAAACCAAGACAACAACATATACGGCAAAAACAATGTGAATAAAAAGATCATTAAAAGGAATAATAGAAAATTTGATAAAGGTCTCTAAAAACATTTTCTCAGAATAGAGAGATGAGGAATTACTAGTAAGAATACGATATACCAACGTGGTCTCTATAGATGTTTTAGCTCTAATTGTGTTTAAGTCAAGGGAGAGCTTAATAGTTGAATGTTTTAAACAAATGCAATATTTTCACATTTTGCTTAATATAAAGGGTGTTAAAAAATATTTTAAGATTATTAAGCAAATATGGAACTATATGTTTAGGGCTCCTGAAGATTTCACTTACTTTGCCTCTTTGTTTTTCATAAGATTCAATGTATATAGGGAATTTGGTATATTTGCTGCATTTAGGGAGATGCTTTCTCAACTGTTTATTTAATGATTACTATGTTTAAGGCATTGTGCTAGGTGCTAGGGATAAAGAAAAAAAAAAATTGTCCTTGCTATCTCTATATTTGATTGAAAAGAAACATTTACAACTTGTAAGAAGGACTGGCCAATTTGCTCAGAATGTACTATTGAGTATATGTAGAATGCTACTAGGTTGATGCAATGTTCACGTGGGCTTAGGATCATGTGCAGACATCCTACAATTGGTTTTGGTGCTTTAGCCTCATGATGATGAATCTCTTTGACTGTCTAAGTAGCTTAAATTGGAGATGCATTCAAAAGGTAATGGATGACCAGATTGCTGGGCTTTTTTTCCTTCTGACTTCTTCTTGCCTGGCAGTGAAACAAGAGACAACATTAGGGTCTCCCCATCTGAGGCCAATATGTAGCCTGTGTGGCTCATGAATATGGGTCTCAGTTCTCTGCTGTGGAAATTGGTCTTTTACTTTAGGTACATGGGATGGAGAAAGAGGTTAAGCAATGAAATTCACAAGGGTTTTGCAGACAGTTTAGCACCAAAACTCCAAGAAGTGGAGACTGGCTTTCAAGACCCAGTCTGTTGATATAGGGACTCTTTCAGCAATGAGGCTATATTTGGGATTGTACTTGATAATATCAATCTAAGTAGAAAATGGGTGAAGTGTGAGCCCAATTTCCCTAGTTATAAGTAGTATAGGGGAGTGTGTATTGGGGAGGAGAGGAAGCATATATTGAGAGGTAAATATCTCACTGTAAAATTAAATAGATCCTAATTGATTAAATGAAATTAATGTGTTAAATTATTAGCCATTAGAGTTTGTAAGTGAAAATATATTAGAATGGGGGCTTGAGCCAACATATATGTTGAGTCAACAGCTTTATAGAAAAGAATTAACCCTAAATTAACTGGGGTAGTTTCAGGGTAGAACAGTAAGGCCAGAGTATTTGTTGATAGTTGAATGATAAGACAAATATACTCAAGGTAATTTGGAAGAGGAGAGGCCATTAAAAACTGGAGGGTGAAGGGAGGAATCAGGAAAAAACCTTATGTAGAAGTTGGTAGCTGAGAGGAACCTTGAAGGAAGTTAAAGATTCTAAGAATGACCAAAGTGAGGAAAAAGAGCATTCCGTGTATTTGTGTGTGTGTGTGTGGCCTATGAAAAGGCATGGAATCAGACATGGAAAAAGCAAACAGTTCAGTTTGATTAGAATGTAGAGTACAAGATGGGAGGCACAAATCAAGTCTGAATAGATCAGAGTCAGGTTGTGAAGTGCTTTAAATGCCAAACAAGAATTTACATTTTATTATAGGAGCCACGAAAACTTTTTTGAGCAGGACAGTAACATGATTAGACCTGAGAATTATTGATATCAATTTGCCAGCCATGTGGAGGATAGAAAAGAAGGAGAGAACTTGAGGACGGGGAGACAAATTAAGAGGCTACTGCAATAGCCCAGAGAAAGGGCTAACCCTTTATAAGAAATGTTATTGAAGTAGACTTATCCCAACTTGGTAACTGAGTAGGATATGGGAAGTAAAGGAAAATGTATAGTAAAGGATGATTCTGTAATTTTATGCCAATGATAGAAAAGGCCACAGTGCTTTCTAAAGAAACAGGTCAGTCATGAAGAGGGGTGACTTTGAGATTAAAGATAATGAGCTCCCTTTTAGAAATGTTGAGTTTGACATACCTATGTGAAATACAGTTGCATAATCCGGAGAAGGTGGAATTTAGGAGATGTGGGGAGAAGGCTGGCAATGGCAAACTGGTAGAATCAATGAAGACTATGTAGAGCATTAATAGGTCTTATCATTTTTGAAAATTATCTGTAAACATGATTACTATGTTAAAATCTGTAAGAACACTATTGGGACTACTACTTATTGTTCGTATTACTTAGAAATGAAAAAGGAAATGTGGACGTTAATACACTTTCCATAACACAACACCAATCATCAATGCTTGTCATAAGGGTTCTCCATTCTCCATGTTGGGTTTTACATGTGAGGAAACTCCAAAGAGTGGGCATAGTTACTGAAAACAGTGGCTGAGTAAGTAGCATTAGATGTGATAAAAAGAACAGGAATGTGAATTTTGGACATAGGCTCAAATCTCTCATAATTATTACCAGAGTCTTACTTTAGATTTACTATCTTAGTTCTCAGAAATAGTACAGATTGAGTAGATGCTACTATTATTCCCATTTTTTTAATTTAATGAAACTAAGGCATACACAGAAAAAGTCACTTGTCTAGGATCAAACATCTAGTGTCTGAAACTGAATTTGAACTCAGGTCTTCTTGAGTGCAAGCCCAGAGTTCTATCCACTGAATCATTTACCTGCCAAATACAGAGTTAATTTTCTATTTGACTAACATTCACTAAGTATTTCCCTTGTTTAAGTTTCTGGAGATGTAAATAAAAATTTAATTATTCTCTTTTTGGAGTTTATTGTTTAAAATGGGACTATAACTATTATTACTGTTAAGTCATTTTGCAGTTAGGTCCAACTCTTTGTGACCCTGTTGGGATTTTCTTGGCAAGAATACTGGTATAATTTGCCATTTTCTTCTCAAGCTCAATTTACAGATGACAATCTGGGGCAAACAGGGTTAAGTGACTTGGCCAAGGTCACCCAGCTAATAAAGATTTGAGGCAGGATTTGAACTCAGAGAGTATTCCTGATTTCAGGCTTGAGCTCTCTAGCTGCTTAATAAGACATATACACAAATAAGTATGATACAACTATGATTATGACAGGAGAAAATCTGAAAAACTCTAATACATATTTCATTAATTCAATGGAAATGTTAATAAAATATACTGTTGCATTTTATCTATGTACATTTTTTCTGCACAAGATTTTTGAATAAATTTCATCCCTTTTAAATTGTACATTAGGAAACTTGCAGCTAACATAGGTGGTTCAGGCATTTAGCCCAACTCCAACACAACTGCTCCAGTAAAAACCTCAAAAAATGATCAAGAAAGCCAATAAGAACTAGAGAGTGATTTCTTCTACCAGAATTTCATCTCACAAAAATCAGCCAGAGATGCATACACAAAAAAGTGTCAGTTGAGGTAAATAAACTGGTACCTTCTCAATGAGCTTATGATGGCCTTTAAAATCTTGTAACCTGAAGGATTCTGTCATGAGGGAGCAGGAATAAAAAAGTTTTCTTCAGAAAGTACCAAGGAAACCAGAAATCTACAATGTAGTTAGAAAACCCTATAACTTTTAAGAGCTCCAGTGAGCATGGTGGCACAGAAGTACTCAAACGCAGGGGCTCCAATATCCACAGTACTCTGAATGTAGTTGCCATAGTGGTTCCTCAAGTCCCATCATGCTGAATCTCAATGAACTGAATTCAGTAGGTAGAGATAATTGCAAGGACTTAGGTGACTCAGGTTAAGTCCAAAGAGGGACCGGGACCATCAACCCACTTAAAATCATAGCAGTGGGAGGAGTTTGGCCTTCCCCATTTCAGGAATTAAAACTAGAGATGAGTAAATCAAAGATATTGATTAGGATAAAATTATTGAAGCTCTAGGAACAAGTTATTCTGTAACCTCTACAGTCACAACTAAAAAATTGAAATTCTTGAGAAAAGAATTAGAATAAGTGTCTTAGAAATTAAAATGGTTCATCTTATGTAAGTGATGGAACTCCCAGGAAATTGGCAGATATGAAAAAGAAATCAATAAATTCATGAAAGAGAAAGTATTAGAATAAAATTAAAAGAATTTTAAAAAACACAAGTCATCTGGTACCAGAAAGAACAGGCCTGCACAACAGGTCAAGTAGAGATTTAAGAATCGTTGGTGCTCTTTTTGTTCTGGTTATTTTTTCACAACATAACAAATGTGGAAATGTTTAATAAGATTGTATAATTATAGCTTTTATTAGATTGCTTGCAGTTTTGGGGAGGGAGAGGAAAAAAAAATCAAAACGTATTTATAAAAGTGAATGTTCAATATAAAGGGCTGAAACTCTTGAGTTGATACACTGAGGTCAGGACAACCAAGCACTTAAGGCTAACTACCGACTAGACAATACTCTATTAGCATATGCTTGGAAAATGATCCTCCCCACTATTCTGTACTAGTCAATCTTTTGGTGTATACAGAGAATTGTGGGAAGGATTAGATGCAGGGGTCCTCAAACTTTTTAAATAGGGGGCCAGTTCACTGTCCCTCAGACTGTTGGAGGGCTGGACTATAGTAAAAACAAAAACTTTGTTTTCTGGGCCTTTAAATAAAGAAATTTCATAGCCCTGGGTGAGGGGGATAATTGCCCTCAGCTGCTGCATCTGGCCCTCAGGCCAGTTTGATGACCCCTGAATTAAAGGGTGGAATAAGACTAGCCAGAGTCACTTCTGAGTGAGAGAGTCGAGGAACCTCTCGTAGTGGAGTAGTGGAGATCCTGTGTCCATCCAATTCACTCCTACCCCTAAAGACCAAGAATAAAGACCAAAGACTTTTGCCTGTTCTGATTCCAGCTGATTCTAAGGTTTCCAGGGTGCTAACTTGGTCTTCACAGTTGAAAACTATCTTTACATATAGTTAGAAAAAATAAAATATTAAATGAGAAAAACAAACATAAAAACCAAAACAGAGAGACAGATAATATATCATTTGACTCCCAAGCATCTTACTTCAAATTCTCTGCTATATTCCAGATAGCTATTTCAGGTCAGTGGAACTGATGTGAGGTTTTAGATGTAATTTCCAGTAATCGCACTAATAGAAGACTGATTTATATAATCACTGCAAATACAAAATGCTACAGAAGTACTAGTAACAGCAACTAAAAATACATAACCTAAAATCAATATAATGATATTGATAAAACAGAGAGAAGGGTGATGAAGGAGATTTGAAATCATATTTTGGAAGGAACTATGTTTATCTTAAAGAAGTCTTGGAGTGAAGGTGCTGGGGTGAAATAGGAAAAGTCTCTACATTTGAAAGACTGCCCAATTCTAGGGTCAACTCACTGATTTGGTAAAAACCATTCTAACCATTAAGTAGGGGAATGAACTCATCATCACTGCAGATGTATTTAAATGAATGCTGGAAGATTCAGTAGATAGGATTAATTTATGTTATACTTAATAGACTTTGAGGTCCCTTTAACTCTAAGGTTCTGATTTTTTTCAATTCAAGAATCCTAAGAATTTTTGCTTGGACCTCCCTCATTTTTAGTTCACACACTGTAAAAGAACTTACTATGAATCCCTCCAAAACTCCAACTTTTCTTTTCAGCCTTCTTTTTTTCATAGTACTTCTGCATATTTTTAGTGAACTTTTTGTTATCTCCTCACATGTAGGGTGTTCATGTCAGTAATATACTTTCATCTCACCAGGAGATCATTATATACTTCAACAACAATACTATATGATGACCAGTTCTGATGGATCAGGCCATCCTCAGCAACGAGATCAACCAAATCATTTCCAATGGAGCAGTAATGAACTGAACCAGCTATGCCCAGAAAAAGAACTCTGGGAGATGACTAAAAACCATTACATTAAATTCCCAATCCCTATATTTTTGTCCACCTGCATTTTTGATTTCCTTCACAAGCTAATTGTACAATATTTCAAAATCTTTTTGTATAGCAAAATAATGTTTTGGTCATATATACTTATTGTGTATCTAATTTATATTTTAATGTATTTAACATCTACTGGTCATCCTGCCATCTGGGGGAGGGGGTGGGGGGGTAAGAGGTGAAAAATTGGAACAAGAGGTTTGGCAATTGTTAACGCTGTAAAGTTATCCATGCATATAACCTGTAAATAAAAGGCTATTAAATTAAAAAAAAAATAAATCCATTAAACTGAAAATATAGCTCTCTAGAAGGGATGCTATGCATCGCATAGCCTAACCTTATTTTACAAATAAGAAAACTTAAGCCTAAATTGGTTGTCCCAAGTTCTAGGTCAAAATCTCTGCATATACCCCATACAAATTAGTATATGATAAGCTCATTGAAGTCAGTTTTTTTTTCACCGTACTTCTAACTTCTAGTACGGATGCTCTGCAGGAAAAAATATTTACTGCATTGTATTACATTAAGGTGTAATTCAACCAAGACTTGCTCATGTTTCCCACTTCTGCAATGGTCACCTTAGTGTTGAACTTGTAAAGATTCTTTTCCAGTAAGCTCTCGGGGCCTTACAGATCATCCAGCCCATTCAAGTTACCGAAGTTTCTTAATGGAGATAAATTATTTCTTTTTCTGGATTGGCTGATCTTTAAGAACCGCCTTTCAGTTCTAAATGGATGATTCAGAGACATTCCGCCCCGCCCCCAATATCACACCTATTTTTAGGTTATTTCCTCTTAAAGTGGTTCTCTTGGGGTACAACTTCAGAGGATATAGGCGTGAGTCCTGGCTCCTTCAGGAATTAATTACGTGTCTTATTAATACCAATTAACCTCTCCGGGCTTCAATTTCCTTATTTGGGTAAGGGTTTGACCCAGAGGTCTTTGAAAAAAGCCCCTTCTAGTCCTAGATGTGTCCAGCCTCCCGCATGCCGTCCACCTTTCCCTTCCAGAGTATCATTTTGAAAGGCAAAGCTTAGTATTCTTTCGGTATTTTCCGTTTTCCTGCTGAGCTGACGCATAATAAACGTTTGCTTCCTACAAGAGGGCCCCCGCCATAGTTAGCTGAAGCGATAGCTCCCGAATTGGCGACAACTATTTGGACTAACGGACTAAAAGGACCTTTAAGTGTCTCCATTTTCACGGGAGAATCAATCAACACGCATTTATTTATTAAGGGCCTATTTGGGGGTCAGCGAAGACAGCGCGCCGCGCGGGAAGGAGTGCCGGATTGGGGTTCCCAGGGCCTGGGTTCCGATCTCGACTGGGGGCTTCTAGGTGGCTCGGGGCACCTTTCTGGGCCTCATTTGGGATCCCTCTCAGCCCTCTGGCCTTCTTTACCCGCCCCACGCCTAGGCAGCCAGCGGCGCGCCCCCCAAGCACTAACCTGACCAGGTCGGTCATGCAGGAGCCTACCACCACCACGGCCGCGTCTGGCTGTAACCCCGCTGCGGAGGCCGCCATAGTGAGCGCGAGTCGGGCCTGCGGATCCGCGCTGAACTTTGCCCTTTGCCCTCTACCTTGAGTTGGGCGCACCGCGTCCCTCCCCTCCCGGACGACGAGACGAGGACCTTTCCCCTCCCCCTCTTCTCCCTTCTCCTTCCCTCCCCTAAAGCAGCCACTCGGCGGGTATCTTTCCATGTGCCTGATACAAATTATTCCTCCAGCTCTACTATTCCTCTTCCGTAAGGGTTTCCTCGCCTATATCCGTCCTTTCCTCTCATTTCGGGCCCTCTTCGCGATTGTCAGGTTATTTGGTTATCAAGAGAGTCGGAAGTGGGGTGGGGGAGGAGAACTTTCAGGCGCCAACCTGACTACCCACCGCCCTGCACTCCCAGATTTTCAATGTTCGAGAGCGCGCACGTCCACAGGCTTGCGGGCGGGCCGCGGCGGGGGCGTGCACGTCCCCGGACGGCGCTGCGCGTTGTGGGCGGGGGCGCGCTTGGGGAGTGTGCACGGCGCGCGCGTTGTAGCCGGTGTCTGCGTCTGTCGGGCTGTAGTCGCAGGTACTCGGTGTGGGGCTCGGTTGCGGGCGGCGGGGAACCGAACCGAACAGGTGACATCAGGAAGGGAGCCGGAAGGCGCCGCCTCTTCTCAGAGAGCCTTGGGCCCGCCCAGGCGCCTCCCTTCCCCCTTCCCCACCCCCGCGCGATATTTCCCCTCAGCCTGAGCCCACCAGGCCCACGCCTCGTCTTCCTCCTTTTAGGCCCGCTCAGCCTCGGGCCCTCCCCAAGTGTGAGTAGGGAAACTATGGGTAAGGAGAGTGGCTCCGAGGGCAATCGGCGCTGGATCTGGAGTCAGGAAGACCCGAGTTCGAATCCCACCTCGGACACTTTGTAGCAGGCTTGCAGCAATAACAATACCACATCTATCCCCTGGAGAGCCTTTTGGAGAAGCAAATGAGAGATTAGATGTAAAACGCGTTGCAAATGTTCAAACGCTCGACATGGGCGAGCTATTAACCCCATTTTACAGATGTGGAAATTAGACTGAGGGAGAGTGCAAGGGAGAGCGTCAGGGACGAGGTCTTTTGGCCATTTCCGGGGTTGTTGTGAAGCTCAAATGAGAAAACACCATCCTGTCTATGCTTTTCACCACCTTGTGACTTTAGACAAGTCCATAATTTGTTTGCCCATCTGTTAAAGGATAGGGTTGAACTAGACCTGTTAGGCCCCTTCTAGTAATAAACTTGAAATCTTGGGATTTTAGAGCACTTTGGAAACCTTAAAGTGCTGTGTGAACACCAGCGATTTTTAATGACTTAGTATTGGTTGAGCAGAATGAAATTTTCTTTTCAGAGCCTCTGAGTAGCAAGAGAGTGACTGGTTATTATTCTTTTCCTTTCCCTAGAGGGTTTCCTCCCGGGCCCTTTGCTGGGTTGGGACATAAGTACACTATCTCCTTGCCTGGGGATGTTATTTCAGTGATTCAGCACATGTCCTCCCCCCCCCTCACTTTATTTTCTGTGGCCTTGATATAGGGTAGTCTATAAGTGGGCTTACCGTTGGCGGACAATATGGGCCTCTTCAGGCAGTCACTTTGGATTAATTTATGATGATTAGGTCTTTCCACTGGGTAGTTTATATCAGATTATTATGTATGTGCATTAGTTAGTCCCTTCCGCGTTCATTTCCAACAATTAACCCTAAAATGACCTTTGACCATGGAAATAGCATATTCAGTTCTGGGTTTATGTTAAGGGAACCTTTCCACAGACCTCTTTGAAAAGCAATTTTTGCATAAAGGGGTTTTTGCTAGATGAGTGGGGAGGCAGTAGGGAGGCAGGAAGAGAGTCATTCGGGCCTTAGAGTTGGCAGCAGAGAAATTGAGAGCGAGAGCAGGACCAGCTAATGGGTACCTGGGCACAAGTCAAGAGAAGATGGGGGACCCACAGTTGGAGACAGACACACAAGGAATGGCAGAAGACAAAAATTGAGGGTCACATTGTGGGATAGACTAACAAAGGTCTCAAGCCAATTGCTTAACTGACAGTATCAGTGGGGTCTCTCCTGCTTTCTCTGCTTTGGTGTTGTAAATGCAAGCCGTGGAGTATCAAGTGGAGGGCAGGAAGGAGAGAAAGAACACAATTATGGATTTTTTGGGAATGTGAATTTTTCAGAGTTTTTTACAAAGTCAAATTTCCCTAACAGAATAACTATATAACTTCTTTTTGTCTTCATTGGCCTGCTTTAGTTGGAAGGCAACTTTAACTGAAGTGCATTGCATAAAGGAATATTTTACTTTATTTTTTATTTATTTCTTTTTCTTTTTTTTTTAATTTAATAGCCTTTTATTTACAGGTTATATGCATGGGTAACTTTACAGCATTAACAATGGCCAAACCTCTTGTTCCAATTTTTCCCCTCTTACCCCCCCACCCCCTCCCCCAGACGGCAGGATGACCAGTAGATGTTAAATATATTAAAATATAAATTAGATACACAATAAGTATTCATGACCAAACCGTTATTTTGCTGTAGAAAAAGAATCAGACTCTGAAATATTGTACAATTAGCTTGTGAAGGAAATCAAAAATGCAGGTGGGCATAAATATAGGGATTGGGAATTCAATGTAATGGTTTTTAGTCATCTCCCAGAGTTCTTTTTCTGGGCGTAGCTGGTTCAGTTCATTACTGCTCCATTAGAAATGATTTGGTTGATCTCATTGCTGAGGATGGCCAGGTTCATCAGAATTGATCATCATATTGTATTGTTGTTGAAGTATATAATGATCTCCTGGTTCTGCTCATTTCACTCAGCATCAGTTCATGTAAGTCTCTCCCGGCCTTTCTGAAATCATCCTGTTGGTCATTTTTAACAGAACAATAATACTCCATAATTGAATATTTTACTTTAAAGGAATTTATAAACTATAGACCAGTGAACTTGACTTTAATTCTCATGAAAATTTAAAAATACAATATTAATGGAATTAATCGGTGAATATTTAGAAAGGAAATTGTGATTAGAGTTATGATTACAAAAAGAAAAGTGTTCCCAAAGAGCTATCATGACTTCATCAAGAATAATTCATGGAAGACTAAACTAATTTCTATTTTGATGGGATTACTAATCTAGTAGTTTAGGAGAATTCCGTGGATATAGTTTATCTAGATTTTATTCATATTATTCTTGTGGGAAAAGGAAAGACATATGGATTAGATTATACAATCAGATGGATTCAGAATTTGTTGGATAGCTTGACTCAAAGGAGTAGTTAGTGGTTCACTGTCCACATGGCAGAAGGTCTTCAGTGAGGTATTCCAGGGATCTGTGCTTGGCCTTGTGCTACTTAATATTTTTTTAAATCAATGATTTTTATTAAGGCATAGGTGATATTTTCATTAAATTTGCAGATGAGACAGAACTAGTAAGAATAGCTGTTATGGTCAATGGCAGTTAAGATCCCAAAGGACCTTGACAAGCCAGAGTATTGGAATCTTATGAGATAAATCTAGTAAAAATACTGTAGTCTTGCATTTGGCTATTAAAAAATCAACTTCACAGGCCATAGCTGTGTAAATGAAGAAACTCAACTATGTTCACTTTTTAAAATAAATCAAGAAACATTATTAATTTTGATATTTTTAAAATTTTAAAACCTAAATTAACTACTTCAACTTTGTAGGAATTTTAATGAAAAAATTGTATGAAACTTGGGCCCAAATGTTATTATAAATGAAATTGAAATAAAAATCTTTGTTTGTTGTTATAATATTATACCTTGTTCATTGTCCAAGATGGTCATCTTTTGCTAATTTTACTTCACATTCTTTGTGGAATAGTAGGAATATTTTAAAACAGGGGTCCTCAAACTACACCTGCAGGCCAGATACTGCAGCTTGAGGACGTTTATCCCCCTCACCCAAGCCTATGAAATTTCTTTATTTAAAGGCCCACAAAACAAAGTTTTTGTTTTTACTATAGTCTGGTCCTCCAACAGTCTGAGGGACAGTGAACTGGCCCCGTATTTAAAAAGTTTGAGGACCCTTGCAAAACATTGGAGAGAAATTGCGTAATAAGTTTTCAAGTATAGTGACTTAGTACCTTTTTTGTATCTAATCCATATTTCACTACTTGTTATTGATATATTTTTTTAACTTTTTTTTACTGTTTGGCTAGGAAAAATATGCTGTTTAGTTTCATTCAGAAGCATGAAATAGATTTCCCAAGTTACATTCTTAAAAATAAATCTTTGAAAAAATGTGTCTGAACTGAAAGGGGGAACTGAAATAATATGTTGGTGGGAAACCACATTCTGGGTAGGATTAAGAGTCCCTCTGTTTTTCACTTATATAGTAGAAATGGCATCTGTAGATGTGCTTATGGATGCACAGATATCTTCAATAACAATAGTAATTAATGAAAGTTATATTTATTTAACCCATTAAAAGTTCTTTTACATGTCTTATGTTACCACCTTTTCTTCTCCCAGTAATATTGTGGTATTAGAAGTACAAGCATTATTGACCCAGTTTTGCAAATGAAGAAATTGAGATTCAGAGAGGTTAGGGTTCTTGCCAAAGTTAAATTAACTAGTAAGTTGCAGGGATATAGCTTCTGAAACCCAACTCTTCTGACTCCTTCTTCTCCTTGAGAACATGAATGATATATTATCCTTTCTTGGTATTTTTTGCTAGTATCTAGCATAATGCCTGACACTTAATAAGTACATAATAAATTTATTGACCTTTTTTCTGTTACAAATGTCATGACCACCACTCTTTTGGAAAATTCACTTTGACATCTCTTGTGAATATTAGCATTGTTATTGTAAATGAAAACAGTACTGCTGTTTAAGTGTTTACCTTTGGAAACTTACTTCCTTAATGAATTTTCTTTTTATATAGATTTTAGTATTTAAAGTTGGAAAGGATCTTAGAGATTATTTATTCTCACTCCTCCTGTAAACGGTTTAAATTGAAGCCCAATATAAAAAATTAGAACAAAACATTGCTTGTCTTATTCTTTCTGTCTTGTACTTTATTAGAAATGATTGGATTATGATTTAGGGCTATTGCTCATTTTGAAATAGGATTCATTTTAAATGTTCTTTGTTTAGAAAATATAGTTTTCCAAGTAGGAACTTGTTAGAAAGCATTCGTAATCTATTCCATGAAGTGATCTCTGCTGGATTTATGCAATGGATGCTTTTATCTTTTTACTTTAAAAATTTTTCTTTGGTTAAATTTTGACAACTCATTTAGCTTTAACTTTACCTATAAATTGGAAGGTAGAGTAGAACATCTTAAATTATAAATGGTACTATAAAAACCAGTTATCAAGTAGAAGAGTAGAATTGTATTTCTGTCATTTCTTGTCTTTATGAAGCAGTGGAGTATATTTCCAGCAAGTATTTTTTTTCTCTTGGAAGATTCTTGTGAGAAGCTAGGAAGCAGGAAAAAAAAATTTAGTGTGTACTTAGAAAAACTGATTTCTTGTTTTTTGATCTTTTCATAGGGGAAAGAGAATAAGTAATGGGCTTCAGTATTTTCATATGTATTAGGTCATTTTTCAATCAGTAAGCATTTTTTAACACTTGACACTGTGCTAATCTAGTATACAAAAGACAACAGTGAGACAGTTCCCTCATCCTCAAGAGGTTTAGATTCTATTCAGGAACAGTAAATGCATTAGATATATGTGTATATGTGTATGTGAGGCTGGGGGGACATCAGAAAGTTCACTGTAGAAGGGAATACCTGATCCTTGTTTATTTTCTTCTGCTTTTACACTCCATTTGGTATTACATTTAATTCTTTACATGATTTATTCCCCTCATTGGAATGCAAACTCCTAACACAATGCTTTGCTTAGTAAGCCCTTAATGCCCTTTGTGAATACCAACAGTTGATGTTTTTATATAGTAGAGCTAAAAAATGATTTCATAGCAAAGAAATTTAAAATTAGTAGGTAGTAAAATTAAAACTGGGCAATCTTTACAACAATATAAAGGCTGATTAGGGGCCATATGGAATAACAGGAGTATGATGCCTGGAGTCAGAAGACCTAAATTTGGGTAACAGCCTTGTTACTCACTAGCTGTGTGATATTTTACAACTTCTTTAATATTTTTGAGTCTGCTTTTCTTTTTTCTCTTTTCTTTTCTTTTCTTTTCTTTTCTTTTCTTTCCTTTTCTTTTCTTTTCTTTTCTTTTCTTTTCTTTTCTTTTCTTTTCTTTTCTTTTCTTTTCTTTTCTTTTCTTTTCTTTTCTTTTTTTTTTTTTCCTGAGGCAACTGGGATTAAGTGACTTGTTCAGGGTCACATAGTTAGGAAGTGTTAAGTGTCTGAGGTCAGATTTGAATTCAGGTCCTCCTGACTTAAGGGCTGGTGCTTTATCCACTGCACCAACTAGCTGCTCTGGGCCTGTTTTTTTTTTTATTTTTATTTTTATTTTTTTTTATTAGTAAAGTGATCATTATACTTGATATAGTTATTTCTCATACAAAAAGAATATTAATTACATACTGTTGTGTGTAAAAAATTCTATGGTAATAGAAAAATGGACAATGAACAAATACATTGAAATTTTTTTTATATGAGAATATTTAAACATCAGAAAATATACTTAATATGTTTTTCAAGAATCTCAGAAACTGTGTAGAATGTGAGATTTGCTATGTTTGACCAAAATTTCTTTACTTTTCCTTGCAGAGTGAGTGGTGAGTTGCAGTCAAGCTAAAATGTCTCCTGAAATAGCTTTGAACAGAATTTCTCCATTGCTTTCTCCATTTATATCCAGTGTGGTCAGAAATGGAAAAGTAGGACTGGATGCTACAAACTGTTTAAGGATAACTGACCTGAAGTCTGGGTATGTATCTGAAATAGTTAAATCTGGGGTCAAGAAACGCTTTTCATAATTCCTTATGGAGTATATATGTGACTACATATATGGATATATAACTTAAGAGTACATATATATCAAAGTTATTCTGTTGTAAACATTAGCTTTTAGGCCCTTTTTGATATCTAATTTTTGAGATTCTTCATTTGTATTTTAGGCCACAATATTGTTAGATTTTAATTTATTTTATTTTTATATCATATGCAGTGGGGTGGGGAATTTTAAAGCATGGTTTTCATTAATGTGTGGATTTTCTCATAAGATCATAGGGTTGAATCATTTAGGGTTGGAAGAGAACCCAGATAGAAATTGTAAGAAATTGTCATTTAGAGGATAAGAGCTTACTGTGCTTGAATGACCTCAGGGAAGGTCATATAGGTTAAGTAAAGAGCTGGAATTTGAATTTAGGGGTTCCTGATGTCAAATCCAATACATTTTCCACTAGGCCTTGGCAAACTATGACCTGTGAGTCATATATGGATTGCTGATTGTTTTTGTATGGCCCATGAACTAGGAATGATTTTTATGTATTTAAATAAAGTTTTATTGGAAAACAGACATGTTTGCTTATATGTTGTCTCTACTTATATGCTACAAAAGCAGAGTTGAATAGTTGTGATGTAGATCTTATATGACTGTCATTATCTACTGCTGCTTTGAATATTACAAATTTCAGTGACATGGTTCAGTCAGTTAGTCAACAAGCATTTATTGAGTGCCTACTGTATGACAGATTCTGTATTAAATTCTGGGAATATGAAGAAAGACAAAAATAGTCCTTGTCCTCAAGCAAGTCTTACTCTAATGTGGTATACAGCAATCAAACAAACATATAAATACAAATTGTGTTCAGAATAAATAGGAAATGATTAAGAAGGGTTGGGGCAGGCTTCCTATAGAAGGTGGGATTTTAGTTTGATCTTGAAGGAAGCCCATACAGATGGGAGGTAGAAATGAATAGGGAGAGCATAGGGGACAGCCAAAGAAAATATCCTGAGCACAGAATAGCCAAGAAGCCACTGTTAATTGGAATAAAAACTATAGGGGTGGTGTGTGGTGGTGTAAGTGTAAAAAAACCAGAAAGGGGTAACTTATGGAGGAATTTGAATGACAAATAAAGGAATTTATAGCTGATCCTGGAGGTGATAAGGAGTCATTGGAGTTTTTGAGCATGGGGTATCATGACTAGACTTGTGTTTAGGAAATCCCTTTGGCAGCAGAATAGAACATGGTTTGGAATGAGGAGTTGGGGTTATGCCAGTTAGACAAATCAGCAGATCCAGGCATGAGGAAATGAGGCTCTATAATTAGGTGGTGGGGGGGTCAAAGAGGAGAATGGAGTGTATTTGAGAGATGTTACGTAGATGAAATTTATTGGCTGCGGCAACAAATGGCTGCAGATGCATCTAGATGGTGTAATGATAGAGCCCCAGGTCTGGAGTTGAGAATACATTCTTGGTTCAAATTGGATCTCAGACATTTACTGATGTATTACTGTGGGCAAGTCAGTTAACTTGTTTGCCTCAGTTTCCTCATCTGTAAATGAAGATAATGATAATACTTTCCAGAGTTAGTGTGAGGATCAAATGAGAGAATAATTGTGAAGCATTTAGCATAGTGTCTGGGACATATTAAGCAGTATTAAGGGATGATGTCGAATTTTTAAGCACAAGAGAAAATGGTGATACCCTTGATAATAATAGAGAAGTTTAGAAGGGGGAAAAATTTAAGGGGACATATTTAGTTTTGGACATATTGAGTTTAAGATGTCTTATGGATATCCTGTTTGAGATACCTGAAATGCAGTTAAGATAAAACATTGGATTTCCATAGAGGTGGGGGCTACATGAGTAGCTTGGAAAATCATCAGCATAGATAGTTGAATCCATAGGAGCTTACATCAGGTAAAGTTATATAGAGGGAGAAGAGAAGAGGGCTGAGACACCTGACTAGTGGGCATGATCTGGATGAAAATCCTGCACAGGTGAACACAGTATTAAGGAGAAAAGGGTGACTGATAGTGCCAAAGGCTACATAAGTATTGAGAAGGCCATGAGATCTGGCAGTTATGATCATTGATAACTTTGGAGAGACTGGTTTGTTGGAATGATGAGATGAGAAGCTAGATTGTAAGGAATTAAGAAGAAAGTGAGAAAAGGGAGAGTGGAGGCATCTATTGTAGGTGGCTTTCTTAAGGAGTTTAGCCATAAAGGGCAGAAAAAATAAAGGACAATAGTTTGTGGGGATGGAAGAATCAAGTGAGGGTTTTTTTAAGGGCAGACGGGGATATAGGCATGTTTATAGGCAGTAAGAAAGGAGCCAATAGAGAGGAAAAGATGGTAGACAATTGAGAGTATGGATAACAAAGAGAGCATTTTCTTGGAGGAGATGAGTGGAATGGGATCACTTATCTAGGTAGAGGGGTTTGCCTTAGCAAGGGGTAAGGTGACTTTTTATTAGGGAGGTGAAGGAAGAGATAGTGACAGAAGAAATGTGAGTGTTATAAAAGAAAAAAAAAGAGGGAAAAAGGGAGCTCATGGTAAACGACCTCAGTTTTTTTCTGTTAAATATAAAGACAAGTTTCTCAATTGAGAGGATCGGAAAGAGGGAGAGCCATGGGTCATTTGAGGAAGATTGGAAAAGTTTGAAATATTTTCTATGGGGAGTGCAATAGTGAATGATAAGGGAGGTATTGTAGGATTGCTTAGCAGCAGTGGGCTATTTGAGGTTGCATGAAATAAATTTGTAGTGGACTTTGTCAGAATGGTTGTGTAATTTTTCTTTACTTTTGTTCAATGCTGTGTGGAAGTGAAGGCAGTGGATCATGGAAGTAGCAAGACTGAGGTCTGGCACGGCATAATTGGTTATATGGTAAGGGGTCCAAAAAAATTCAAGAGAAGAAAACATTATAGAATTGAATCGGTTCATTAGGACTTAAAAATAGGAGGAAAACAGTGTAATGTTCAGGCTAGCTTTCTGGAGGATCTTGGGATCAGCCTTGATCTTAGTGGAGGGGAGTGCAAGAGGCAGTTGAGCCAACAGGAAGGTGGTCAAAGATGGAATCTCTCATTTCCAGCCCTTCTCCACTCTTATATACCTTAGTACAATTACATCATTACAGTATAGTGAGTATGTGTGAACTAGAGAACCATTACATCACCATACTAAGTACTAAGTATATATGTGAACGAGAGAACCATTATCTCATCAATTCCACTGAGTTAACACCTTGTTTCAAGTATACTTCTCCAGAGTTCCTGCCCTCTACATCTCCCATTTTCTTTTGTTTTAGAACACAGGTAGTTAGGTCCTCCCTGATTTCTCAGGAAGGGAGGAAATGGGAATTCAAACCAACTATTGTTAGTGGGTTTCTGAAGGGTCTCACTTGAAACAAGTATACATAAATCCATCAGTATGGGAAGAATTACACAAGCACATAGTAATATAACACGGACTAGTAGTGATGTAACAAACAACATGAATCAACATGAGGAATTATACATGTTCATAAGTCCTAGAAGGAGGGTATATAAATAACAATCACACATACACCTCCTTCAGCAGCCAAGAGATAGTCCAAAACCAATCTATTGTCCATTACTTCATGTGTTAGGGAATCCAGTGATTCCTGCAGATTTTGAAGACCTGCAGCAGTCTCCTCAACAATTTTTGTTGTTCATTGTCATGCTTTTTCAGTGGCACGTGTAGTCAGATATGGAACCACCAGATATTTCTTGGGTCTTTTGTTTTGAGGGTTTTCTCTTTTTCTGTGTCTCTTATGGATAAGACGAATATAGCTCGTTGGCACTTTCTGATTTCTTCTCCTATAAAGGGCTGAAACTCTTAAAAGGTATGCTTGAATTAGACAACCTAGTACTTTAGGCTAATTAACGGTTCTATATAAGACAATGATTCTATTAGCATATGTTTGGGAAAATGGCCCTTCTCACCATTGGTGCTGGCTCAATGTTTGGGGTTAAGATAATTGTAGACAAGGATTAGAGGGTGGGGTGACAGAGGCCAGAGTCCCACTTGGCTGCAGTAAGAGGAGGAGAAAGGTGGAGATACTAGATTCCAGAATCAAGAAGAGATCTTTAGCAAAACTCCTGGCAGTTTGCCTTCTTCTTTAACTTCTCCCCCTAAAGACCAAGGACTTTTAGTTATCCTGACTCTGGCTGATCCTGAGATCTCCAGGGAGCTAGTTTGGACTTAATATTCTCCATCTGTAGAGATACAAGCAAATCCTCCCCCCAAGCAGTTAATCTATCTGGCCCCTTCCATTCACCACTTTCTGTTTCTCTCCACATCACTTGGGGATTATCTAAAGATAGTGGAGCTACTCACACTGGACACTGCCCTTCCAATGGGTTATGAAACCTATCTGCTGGAGCCAGTGCGTCTTTATCAAAAATAAAAAAAATTAATAGTGTAAAAAGCTAAATGTCATATAATGGTTGTAATTGATAGGTAGTTAAGCCTAATGCTGGATGCATCCATTGGATATCTCCTATCAATTTCTGAAAGTCATTTAAGGTATTCAGCTTCTCTATTAAAGAAAGCTTTTGTACTGTTCGTACCTTAGGATATATTTCATATCCTAAATATTGAAAAAGAGCATGCCTTTGGATTTTTTCTGGAGCTATATGCAATTTGTAGTTCCTTAGTGTTTTTATGGTCTTTTGTAAACATGCTTATAACATTTGTTTCTCAGGTGTACATCCCAGGACATTATCCATGTAATGTAACAACATAACTTTTGGAAATGCTTTTCTTACTAAAGTAAGAAAAGCAGCCATATACATTTGACACATAGTAGGGCTATTTTTCATTCCCTATGGCAAAACTCTTCATTCATATCTTTTATAAGGCTCAGCTAAATTAACATTGGGTACTGAACAGGCAAATCTTTTCATATCCTCCTTATCTGGAGGGACAGAATAGAAACAATCCTTAATGTCTATAACCCAAAGAGGCCATTCTCTAGGCAGTTGAGTAGGAGGTGGAAGTCCAGGCTGAAGAGTTCCCATAGTTTCCATCTGTTCATTTACTTTTCTTAAATCAGTCAACATCCTCCATTTTCTAGATTTCTTTTTTACAACAAATACAGGGGAATTCCAAGGACTTAGAGAAGGTTATAAGTGTCCTTGGTCAAGTTGCTCCTGTACTATATCTAAAAAAACCTGAATTCTATTACTTGCTCAGGGCCACTGTTCTATCCACACTGGTGTATCAGTTTTCCATTGAATGGGAACAGGTGAGAATGCAGGCAGGCCTTCAACAGCAGTCCTGCCTAAAAAGCCGAAGTACTCAATTGTAATCCTGTTGTAAGATGTGTCTTCCCCATAGATTAATGGGGATTTTTTCAACTACAAAAAGAGTAAAAACTCCTGTTTCACCTTCAAATATCCATCTCAGAGGGGTAGCACTAACTTCAGCTGTTATTAATCCTCCTACACCAGACATATAGATGTTTGCCTTAATCTTTGGCCAATGACTGGGCCAGCTGGCACCTCTAATGACTGTGCCATCTGTACCTGTGTCTACCATCCCTTCTAATGGTATGCCATTTTCATAGATAGTGAGCATAGGTCAGTCAGCTGTAACTTCTGCAGTCCAGAATATTCTTGCATTCTGTTGCTGGGAGTCAAAATCTGGGCAAATATTACCAAATTGCCTATTAGGAGTATACATCAGTAAATCAGTAAATGCTATTACTTCTCCTGGTTGATAAGTCACACATTGTCTACCTGTATTAGTGACTGGGATATTAGCTACACATTCCCCAATTTTCCAAATCAGTGTATGGATGAACACTGTTTTGTAAGTACCCTCAGGAGGTGAAATGGTCAAGCCTACTGTGCCTGGAGGCAAAGGATTTATAAGCTGGAGAGGAATAGATTTTACCTCTCCAGGGGATATCTCGGTAGTCTCAGTTGCATACAATTCTATTTTCCCCAAATGTAATCCCTTTCTCCCATCAGATTGCTTCTTGGCTGATTGGTCATGTCTGAGTATTGAATTTCTAAAGACTCTCTGGGTGTAATATCGGCTGCCATCATGCCCCAAGTGTTTTTTGCCTGGGCCCTGGAGCCAAACCCCACTTCCAATTTCCCTGAGTCAATCTATATTCTGATGCCCAGTGGAAGCCTCTGTTGCATTTTGGACAGGGGGTTTTGGGTCTTGTTCTCTCACCCTGTCTTCTATGCCAACATTGAGCTTTCAGTGCCCTACTTTACCACATTGAAAGCATTGACGAGTTTCTCTAGAGGTCCCTTGTCGAAAGGGACCCTGTCTTCCCATGTTCGGATCTTGGAAACGCTGCATCATAGCATATAAAAGGTATTTGTGCCCACTGTGGCACAGCGTCTTATGATTTTCTCTAAAGAAGCATCTTTGTGTAGTCCTAGTATAATTCTTCTACAAATCTCATTAGCATTTTCCTTATTAAGTTGTCTTATCATAATTTCTGTTGCTGCATTTTCACCAATAGTTTGTGTGACAGCTGTCTGCAGACATCCCATGAAATCAGCAAAGGGTTCATTTGGACCTTGTGCTATTTTAGTGAAGGGGCTTCCCCTCTATCTTGTCTTCCTCGGAGGGTGCCCCATGCTTTGATAGCAGCAGAAGCAATTTGTTCATATGCTGTCAAAGGGTAATTAATCTGCACTAAAGTGTCTGAATAAGGACCTAAACCTGCTAGTTGATAAAAGGTGACTGGAATATTAACTCCAGTTTGCCTATTTCATTGGGCTTGTATTCTACATAGTTCACTATACTCAGAAAGCCACAACAGGTTTTGTCCAGGTTCTAAACATGTCCTTACTATAGATTTCCAATCACTAAGGGTTAAAACTTCAAAAGCAAAATTCTTTAATGTCTTAACACAAGACTATGCAGCCCCATAAAGAATGCAACCCTTTTTCAGATGTTTGATAATTTTCAAATTAAAAGGAGCATATTTTCTTTCTTGACCTGAAGAGTCAAACTCTTCAATCACAGGATATGTTTCTATTTTCAAATCAGATGTATCCCGTCCTTCATCTTTAGCTTTAATTAATGCCTTTTGTAATTGTGTTATAGAGGGTGGACAAAGCTGCTGATGGGTTATGCTGATTAAGAAGCGCTGCGCACCTTAAAATTCATTAGCGCTATACTTAATTCCTTTCTTGTCCAATTCTTCATGCTTTTCAGATGCTTTGTCAGTACCATCCCTCTCTTGCTCTTTCTCTTTTTTCCTTATTTTAAAACTTGTGGGATTCCTTAAATATATAGAATGTTGTATATATAGAATATTTCCTCAGGAATTGAATCAAGACCATTATCATTGTAATATTCAATTAGTTGCTCTCCTATTACTTTCCATTTATCTGGCTCTAATTATTCTTCCTTAGAGAACTAAGCACATGTATGCTCTAATATTTCTAAGAGTCCATGATCTGCTTCCAAGTTACCAACAAATCTTGCTTTTTTATTAACCTAACTATGCTTGTTACACTCTTCCTTTGGAGTAGGAAGGCTCTTTTCTTAGTATTTGCTCCATTTAAAAAATGAAAGCAACTGGTTTATTCACCCTGTTTCTGGGTCACAGGGACTTCTCCACTGAATTTACAATCGCATCAGTTGAACTGATGAGTGTAGGTCCTTAGGTCCATGTTTGGGTGCCAAAATGTAATGTTCAGGCTAGCTCTCTGGAGGACCTTGGGACCAGCCTTGATCTTATTGGAGGAGTGCAGGAGACAGGAGAGCTACCAGGAAGACAGCTAAAAATGGAATCTCTCATTTCCAGCCCTTCTCCGCTCTTATATACCTTAGTACAATTACTTCATTATAGCATATTGAATATGTGTGAACTAGAGAACTATGACATCACCATACTAAGTACTAAGTATATATGTGAACTGGAGAATCATCATCTCATCAATCCCACTGAGTCAACACCTTGTTTAAAGTATACCTCTCCAGAGTTCGGCCCTCTACAAAACAGGAATAATAGCTGACAAGGTAACTAAAAGAAAAGGGAGAAAGCTAACAGATTATGGCTGGGTAATAGGATTTCAGCATTCTCTAATAGGGAGGTGGTATATTTGTGGATTATGGCAAGATCAAGAGTATGATTATCTTTTTGTGTAACTGAGATAGTGTGGAGAAATATGTCTTGGGAAGTGAAGCAGATTTAGGAATTTAGGGTTTCTGATTGTGTTAATATGTATATTGAAGTCTCCTGGTATGAGAGTAGGAATTGAGGAGGTAAAGATCATGAGCCAGGTAATGAATTAGTTGAAGAAGGAAGGGGAATGTCTTAAATTTTTATGCAACTAGTATCAGCCTTTTGATTTATTGAAAGATATGAATGGGAGATGTCCTAAAAAGAGGACAGGTGACTGAGTGATGAAATACAGGTAGGGGGAGAACCTGGAAGTAGCAGTGGGGTGTAAGGATTATTTCAACCAGTAATCTGAGGGGAATGAGTGAAAATGCAGACAATACTGGAAGAGGCTAGGGAGATTGTATTATCAGAGAGGAGCCAGGTCTTAGTTACTGCAAGAAATATTGGGAGATTAAAAATTTAAGATGAAAGTAAATTTGTTACTTATAAAACAGGCAGTTTAGAGGGCATGGGAGTGAGCTGATAGCATTCAGTTGGGACTTTGAGGTGGATAATTGAGGGAAATGGGAATAAGGAATTGATGGGAGGGGAATGGGATTTAAATAATGATCTACCAGTATTGTGTCCTGCTTTCTAGAGCCCCCACACCAGAGTGATTAAAATATCTTGCTTTCTAGAGCCCCAAAGTTGGGGCAACAAAACATACTGTTGCTTTCTAGAGCTCTCATGCTGAGGTGATTAAAATATACCTTCCTAGTGGAGAAGTGATGAGGCAGGACTTCTGAGGATGGTGGGAAAATGGAGTCTGTTTATTTCAAGGGCTTTCCCCTTTTTATAATGTAACAAAAACAATACTGTACATGTGGGACCACATAAACAATTTGCTATTGTATGTAGTTTGTCACCTGGTGTCATTCTGCTTCAATCTCAACACAGGTTGTCACTGTCCCTTGACTTCTTAGAAAGGCCAAGAACCCTTAGGGGAGATAAGGAAGCCGAACCAGATATTGTTAGCAGATTCCCTCTGGGCTGAAGGGTCTTATACCTTACCCAGAGTTTCCCCACTGACTGTGACCCTCTACATACAGGGGTTCAGAATCAATGTAATGTGTAGATTATCAAGAAATGTGAACATGTTAATCATTATGGGGAAGACACCTCTCCTTTTCTCAGAGGAAGTTGAAGAATTAATTTAATAGAGGGGTGACATGAGCAAATATTTGCTTTAGGGAAGTCAATTTGGTAGCTATATGGAGAATGAATTAAAATAGAGAGAAACTTGAGAAATCTATAATTAGGACACTGATTATAAAGTTGTTAATAATTTACTTTAGAGGTGATGGAGGCCTGAATTAAGATGCTATAGGAATAGAGAAAAGGAAGCAAATAGGAGAAATGTTGTGAAGATACAAGCAAGATTTAATGACTGATTGGATATGTTGGGTAAGGTAGAGTGAGGAGTTGAGGAAAATGCCAAGGTTACAAATCTGGGAGACTGAAAGATGATATTTTCAATAGAATTATAGTTTGGAGTGGATTTACAAGGAAAGATAACAAGTTTTATTTTGGATCTGTTCAATTTGGGGTGTCTCCAGGACATCCAATTTAAAATGCTTAATTTGCAATTGGTACTGTTAGATTAATCATATATATTATGACATTAAAGTCATGCTTTGTAATATATTTTAATACAGACACTAGAGATTTTAAAGAACTTCAGATAAAAGAGCCACATATTAGTCAAGAGCCAAGATCTGAGTATCTCTGCTCTGTGTATTTCAAATAGAAATAAACATGAAGTCTATTTGTCTTTCCTTTCATATGAGGTGGAAAATTGGAAACTTATGTGAAGAGTACTTGGTTTTGGGGTCTGGATAATTATGACTTTTGACTGAGGTATTTTTTGCTTAAGATAGTGTTAATCTGCTTAAATTCAATCAACCCTAATCAAAGTTTTTTGATGAATAATGTAGCATCTGTGAAGTTTCATCATAGTGACTTAAAAGAAGTACCTTCTTAAATTCACTGTAATAGGATTTCACTTAATTTCAAAATGTGTTATAATTTTGGCAGTTTAGTCATGACTATTTACTTGGTTTATGCCTCTAGGTGGACTGTATGTTGGGTTTAATAATGATGATTTCTGCATTTCAGGGAGCTGTGCCAAGAGCCTACAGAATGTGTAGTAGCATCTTTGCTCCAGGTTATTCTGATTACAAGTATAGTGCCATCTGCAAGATGCTGTACTTTGTCATTATAAGTGATACTTGTAATCTGGAAGTTGTCTAAAATATCTCTTCAGTATTTAGAAATTGTGCTTGGAAATATATAACTTTTTAATAATGAGAGAAGAGCAGAGGTCTGTCTGCAACCTGTTGTAGCTAAGCCTTAATAACCTCTTTTTAACATGTCTTGGTGACTCAACCCTACTGTCAAATGGCAGATTTTTCTGTCTAGGGCATCTGCTGTGGCATCTCACCCACCCACAACTACCTGTTGAATTTTCTATCTATGTTCTATATTCCATTACTGAGTTAAAAATAGATTCTTGATTCAGATACTTTGTTCCATTGTTCTTGTTCATTGCTGGTTCCATACAGCTTCTTAAAAACATGAATGCAGAGTCTAGAAAGCTTTTGTTGTTAATGTCCTTTTAGACAAAAAACTGTCTTTAGCTAGTAAGCTAAATTTTTTCCATCTTGTGAGGGGAGAAGGAGGTTACTTTACTTCAGATGGAAGAGGAGTCTTAAGGATTTAGAGTTTTAAACTGAAGACCGAGTTAGCTCCCTATTGACCTCAGGATCAACCAGAGCCAGGATCAGCAAAAGTCCTTGGTCTTTAGGGGGAAAAGTAAAGGAGACGGATGAACCTCCACGAGGCTCTCCACCAACCTCCTCTCTCCTCGTAGTCCTCCTCCAAAGTGACTCTGGCTTGTCTTATTCCACTCCCTAATTCCTCCTGCAATTATCTTTATACACCAAAAGATCGAGCCAGCACAGAATAGTGAGAAGGGCCATTTTCCAAGCATATGCTAATAGAGTATTGTCCAAAAGGTAATTAGCCGTAAGTTCTCAGTTGTCTGATTCCAGTGCACCTATTTAGAGTTTTAGCCCTTTACATTAAACTATCACTTTTTCCCCCCAGCTTTTTTTTTTTTTTTTAAATTATTTTAGGTTACTTTACTTAAGATGAAAGTTAAGTCTTAAGAATTTAGAGTTTTAAACTATCACTTTTCCCCCAGCTTTTTCTTTTTAAAAATTATTTTTGTTTTTCCCTCCTTTCATTTCTTCCCTCATCTATTGAGAAGCTTTACCCATTGAAAAAGAAAGTTGTGCTTTCTGCATTAGTTTTGTTCTGGAGGAAAAAAGCAAGAAAAGTAAAGAAAAACACATTTTTCAGTCTGCAGTCTGAGCTATCAATTCTTGGGAAGTGGATAGCATTTTTCATCATCAGTTTTTTGAAGTTGTCATAGCTTATTGTATTGATCAGAGTAGCTAAATCTTTTACAGTTGATGATCTTTATCTTTAACTCTGTATATTGTACTAGTTCTGCTTATGTCACTTGGCCTCAGTTCCTATAAATCTTTACAAGTTTTTCTGAGACTATCTTAGAGAAACTTGGTTAGAATCCTGGCTTTGCTGCTTGCTATTTGTGATTTTCAGCAAGTCACTTAAACTCTGACTAGTTTGGACTAGTTGATCTCTGATGTCCTTTCCTGGCTTAAATCTGTGATCTGTTTTTAATTGGTAATACCTATTTCAGGTAGTTTGCATGAATTGAGTACATACTGGTATATAGTTTGCATTTTAATACAGTGGTTTTCAAATATAATAGTATTTGCAATAATTGAAACCAGAACCTCAGCTACCTCCCAGTCCCTCAAGATTAAATATTTCTGTTTATTTTTAAGGTTATTCATTGTTCTCCAAAAATATGAGCATCTTACTTAATTTAAATATCTTAGGTATAGATTTTTTTTATGTAATAGATTTTTATTTTCCAAAATACATGCAAAGTTGTGGATTGTTTTTAGTATTTTTAAAATTGATTTTCTAGGGTTCTTTATGTATACCGTTATATCATCTACAAAGAATGATAATTTGGTTTTCTCATTCTACTACTCTTAATTCCTTTAATCTCTTTTTCTTTTCATGCCAAAGCTAGCATTTCTAATACAATATTAAATAATAATGGTAATAGTGGTCAACCTTGTTTCACTCCTGATCTTATTGGGAATGGTTCTTGTTTATCCCTATTCCATATGATGTTTGCTGATGGTTTTAAATAGATACTACTGACTGTTTTAAGGAGAAAGCCATTATCCTTATGCTCCCTAGTGTTTTTTAATAGGAATGGATGTTGGATTTTATCAAATGCTTTTTCTGCATTTATTAAGATATTAAGATATGGTTTCGTTACTGAGATAGTCAATTATGCTAATAGTTTTCCTAAAATTGAACCAACCCTGCATTCCTGGTATAAATCCTACTTGGTCATAGTATATTATCCTGGGAATGACTTTTTGTAATCTTTTTGCTAATATTATTCTAAGATTTTTGCATTTATATTCATTAGGGAAATTGGTCAGGTTAGGTATCAGTACCTTATAAAAGTAATTTGGTAGGTCCTACCTGCCCTATTTTTTTCAAATAGTTTGTATAGTATTAGAATTAATTGTTCTGTAAATGTTTGGTAGAATTCACATGTAAATCCATCTGGCCCTGGAGATTTTTTCTTAGGGAGTTGATTAATAGCCTATTCTATTTTTTTTTTTCTAAAATGGGATTATTTAAGCAATTTATTTCCTCTTCTGCTAATCTGGGCAATCTATATTTTTGTGGGTATTCCTCCATTTCATTTAGTTTATCAAATTTATTGGCATAAAGTTGGGCAAAATAACTCCTAATTATTGTTCTAATTTCCTCTTCATTGGTGGAATGTTCTCCCTTTTCATTTTTGAGACTTACAACTTGGTTTTCCTCTTTCTTTTTTTAAATCAAATTAATTAAAGGTTTATCTATTTTGTTGGTTTTTTCATAAAACCAACTCAGTTTTATTTACTACTTCAATAGTTTTTTTACTTTGAATTTTATTAATCTCTCTCTTTGTTTTTAGAATTTCAAGTTTGGTATTTGGCTCATTTCCAAAATATATAGAGAATTGATTCAAATTTATAAGAATTCAAGCCATTCTCCAATTGAAAAATGGTCAAAGGATATGAACAATTTTCAGTTGAAATATTGACAGCATGTCTAGTCATATGAAAAGGTGCTCTAAATCATTATTGATCAGAGAAATGCAAATTAAGACGACTCTGAGATATCATTACATACCTCTCAGATTGGCTAAGATGATAGGAAAAGATAATGATGAATGTTGGAGTGGATGTGGGAAAAACTAATACATTGTTGACGGAACTGTAAATGGATCCAACCATTCTGGAGAGCAATTTGGAACTATGTTCAAAAAGTTATCAAACTGTACACACCCTTTGATCCAGCAATGTTTCTACTAGGTTTATATCCCAAAGAGATCTTAAAGGAGGGAAAGGACCACATGTACAAAAATGTTTGTGGCAGCCCTTTTTGTAGTGGCAAGAAACTGGAAACTGAGTGGATGCCCATCAATTGGAGAATGGCTGAATAAGTTATGGCATATGAATGTTATCGAATATTATTGTTCTGTAAGAAATGACCAACAGAATGACTTCAGAGAGGCCTGGCGAGACTTGCATGAACTGATACTAAGTGAAATGAGCAGAACCAGGAGATCATTATAAATGGAAACAACAAGACTATATGATGATCAATTCTGATGAACATGGCTCTCTTCAACAATAATCTGATTCAGGCCATTTCCAATCCTCTTGAGATGAAGAAAACCATCTACACCCAGAGAGAGAACTGTGGGAACTGAGTGTGGATCACAACATAGCATTTTCAATCTTTTTTGTTGTTTTTATTTTGCTTCTCTTTTTTTTTTTCTGGTTTGATTTGATTTTTCTTGTACAGCAAGATAACTTTATAAATATGTATACATATATTGCATTTAACATACATTTCTGCCATGTATAATATATATTGGACTACTTGTCATCCAGGGGACAAAAGGTTTTGCAAGGGCTAATGTTGCAGAATTATCCGTGCATATGTTTTGAAAAATAAAAAGCTTTAATTTTTAAAAAAAGTACACGTACAGTTTTCAGCATTCACCCTTGCAAAATTGTGTTCCAAACCTCTCTCCCTCCTTTCCCTCACTCCTTCCCTGAGACAGCAAGCAATAATCCCCTATGTTAAACATGTACCAGTCTTCCATACATAAATCCACACTCATACTGCATACAACACCCCCCCCCCCCAAAAAAAAAAAAAAAAAAGATCAGAAAGGAGGAAAAAATGAGAAACAAAACAAAAAGCAAGCATACAACAACAAAAGGTGCAAATGTTATGTTGTGACTCATATTCAGTTTCCACAGTCCTTTCTCTGGGTGCAGATGATTCTCTCAATCATAAGTCCACTAGAACTGGCCTGAATCACCTCAATGTTAAAAAGAGCCACATTCATCAGACTTGATACACGTAATTTTGTTGCCATGTACAGTGTTCTCTTGCTTCTATCCATTTCACATATATTCATTTCATGTAAGTCTCTCTAGGCCTTTCTGAAATCCTCCTGATGATCGTTTTTTACAGGATAATAATATTCCTTAATATTCATGTACCATAACTTATTCAGCCATTCCCCAACAGATGGGCATCCACACAGTTTCCAGTTTAGATATAAAATTTTGAGTAAACTTTATAGTGTTATAGAAATTGGAGGCATGGGAGCAGTAGTAGTGGTGCAAGTAGGGATGGCAGGAGCCCAGGTGCAGGTTTATGGCAGCCCTGCCCCAGGTAGTGGCCAGAGCTCTGAGCAGCAGAACATAGCTTCTTCCCCATCTAAATTCCCTCAACCTCTGCATCCTCCAAGGAAGCTTGGATGGTGTGGGTTGGGGGAAGAGAATAAAGGTCACATAGTTCTCAGAAAGTGAGCTGGGTCAAGAAGAGGGGAGCTGGGTGGATTGGGGCTGGCTTGTTTCTCCATTGCTGGAAATCCTACTTGCCACTTTGGGGAATTGGTTGGGAAAGAATGATTAGACTTCTGACTGGAGATATACTTCTTATGGGAAAAATTTAGTTAGCACTTGTCATTTTCATTGCTCATTGTGCCTTCTGGAACCAGTTAATGAGGAATACTAATGTACCCCTGTACAGGCAAAGAAAAAGAAAGACAGTTCCCTGACTTCAAAGTGCTTATATTTTAATGGGGAAAAACACATTTAAAAGGAAACTGTGGAGGAGATAAAGATATAAACTTGGGGCATGGTAAAAAAAATTCTGTAGAATAGAGCTTAAAGAAAAAAGGAAGACTTGTTGGACTAGACCAGGGATCCTCAAACTACGGCCGGCAGGCCAGATGCAGCAGTTGAGGATGATTATCCCCCTCACCCAGGGATATGAAGTTTCTTTATTTAAAGGCCCACAAAACAAAGGTTTTGTTTTTACTATCCCTCCAACAATCTAAGGGACAATGAACTGGCCCCCTATTTAAAATGTTTGAGGACCCCTGGGGATGGTTTTCCTTTAAATTGAAGCTCTAGAGATCCGTACCAGGAATTTTGAGGCATATCTGGTGGTACTGGATAGGGAACAGACATAGGAATAAGTCAGACTCAGTGGAAGGTCCAAGAACCAGCCAAGAAAAAGTTTGGCATAAAAGGATCTATAGAAACATGAATGACACTGAGGGTAAGAGTTAGACTGTGAAGTAAAACCTGATTGGTAGTCTGCACTTATAGTATCCATCAGGAATAAATGAAAAGGCAAACAGCATGCTAGAAATCAGATAGTTACATGAAAATCAGGTGACAGGTAAACTAGGAATGTTGAAAAAGATTAAGAATATTAGACATCGAGAAAGATAATTCAAAGTCTAGCAGTTTGTGCTAAAGATCTTCAGGAGCCAATTAAACAGGGTGGAGTCAGTGGGTAAATAGTTATCAGGCATCTAAAAATTAGGAAAGGGTTTTTTTTTTTTTGTTTGTTTGTTTTTTAACTTCTGAGGCAGTTTTCTGCCTCAGGCCTATAGTTTGTATAAAGTTTATATGGAGTCAAGAATGAACCTCAGAATGGCTAGTTTTCGTCTTAACTTGATTAAGTAATTGTATGATTTGGGGCAAGTCACTTAGCCTGTCTTTTGTCTTAAGTTTCCTCATTTGTAAAATGGAAATGATAATAGTGCCTGTCTCCCAGGTTTGTTATATCAAATGAGTTAATATATGTAAAGCTCATCACAAATTTTAAAGTACTGTAAAATAGCTAACATTTATATAGCACTATATCCTGCATTTTTGGCAAAAGTTTGCTAGAATTTTTTTTTATTAATTTAACTTTTAATCTAATATCCAATCATTTTTGGTGTAAGAAATGACCAAACTGACATTCCACCTGATGTGTTTGGGATTGAGTACCAGATAATGAGATTGATATGAGTACCAAATGATGAGATTTAGGAAAGCACACCAAATGTTGGATTTGCACCAAATGTTGGAGTTCAGTCATGTGAAGAATTCACAATGGGTATTTTCTTTGCCCAAAGGGACATTTATTTAGAAGAGGGAAGAGATTACAAAATGATGAGAAAAGTTAGACACCAGGAACGTTAACTCTGAAATAGTTGGGAAACAATATAGTTAGATAGGAAAATTTTTTAACAATTAACAGTGGAAAAGACAAGTTCTCTAGTGGAACTCACAAGTTAACCAGGAGAAAGAGAATATGCCATGAGGTGAGAATATGCCATTAACTGGCAGGCTAAATCTTAAATCCTAAATACTCTAAAAGAATTAGCTATAAGAAAGAGAAAGACACCATGAGGCAGGACATCATGGTAGGCTAACTCAAAAGGGAGTCAGCAGAGATGGCAAGGTCCAAAGGCAGATTTATGGGGGAAATTTAACTTCATATTTTGACATAATTATAGCAAGAAAAGAGGGTAGTACTATAAGGTTGAACTGATCCTCTCCGTGTCCTTCCCTGCTTTCCTCAGGAAGTATCTTATCACTATTCCAGGCTTTCTCTGCCAACTCCAGTGACCCAGGACCTCATCATTCCCATGCTCTAGGCCATTTCTCCAAGAAAATTTGAGGTAACATTTGTAGAATTCTGGAACTAGGAAAATGTTACAATATATTAAAATATAATTTTGGTTTAACATTCCAGAATAATAGTCTCTACCTAATTCTTCCTTAATCATCTCTACATGCTTCCTTTCCCCCCTCCTCCGATTAAAAAACAATAATTATAATGATGATGATAATGGCATTTCCATAGCACTTTTAAAGTTTTCCAAGAACTTTATATATATTATCTCATTTAACTTTTAGAACAACCTTGTGAGGTAGATGCTGTTGTTATTATTGTTTATCCACATGTATAGATGAGGAAACAGACCCCACTACTGGGGAAGATGAGAAAGACATAGGTCTAAACAATTCTGTAGTTAAATTTATCATCCTACTTCCTTATTCCCAGGGCTTTTAGTCTTTGCTCTTTACTTTTCCTGATACCTTCCTTAAGGGAAAAATCTAGAAAAGGTTTTAGACTAGAGAACTTTTTTTTTTTTTAATACATCTAGTTTAATTAAAAAAATTTTTAATATGCTCCTACATATAGTTCTGGGTCATGCTAAGCCCATTCTTTTTCATGTAGCTGAGAATTATTGTAATACTCTGAAGAACTTTAGAGGTGTCTGGAACTGCTGGAATGAATGGAAATGTATTTTGTTGGGCTTTGTGGGCAGGTATTGATCTTTGGTCTTTTGGGGTTGTCTCAGCAGCCTTATCAGCAATATTATCTCTGCAGTGCTTACTGTTTTGTTTATACATACCTCACCTTGGGTTAGTATTTGGGCTTGTACCTCCTGGGGATTTCAGGTGGCTAGTATATGCTGACTCCCCTGATTTTAACATTTAGGGGAAGAAAAATAGAGATGGTTTTTCTGACTTCATTGGAATGGGACCAAAAGTTTTATTTGGAACCACTACAAACACCTTACCCATGACTTGTGTCAGTAGTTTCTAGAATAAATCAGGGTCTTATCTGGTGAGAACAATGTAACTTTTAAAGAGATTTTTTTTGTGCTAACCTTTGATAGGTATTTGGAGTACCATCTTAGTCTAATGGACAAGGAAGGAACTTTGTCAGTGGACAAAGTTATTCTCTTCCTGACTTTGCGATTGGGGAAAATTCCTTTTCCCACTTTGTCCATTTTATTTAATTAAGATACTATTTCTTGTCATCCTACCTTTCTCATTGGGATTTTATGTATACAGAGACTTCTTGATGTATTTTACCTTAACATTTCCCATTTTGCATGGTTGTTTTACTTTTTGTCCTCTGTTGCTTGTGTATTTCAGTAATCTTTTTTATGGTCATTGCTTGAGCAGTAGAATATTTCTTCCTTTTGGCATATTAAAGCAAACTTTTTTTCAAGGATCTTCTTTAATTTGGCTCTATGAATTTTTTTTGGCAATGTTACAAATGGAAAGTGCTTTGACTCTGTTATATTAGAAAGAGCATTGGTTCTGGAATCAAAAGAACCTGGGATCAAGCCATAACTCTTAACATTATTGGTTTGGTTTTGGGGAAGTTACTTAACCTCCTTGGGATTCAGTTTCCTTTTCTGTACAATGAAGGGATTTATATAAGTTGGCTTCTTAAGTCCCTTCAAACTCTAGATTCATGATTCTTTTATCTTATTTGATTATTAAAAATGTCATTTTTTGGGAAACAATGATTACTATCTTATCGCCTTCTGTGTTGAGAACAGGGACTGGTAGCAAGTGGAATATTCAATTTTGAGAATTTTTTCATTTTGTTCTCATATGCTTTCAGAGCTATATTGGTTCTATTTCAAATAAGCTCATTAAGGCATGTGGGTTTGAACTTTGTGTGTCAGTAAAATATTAACATCCAGGTATGGTTTTTTGTTAAGAAGAATAGAATACTCTTTTTGATTTTATTTGACTCTAATTTTGACTTTATATTTTCTTCCCAGGCTTTAAACAAAAGTTTAATGTACCAAAGTTTTGTACCATGAACCTTCTTTTTAAGCTAGAATATATCTTATATTATTGGCTGGAACAAGTGGGCAAGGTTAAAGAGAGCCCTTGAATAAAGAGGGGGAAAAAAGTCCCTAATTAGACTTTTAAAAATTTAGTCTTATTCTCAATTCTACAAACATAGAATTACATTTCCACTTCAGTTTAATCCCATAGCATAAAGAGATCCAAATAGACAAGGCAAAGAGACTACTTTAATAGTCAATTTTGAATAGTTTTTTATTTATTTATTTTTTTTTAGCTTCCTTTGTTGTCATATGTTGGAAGAAGGGGATTGAGAGGGATTGTGGACATTAGTAAAGCTTGCCTTTAGTGACATCAGAACTCTCCCTTCCCACATCTTATTGGCTCTGACTTGTTTTTAGGCTTGCATAACTGCATTTTTAGTATATCATGTGGCCTATTTAGTTTTAATTTTTGAAAATGATCCCTTTTCTATTAAATATGTAAGTTTTAAAAGTTGTGTTTTTGTATTATTGTATCTTTTTGGATCAAATTTTTGTCATGTTAACATTACTAGAAAATGATATTTAGTTTACATAAAATAGTTCAAATGTAACTTATTGAACTAAGGTAAGATTTGACATAAAATCATATACTATTTTTAAATGTTTTAAGAGAATAAGAATCTATGTAGGTAGTCGTATGACAAAAGTGAATAAATGTACAGCTGAGTTTCAGAAGGGAGGTGAATTTGTATTAGGAAAGGTCTATAGAAAGGAAGTATTAAGAGCCAGACATAGTTTTAGCAAGCTGGGAGCTTAGAATTCCTAGGTTGAAAATCTAGTATTGAAGTGGTAACAAAAGCACCAGGAAAGGAAATATGAAATATATTTGGGAGAACATAATTGTAAAAGAATACAAATATAATATAATAGAGATTCTGTTCACAGCATAAGAAATTATGTTGGAGATCTCCATCACAGGTATTTTACATGAAATACAGGCTCAAGGAAATGCAACTAAGCAAGGCAAAGTCATAAATGAATGAGCAGTTTGCTTTTGAGGGAACACAATTTTTAAGGTCGCAGGGAAGTGAAGGCAGGATCTAGGGAATAAGGAAGTCAGAGAAGGATCAGGGGAGAGATAGGTCGAATCTACCTGGCTGATGGGGTCCCAGACCTTTCTAAAGATATGCCAATCAAGACAGTCTGGGAAAGCTAACTTCCTTTTTGTATGCAATTATGATTGATAGAATTCACTTTATGACTGTCTGGGAAAACTTAAGTTCCCATCAGGATTGTCTCAAAGGTTGTTGTGACTGCTTTAAAGATACTAACTAAACAGCCTGGGAGACAGATCTGGTTTTGATTCTCGTTTTAGCAATTCCTGAGAATAAACTGGTTTAAGATTTACTTCAGTATTAAATTAAGAGATAGTAAGAAATGTTGCTTTATGTTATACATATCAGAAGAGGGAGGGGAGGACATATCTGTATTGGACATGGAAATTCAGAAATTTATTTATTACTCAGTACTCAGAAAAAGACTATCTTTTGATTTTATGTATCTGATTCCTCCTTCCTTACCCTTCTCTCTTCCTAGAGAGCTTTATAACTAAGGATTTTGAAAACAGGAAGAAAAGAGAAAAAAATCAGCAAAGGCAATTGACATCAAAAAAAATCTGTTTCATATCTTGAACCTCCTATTCTGTAAAGGAGTGTGTGTGTTAGGACTATCTTCTAATGTCAGCTTTGGGGCCAAACTTGATCTTTTTTTTTTTTTTAACTATTATTATTTGTTTTTTATTATAGCTTTTTATTTACACGTTATATGCATGGGTTGCATATACATTGCCAATAACATTTGGCACTGGTCATTGTCATGGTACATTGGCAACATGCCAATTGTAACAGTTATAAACTACAGCCACTGATGTGAACAACATGGGATGTACTATAAAATGAATGCTGATTCCAGGATTTTTCTTTTTAATTTGCAAATGATTGTTGACTCCAGGATTTTCCTAATAACTTGCTCTTTTAGAAAGTTTCTAATGTTAAGACTGCTCTAGGACTCTATGCTTCTTTCTCATAAAGGTGGTTGGAGGGATATGCAATTGCCTAATCTCTTAGCTACTCTAAATAAAATAACTACCTTTCTACAAAACAAAATCAATAGCATTGACAATTGCCAAATCTTTTGTTCCAATTTTTCCCCTCCTTCCCCTCACCTCCTTCCCCAGATGGCAGGTTGGCCAATACATGTTAAATATGTTAAAGTATAAATTAAATGCAATGTTAGTATACATGTCCAAACCATTATTTTGCTGTACAAAAAGAATTGGACTTTGAAATAGTGTACAATTAGCCTGTGAAGGAAATAAAAAATGCAGGCGGACAAAGGTAGAGGGATTGGGAACTCTATGTAGTGGTTCATAGTCATCTCCTAGAGTTCTTTCGCTGGGTGTAGCTTGTTCAATTCATTACTGCTCCATTGGAACTGGTGTGGTTCATTGTTGAAGAGAGGGCCAGGTCCATCAGAATTGATCATCATATAGTATTGTTGTTGAAATGTATAATGATCTCCTGGTCCTGCTCATTTCACTCAGCATCAGTTCATGTTAGTCTTTTCAGGCCTTTCTGAAATCATCCTGTTGGTCATTTCTTACAGAATAATAATATTCCATAATATTCATATACCACAATTTATTTAGCCATTCTCCAACTGATGGGCATCCATTCAGTTTCCAGTTTCTAGCCACTACAAAGAGACCTGCCACAAACATTCTTGCATATACAGGTCCCTTTCCCCTCTTTAAGATCTCTTTGGGATATAAGCCCCGTAGTAACACTGCTGGATCAAAGGGTATGCACAGTTTGATAACTTTTTGAGCATAGTTCCAAATCCCTCTCCAGAATGACTGTATGTATTCACAATTCCACCAACAATGTATCAGTGTTCCTCAAACTTGGTCTTTTAATTCCACATCATTGTTTCAGTGGTAATAGCAAAGTTATAATTTCCATTTCCATTGTTATTTGTCAAAGTCGATTTCTATCAACTAGGGAATGACCAAAAAAAATTGTGATGTGTGAGTATAATGGAATATTACTATGTTGTAAGAATAAACATGATGAAAAGCATGAACTCATGCAAAGTGAATTAAGCAATGTGAGGCAAACAGTGACCACAGCAGTGTAAATGAAAAGAACCACAAAACCATTTAAAAAGGAGGCATTATATAGTATTGCTTATGCTTGGGATTATGTTAAAAGCTGAACATTAAGAATATGTTAAAGCACTTATATACGTGTGTGTGTGTGTGTGTGTGTGTGTGTGTATATATCTTGAGAGTGTATATTTAGACAGAGGGCACTGGTGTTAGTTGAATATGAAGTAATAATATCTAAAAAAAAATGAAATTAAGGGGTGAGAGAAGAATGTATTGGAAGAAAGAGAAAGAAGTAGAATGATGTAAATTATCTGCCATAAAACGTGGCAAGAAAAAGCTTTTACAGTGGAGGGGAAGAGTGAAGGAGAAGGTAAGTGAGTGAACCTTACTTTTATCATAATTGACTCAAAGAATAAATAATATCACACTTAATATGGGTATAGAAATCTATCTTAACCTGCAGGAAAGTAGAAGAGGAATATGGAAAAAGGGAGAGGGTGCTAAAAGAAGCCTTATTGGGGGAGGGAATGGTCAGTAGTAAAACACTTTGGAGGCCAGACAGAGTGAAAGGACAAAGAGAATAAATGGGGGGAAATACAATTAGCACTTGTAATTGTAAAAAGAATTTTGAAGGAAGTTTTTTTTGATAAGGCCTCATTTCTCAAACATAAAGGTAACTGAGTCAAATTTATAAAAAATGGGAGCCATGCTCCAATTGATACATGATCAAAAGATATGAATAATACCGTTTGACCTAACAATGTCATTTCTGGGCATGAATCCCAAAAGAGAAAAAAAAAAGGGAAGGGAATATGCATTTATATAGCACCTACTTTATGCTCAGTACTATATTAAGTGCTTGTGCAAATATTTTCTCATTTAATGACACTTGATAATGATGAAGAAACGTGTAACTTCAAAAGAAAGACTTCTTCCCACAAATATCTCAGCATAAATTCTTTCAAAGTTTCTCAACTGGCCACACCACTCTGCTACTTTTTCTGATTGACTTTATCATGTTCTCCAATCCTCTATCTTCTCCTTCACTTCCTTCCTCTTCTTCTCTACCTTTTTTCACCTCCTTTTCTGTGGAGTCTTTCCCCATTCAGTTGTAAATTCCTTTAGAGCAGGAATTTTATTTTTCACCTATACTTTTGAGCCCAATTAAAGTATCTGGCATTTATTAGATGCTTAATAAATATTTATTGATTCATATTTTATGAGAAATAATACGTTATCAACAAATTCAGCATACTTAGGATAAAAGTTTGGATATTTGGACCATTGTTACTAATGAAAGAAAATGAGCAAGACCTGTGAGGTGAACCCTTTTTGGAAAAACAGCATAATTCTAGGTAAACTTTTCTCAGGCTTATCCTTTTTCTTTCTTCTTTAATATCTTCATATTCTGTCTTTTATTATACACATGTATGTATATGTCATGTTCCCCTTTTGATACAACTTCAAGGTAATGACATTTTTTATCTTTGTCACCTCAGGAGCTCATCTAGTACCTTTGCACTTTTTAAGTACTTACCAAATTTTTCTTGAATTGAACAAAAAAAAAAATTGCTAAAAAAATTTCATATAATAGTTAAAGGTTTAGAACATTGAGGAAGATTGAATGGTCACAGGTTGTTTTAGCTATTGATTTTGTTTTGTAGAAAGGTAGTTATTTTATTTAGAGTAGCTAAGAGATTAGGCAATTGCATATCCCTCCAACCACCTTTATGAGAAAGAAGCATAGAGTCCTAGAGCAGTCTTAACATTAGAAACTTTCTAAAAGAGCAAGTTATTAGGAAAATCCTGGAGTCAACAATCATTTGCAAATTAAAAAGAAAAATCCTGGAATCAGCATTCATTTTATAGTACATCCCATGTTGTTCACATCAGTGGCTGTAGTTTATAACTGTGTTACAATAAAATAATTAATGTCCATGGTGACTTTTGAGTCATAAAGAAAATTTTAATTAAATTTATTACACAGTTCATGAAGTAATTTTTTCAGGGATCAATTAAATCTTTTAGAAAAATTTCTACTGAAAAGTTTTTTTAAAAATAATTTAAAGAATACTGTTTGGAAAATTTCATCTGTGGGAGTCACTTAAATTATACTGTTACTTGCTTTTCTGTTATATTCTTTTTGTTATATTCTGTTATATTCCTTTTATTTTCTCTTTGAAGTCTTCCTTAAATTCTTTCAAGTGACAATTCCTTTTTTGTGATCATTTGAGGAATGGAGATGTTTTCCTTCAGCCCTTTTCCTTTTTCTAGTATTAGGAGCAATCTGTAATTTTTAAATATATATATATATATGTGTGTGTGTGTGTGTGTTGTCTGGTTATGGCAGAAACATAGCATACTTTGGTATACTTATGTATTCTTTTTTATTTTTTTGTAGCTGTTAGAAACTGTTTCTTTATTCTCTTTTTTTCCTTATTTGTAGTTCTCATGGATAATTATCTTGGTGAACTGGATGTTCCATACTATTTGTTGGCTGCAGTGGATGCTTGGTTGCTGGAGATTTTTGAGAAAATTGTTTTTTATTTATAATAATATTTCTGCTGTATCTTAATGATAGTTGCTCGCTTGCTTTGAACCTGTAATTAGCATATTCTTGGAAGATATTATGACAACGAAAATGCTGAGTCAAAGAAGACTCAGAAAAGTGAGATTTCAGTCTCGGCTCTCCTACCTACTTAGTTATATGATCTTGGGTAATAGTGATGTGATTTAGGAGATCCTAGTCCCAAATGATATATTTAGGGTTCAGTAACAAAATGTTGGGGTTCAGTCATGGGAAGAATTCATAATGGCCAATCCCTTTATAGGGGAAATCTAATCTCGATGGTTTGACATTACTTGGATTTGAGGGGACATAATAAGGCCGGATTGCACAAGACCTCCACAGAGAATGGGACTATGAAGTTAAACTGATCCTTATCAGGGCCCTTCCCTGTTTGCTTCAGGGAATAATTCCATCAATATTTCGGTCTTTCTTCGCCAATCTCATCTGCTCAGGATCTCATCATTATACTTAACTTTTTGGTCATCTGTAAAACAAAGAAAGAAGAGATGACTTCTCATGTCCACTCTAATTCTGAACTTATGTGATTCATTATATGAAGGACTTAAATTCCAGGGGATTTTGAATTTGTAGGCCTCAAGTGGAGCATCTAATGAAATCACCCTTGATATTTGTGCATTCCCCTTCTCTCCTCTTTCTCCCCCCCCCCCCAGCCAAATGTCAAATGATGACTTGATGATTTTAACCCATGTATCAAGAGGAATACCTCACTCTACCATACCTGGAAAGTAGCCATCCATTTTGAAGCATTCATTTCTACTTTTGGAGAAGTTTGTTTGTTAGCAAGCATTCATTAAGTGCTTGTATTAAGCTCTAGGAATATATTGTTTCCTTATATCCGTACTGTTTACTCTATTACTGTTGATTCTACTTTCTTGTGCTTGTTCAACAAAGCAGGGTGAATATGTTCTCTATAAATAGTTTTTTGATGATATTTGAAGACAACTGTCATGTTCATTTTCCCCTTCTTCTCCAAGTTTTGTGTTGTACAGGTTAAATATCCCTGCATTAGTTCATATGGATCTTTCCATGCTTCTCTGTAATCATCACACACATCATTACTTGTAACACAGTAGCATTCTATTGAATTCAATACCACAGTTTGTTTAGCTGTTCTTTAGATGATTGGTATCTATTTTGTTTCCAATTCTTTATCACAAAAAGTGCTGCTATAAATATTTTGGAGTACATGGGAACTTTTTTATCTTATTGATGGCTTTGCTAATTGAGAACAAACCCTCAAATGGGAAATAGGTTTGTTTTTTTTTTTACCTGAAAAAAATGGAATATCATTGTGTCATAAGAAACAATTAATGGTGTTACAGAGAAATATGGGAAGAATCATCTGTACTAGTGCAAAAAGAAGTAGGATCAGAAAAATTAGAAAAAATTTATTATGTCATTCGGCAAAGGAGAGAGTAGGGGAAGGGAAGGTATGGTTTTCCTTTTTTTTTTTTTTTTTTTTTTGATTACATTATATAAAGTGCAGATAACTAGAAAGGACATTTGTTAGGGCAGTTTGAGATATATATCAGCTGGTAAGTGTAAACGTTCACATTTGAGGAACTCGAAACACAGACTTTGGGTGGACTCAAACAAGACCTGAATAGAATCTAAATATTTCCTGTAGCTATTTATCTTTCCCAGAACATCTCTCAGTTCATCCAGAGTTAGGATGTTAGATAGTTTTCCAAGCTAAGTTCAAACAATATCAATAAATGATAAATAAACTCCTCTTACCCTTCCCCTACCCCTCCCAACTTCCTTGAGGTATTAACCTGGAATCTCAGATTCAAAGAATATGGCCATGTTAGTAATTCAAAAAAATTGAAATTGCTTTTCAAAGTGGTAAACGTATTTTCTATGTCTCCTTGAATATTAACTGTTGTAATTTGTTTTTGCCAATTTGCAGTATGTGAGGTTAAATCTCAGAATTATTTTGATTTGCATTTCTTTTATTACTAGTGATTTGGTGCATTTTTTCATGTAACTATGAATACTTTATAGTTCTTTTGAGAACTTTTTTTTTGTTTATATTCTTTGATTATTTACTTATTGGAGAGTAGTTACCAATCACTTGCATTTTTTTTTTAAACCCCCATTTGATTCACTTTCCTTCTTATCCTAGATGCATTAATGTTAGCTGTGCAGATGCTTTTCAGTTTCAGGAATCAAAGTTATCTATTTTCTCTTTTGCAATTGTTTCTATTGTTTGGTTAAGAGTATTTTATCTACCTGTAGCTATCTGTAAGAGGTCAATGATCTGTGTCTCTTCTAATTTTTCTATAGTATAATAGAATATGTTGTGGAGTATATGAAGTGTTAGTTAGTCTGAGCCTAATTCTTCCAAACTGCCTTCCAGTTTTGCCAGTAGTTTTTAATCAAATAGGGAGTTTTTCCTTAGATAATTTATATTTTGTACTTTATCAAATACTTAATTATTGAGTTCTTTAATTCCTGAATTTTCCTTGTCCAATTTGTTTTGTTGATCTCTCATGACTTTTAACCAACAGGTGATTTTGATGACGACTTCTGTTCCATAATATAATTTTGAGGTCTGAAAATCTTATTCCTTCTTTGTCTTTACATTTCATGGTTTTTTTTTTGATAGTCTAGCTCTTTCATTTTTCCAAATGAATTTTGTTTATATTTTATCAAGTTCTGTAAAGTATCTCCTTGGTGATATGCCCTTTCATTGTTTTTAAATTGTGGTTCTTAAAGAATACTTCTCTAGATAGGATCTGGTGAGGGCAGAATAAAGAAGAATAGTCCCCCTTTCACTCTGAAACCCATCCAAAAGTGGCTGAAGAACACATTTGCTTTTTTTGACTGCCATTTTACACCTGACTTTATACTGAATCTGAAAGTCCACTAAATAGTAGTCCAATAAAATGTGATTTTCTTAGTTTTCTTAACCTGTTGATTTGATGCACGCTTGCTGCTGTACCAGTGTCTACTCTGACTAGAACTCAAACATCATGATTGGTTCACATAATGAATCTTTGGTGACTCAGTTAATTGGATCATGATCCTTCTTTGTTTTAGTTGATGCTAGTAGACTTAAATTTGGCAATATCACAAGACTGAACTCCAGAAGGCTGTGGAAATTCCTGAGATGGTCACATTGAGATGATGGTTTGAGAAAACATCTTCTGAGCAACAGAACAAGTATCTGTCATTTGATAAGCATAATAAAAATTCTTATTCTTACTGATATTACCGTTAACTAAACATAAATATTCCGAGAACATAATATAAAAGTGAATAAAAATGAAAACCCTAAGTTATTGTAGAAGAGAAATTACAAAAAACATAGAGATTGATGAATATCATAGGAAATAAAATTATCCTTTTATTGATTCTTCAGCATGCCTTAGGATGCTTGGGATAATTTTATATAAATGTAATAATCATAATAATTTTCTAACTCATGTTGAGTTACTGTATTCTGAAATCACATCAGAATATGATTGTTCTCAATACATGACATACTACTGATAATAGTGTGTTACTAATTGATAATTCTGACATACATATTAATGCCTCTTGTAGCATAAATTAAAAACCGATTAATCCAAGGGGGAAAAAGATCATTTTAGTGAATCATTTTCAAAATTGCAAGTATTTCCTGAAGAATAGAGTTAAAAAAAATAGAGTAAAAAGTCCCAACTGGATAATTATTTTATTTACTTTTTAACATTTAATTTAATAAAGAACAACATTTAAGAGTTGGAAAGTTGGGAATTTTTATGTAATTTGTAAATATTATCTCTTTTCCCCTTCACTTTTAAAAATCACAGGTTCCTACTTTGCATTTGTCACAGATATATATGGTTTTATATTTTTCAAGTTGATGAGCATTTTAGCAGTATCTCAGTGACTTGGGTGGCATTTCAAATCTTCTTTCAAATTTTAACTGATAAACATTTTTAAAATCTGCTAGTTACATTAAGTCAAGTCATGTTAGAATTATTATTATTATTATTTTTTTTTTTTTTGGTAAAAGAAATATTTACCATTTGCCTTTTCAAGTTTGCTCTCTGTTGTGGTTCATAAGCATTTTGAAAACTTTAATAATGAACTGATGTTCAGTTTACAAGTCTTATAAAAGTGCTTATACTAATGCTAAGAGCAGTAAGGGTTGCTCAGTCTGCTTAGTTAGAGTTTTACTACAAATGGAGAAATCACACATGTTAGTACTGCTTATTAGAATACAAACTAAAAATTCTCAAGTATTATAATTGTCAGTTATCTAAATTTTAATTATGCCTTATCTTCATGCCATTACATTTCTTCTATTTTGCTTATACCTAGATTTTTAAGAAACCAGATAATTTTTCCTTTGAGAATTGAGCTTGGCAACTTTGCTAAAACTTTACGATAAATAGAACAATAAATGGAAATAAAACTTACATATTTATTAAGTGCTGTGGGGGATACTAGAATGGATGATGTTCACTATACAATCTCACAGTGAGAGAGATAATATGTAAATCTAATAAAAGATAATATACTCCCAAGTATATGAGAAAGAAGTAGATATGCAATTAAAAAATTATGCTTTTAATCTGGGTCATTAAAATTGTTAAAAATATATATTGTCAACTATATTTCTATAGAATTGGTTTCTTTTGTAATTCTATGTATTTCATTTTATATCTTTAAAAACATTTTCTGAAAAGGTCAATAGGCTTCACCAGACTGTTCCTGGAATTTGTCACACAAAAAAAGGTTACAAAATCCTGTTTTAATGAATCTGTGATCTGATTAAATTATAAAATAATACAAATTGCAACACATTCATAGCTTTCCTTTTTAGCTGTTTTCAACATTCTTTCTTATATTTTTTTCCTTATAATGGTGATGATCATAATGACAGTCCTTTCCTTTAGATGTCTTTAGATTTATGTGGGTATCAATATGGCACACTAGCTCTCCATCTGTAATTCTTTGCTTTTGATAAATGATTGGGCTATATTTGTTTGTGGTTGTCTATTTCTTTGAAGATATTTTATACATTGTTTTTTTAGTTGTAAATTACTTTTGGAAATAAACACGGTTATTAATTTATGCCCTTTTTAAGTTTACATTGCTTTTTTGGTGATCCATAATATTGATTCACAGAATCACGGAATTTTAGTTATGATTATTCAGTGTTCACATAGACCAAACCATGCCTAAAAACGAATCCTATTTTAGCTTAGCTAGCATGTGGTCATCCACTGTGTGAAGATTTCCAGTGAGGGGAAGCCACCATCTCTTGAGATACTCTTTTCCACTGGAGGAAGCTATAATTGTTGGGAAGTTTTTGCTTATTACAAGCCTAAGTTTATCTCTTTGAACTTTCTACCTGTGCATATTGGTAATGTCTTCAGATTGAATTGCTCTTCCACTTGATAATCCTTGAAGACTACTGTTATGTCTACCTTAGTCATCTCTTTTCCAGCTATATTACTTTGTCATGAGTTCTTAACTTTTTTTTGTGCCATGAACACCATGTCAGAATGTTTTTAAATGTATACAATAAAATGCAGAGGATTAAAAGGAAAAGAAATAGTTATCTTTCCAAAACACCACTTCAGTTTACAGATTCCAGATTAAGAACTTTTGCTTTAAGATAATTATGATATTCTATGATTTTTAGCTATATTATTGGAAGAAGAGAATGTCAGAGTTGTATAATGTCAGAATTAGATGGGCCTGAATAGCAGCTATCCACTCTAACTGTATTTGAAAAAGAATTCTTCCTATAATATCCACAAGTAATCAACAATTTTTTGCTTGAAGAACTACCATGAGCAGGGACCCATTACTTTTAGAGATAGCTCATTATAGTCCATTATGAGTGTGGATAGCCCTGATAGGAGGAAGTCTTTCCCCCATTTCTCTGATATGTTGTGAAGCTAAGGAAAAGCCTCAATCTAGATGTCAGTTGTTATGGGCCAGAACTCTCAACTTGAAACGAAGAATGCTTACAAGGTACTAAGTGAAATTGATAGAGACAATGGTTATCTGGTTTAGCATGGTTCAGTATGATTGATTTAATCCTACAACAAATAATGGTTTCCTAGTGATATAATGATTGATGTATACTCAGTGTGGAGCATATAAGCAGAGACTGAGAGCCACAGAGGAGAAGCTCTCAGCGTCAGAGAAGACAAATGCACTAGAAGCTCTTGGAGGCTGAGACAGATTCATTCCATTGTCCACTTTTGTGGTGGCTGGAGGCTAAAGCAGAAACCTTTGGATTTGGAGAGATTCAGAGGGCAGAGAAAATAGGCAGGAGTTCAAGCACTCTAAGAAAACTAACTGGGCCCCAGGAAAGGAGACAAGACTTTGAAAGAGATAATAAAAGATTTGGACTTTAACCCCTGACTACTCGTGTGGTGATTACTGAACTGAAACGAAGGCTGCTCCCAGAGACCCCAAGAAAACCGAACCAAAGAGAACATTACAGTCAGTGGCATAAATGACTGAATCAAATGATATAAAAGGAAGTTTATTTTTACAGGATACAGTAATTGAACAGTAATAATAGATGTTGAGAATTTTGGTTCTGATTCTGGTTCTTGTAAACCTCCCTGTATCTCCTTTTCTTTTAGGGAGATATCACTTATAATGGTGACTGCTAAAAGTTTGTGTGGTTTGGGAAAACTTTCAAGGCTTCTTGCCATATTCCTGGCATTGGATGTTTTTGTATGTCTGCAGGATTGCCAGATACCACATCACCAGTGTAATGCCTTCAGCCATACATGAAACAAAGAAACTTTTATATTTTAGGTGACTTTTTGCCATAAGCAACTGTTCATTACTGTCAGTTAATTCTTAGTGGTTTGTAATCTTTTCTGCTTGACTGTCTAGGCTATGTATTTTACTTGAAATCCTATCTTCTCCCAGATATTGCTGCCTCCTTTTTAATGTGTTTAAGTTCGGCCAGAGCGACAATCTGAATTTTTTATTCTTTTTTTTTTTTGGGGGGGGGGGACGGGAAGGTGCAGAGAGGGTAAACAGATTAAATCCTCTTCAGGTGAAACACCACCAGCTGTTTCATCTGATCTCTTAGAAATAATATATTTAAGACCCTTTACCATTCTAGTTGGTCTTTTCTAGGTATTTCTAAGTATTCAGTGTTTTTCTTAAAATATGGCATTCCAAACTGAGTATATTAAATGAGGTGTCTTTCTGGAGCAGAAAAGAGCTAAGCCATCATCACCTCTTTATACTTCGAAGTTATGTTTAACAGGTCTGAGATTGTCTTAACTTTTTGGCTATTATATATTATATAATTAATTATACTCATATGGAGCTTGAAATCCATTAAAACAATTCAGATCTTTTTTTTCTTTTTAAATTATGAACTTAATCATCAACAAGAACAATTCAGTATTCAAATATGAACAAAAAAGAAGTGTAATTTGGCTGTGTCCTGTTCTGAAGTTTCTTCTGTTCTCCATATTTTAAAATATTTTATTGAAACTTTTTTCTTTCTTTCTCTCCCTCTCTCCTTCCTCCCTTCCCATCTGTCTATTCTGTATATCTTGTTTTTTCTATATGTATGTCTCTCTGCATCACTACATCGACACCTGCTCAATAGGGGTAATTGGTCTATAATTTCCTTTCCCTATTTGTTCTCACTTTGGTTTAGGTTATCAAAACTGCATATTAAAAGGATTAGAAGGATATGTTCGTGACTTATTTTATGTCATTTGTATGATATCAGATTAATTATTCTTTGGATTCTTAATAGACTTTGATTTTAAATTTCTTCAGGAACTAAATTGTGGGTTTTCAGGTTCTTTTTTTATGATATTGGGTTGTTTAAATTATCTATTTTAAAATTTTTGTTAATGTGGGTATTTGGGCTTTTTGGGTAAATATTAATTTCATTTAAGTTGGCAGTTTTCTGTCATATAGCTGGGCAAAATGTATCCTAATATCTTTTTCACTTGTTGTGAACTCTTCTTTAATTATCGAGACTGGTAATTTTACTTTTCCTCTTTTAAAAATCAAATTAAGTAATGATTTATTTTATTATTTTTAACCAATTTTTATTTGTTTTTATTAATTCACTGACTTTGAGGGCTTTCATTTAATTTCTTTATTGATTTTCAGAATGATTATTTTGTTATATAGTTTTTAGTTTTTATTAGTTGCAAGCCCACTTTATTGTTTCCTTTTCTCTTTTGCTGATATAAATGTTTGAAGATGTAGTTTCCCTGTGGACAGCTTTGTATGTCAAAAGTTTTGTGGTGTCATTATGTGAGGTGTTTTTCCATCTCAGCTCTCCTTTTCCCCCCTCCCTTATGTCCCTTTACCTTCTTGTGAGTTGTTTAGAATCAGCAAAGCTTGAAACTATCCCAAGTTCATAATCTTATTTGACTCCCATTAGATTCTGAAGAGACACTTGTGTACTTACATTTTCAGCAATTATTGTATGCGAGGCACTGTGCTTTTAAACACTGCCTTACAAAGAAAGGCAAAAGAGCCCTTACTGTCCAGTAACACAGTCAAATGGGAAAGACAACACGCAAACAGCTATATGTAATCATACTACACAAAATAAATTGGAGCTAGTCAAAAGAGGGAAAACAATGCCAATGGTGGGGGGAATCAGGAACATTTTTTAATAGAAGACAGGTTTTTATAGACTTGAAGAATGCTGGGGAAACTAGGAAGTAGAGGTAAAGATGGAGAAAATTTGGAGAAAATTTCATTCTTGATGTGCTGCTAGTGAAAATGGCTAGAGCCGGGAGATAGAATATCTTGTTTGTGTAAGGACTAGTAAAATGGCTTCCAATTGTTTCCATCATCTTTTACCCTTGATCCTGCTTACATGTTATTGAAAAAAAAAACTGGAGAAAATCATGTAATGGCTTTTCCAAACCTTTTCATCCCTTCTATTCCTCTACTTTCTCAACTGAAAACCTTGCCTCATATTTCACTGAAAAAAGTTGAAAGCACCCTTTAATGCCCTGCTCCTCATGATGCACAACTCAGATGCCTTCTACCACTATCTCCTCCTTCATCTCATCTCACATTAAAAAGTACCCATTGTCATTGCAAAGGAAACCTTACATACACAACTGATCCCATTTCATCCTTTCTTCTCCAACTGCCTTCTCTATCATCCCTACTCTTTCACTTTAATATTCAATTTCTACTGGTTGTTTGCTCAAAAACTTCCACATAATCCATTCATCTGCACAAACTACTGTCCTACATCTCTCCTCTCTTTCCCGGCTGGTATCTATACTTCCTGTCCTGTGAGTTTCTTTTTAATGCTCTACAATACAACTTCTGACCTCACCATTCAAACAAAACTGCTCTCTCCAAATCTACCAAAGATCTTTTAATTGCTAAATCCAATGGCATAATCCCTCTTCACCTCTCTGGATCAACCCTCATTTGTCAATTACCCTCTTAATACGCTCTTCTACATTTCTATTAAATTACTGTCCTGCCTCTCCTACCTGTATGACTTTTCCTATTTCTTCTTTATTGGAAGTACAACTATGTCTTGTTGATTAACTTGTGAGATCTCCTACAACTCTGTGCTAGGCCCTCTGCTTGTCTCTGTCTCTGTCTCTCTCTGTATATATACTCTTTCACTTATTCATTTTCTCAGCTTTCATGGATTCATTGGTTATCTCTATACTGATGATTCTTAGATCTATTTATTCAACCCTAACCTCTCTCTTGATCTCAAGCCTGGCATTTCCAATTGTCTATGAATAGCCAAATGTCCCATTAACAACTTAACCTCATCATGTCCCAAATTGAACTCAGCTCCCAGTCACCAACATCACAACCTAGATACCATTTTCAAGTTCTTATCTCTCTCATCTCCCATATCAAATCAGTTGTCAAACACTGTCTTTTCTACCTTCATAACATCTCTCAAATATATCACTTCTCTCTTCTGACACTGCCATCACCCCAGTGCAGGACCTCATCATATCATGTCTAGATTATTCCAACAGCCTTCTGGCTGGTCTGCTTGCCTCTCTCTAGTCCCTTCTTTACTCAGTTATCAAATTGATTTTCCTAAAGCATAGGTCTGATCATATCAGCCTCCTCTTCAATAAACTCTAGTAGCTCTCCAGGATAAAATATAAAATTTACTGTTTAGAATTCAAAAGCTTTATAACCTGACATTCATGCCTTTACTGTCAAAGCTTTATAACCTGACATTCATTCCTTTACTGCCATTATTATGGCTTAATCCTTCCCCTACATCCTCTGCAATCCTCTGCCAATAGAGAAGGCAGTCGGAGAAGAAAGGATGAAATGGGATCAGTTGTGTATGTAAGGTTTCCTTTGTAATGACAATGGGTACTTTTTAATGTGAGATGAGATGAAGGAGGAGATAGTGGTAGAAGGCATCTGAGTTGTGCATCATGAGGAGCAGGGCATTAAAGGGTGCTTTCAACTTTTTTCAGTGAAATATGAGGCAAGGTTTTCAGTTGAGAAAGTAGAGGAATAGAAGGGATGAAAAGGTTTGGAAAAGCCATTGGATGAGTGGAATAGCAAAGATTAGGAAGCTCATTTGCAATAACATGAATCTAGTCAGCATGATTACATGATTTTCTCCAGTTTTTCTTTTTTTTTTCAATAACATGTAAGCAGGATCAAGGGTAATAGATGATGGAAGCAATTGGAAGCCAAGGGCTGGTAAGCAAGGTCAGTGATAGGATAAAGGGTTAAAGGACTCAGGGAAGAAACTAAAGGTAAGAGGATATTGTAGAATTGAACTAGTTTACCAATGAGTCAGGATGGGGAAGGGAGGAGCTATGTAGCCCCAGTACAGAGGGTATTGGCATGGGAAAAACTTAAAATATAAGATGAGGAAAAATTATGATTTTTCTAATTATTAAAATGATATGTTTAGTAAATATACTAATAATTTAGATGTCACAAAGCTGCCTCTTTTGGTCTGAGAGTTCGTCTTACAATGCAGCTTGAATTCAGAGTCTTAACAATCCAAATTCTTGACAATGGTCTCCTATGTATGTTCAGTGAAGTGATTCATAGATTATAGACTCTCGGGGCAGCTAGGTGATGCAGTTTAAGGTCCAGCCCTTAAGCCAGGAGGACCTGAGTTAAATGACTTCAAAGACTTAATACTTCCTAGCTGTGTGACCCTGTTGCCTCAGCAAAAAATATATATAGACTCTGTTCCTATCACAGAACTGTGGTCCTATCCCCTCACCAAATAACCAACCCTGTGATTTGAAACCATCACTTTAGGAAATGTTCTCACAGGACTGACTCGAACTCTATATTGTCCTGCATTCATGGCTTGTCATGGAAAACCACTCAGACCTTGGAAATTATTGTATTGTAATTCACCTTCCCATTTATGATTTGTGTATAAAATCTCTATCTTTCCTGCAACACAAAGAAATCTCCTTCCCAAGACAACTTCCAGTTTACAAACTTTTTCTCACTCTGAAAGTAATTAATTAAACTGCTGTTTGATCTCTTAAAATTTATGTTGGCTTTATGCATCTCTAGCTATTCACAGTTTATTTATTTATTTATTTTTATTCACAGTTTAGAGAAAATAAAATTCAATTAGCAAGGGATTGAAAGATGAAAAATGAAGTTTGGAGTTTCAAGACAAAAGGAGAGGTGGAATGACATTAGGTTGTGATCTGGTAAGGGTAGTTCTGAGTTCTTAATCATGGACATGGAACGCTTCAGAACCCCTTCATAGAGGTTTCAAGATAATGATTATCACTGCGTGTTGCTAAGGTTTGGGTTACAGGTTATAGTAAAGGAGTAAGTAGAGGAATTAGAATATTAGGACGTTTGAAGTAGCATAAATGTATATCTTGGAATCTCCTAGAATTAATTTTGGAGTTGGAGAGGAGAGAAAACTTTGAGCCAAGCATTGAATCCTTAAGGCAAGAAGGGGTAGGTCTTGGAGGTTAGTAGACAAAAACTGTTGGATTTTTATTGGATGATATATATGGATTCAGTGAATCTCTGAGGAGGAGAGGTTACTGAGTCTTTGAGATTGATGATGAATAGAGAAGTAATGAATAAAAGTGCACCTAGTTCTGGAAAGGGTTGTAGAGAAGTTGTATCATTTAGAGGAAACTAAGTTTCAGTGAGTGTAAAAGAAATGTTATAACAAAAGAAAAGGTTTTAAGATGAAAGTCATGGTATTAACTGTGGAGTAGGTATAACAGAGAGCACAATGGGATGGGTGAATATCCCTACAGTGGCACATTTAGGAGTTTTGGTTGAGGACCATGGGAATAAGGTGGGGAAGTATAAGGAATGGAGAATGGGCTTTGAATGACAAACAGGGCTTTAGAATCACTGGGACTGGGAGAGGGCGAAGAGGTGGGCGTTTATTAATAATTGAGAATGAATTGAGATATGTATCAAACAATCTATTGTAATAGGAGCTATTTTTAGAGAAAAGAATTGTATGATTGCAAGAAAAAGTCTGCCTTCATGCATAAAAGTAAAAAGAGAACTGGAATCTCAACTAATACTTTCTATTAGTGGTTTGTTTAATGCAAAGGACATTTATATTGTATGTTCTACCCAGAAAAGAATGAAGATGTATGGAATAGAGAGAGATAAGGTGAAGAACGTACAGGAATGTATGAATTCTTTTTTTGTATTTTATTTTCATTATTTCTGTGTTTCCCCTATGACCTGTATAATATGTGCAGGCTCATATTTACTTGAGCCTTGGCCAGCTAGAAACATATTTACTTAACCTGAGTTGATGACATTTATTGGTATTTGACATTTATCGATATTTAGTCTATTAGCTGGAACACTATCTGCTTGATTAAGCCTGAAGACCTGATTTTGTTTCCTAGAAATAAGATTTCCCTGAAACCTTCCATTCCAGTCTCTCCAAATAGCAACAACCAATTAGATGCCTCCCCCTCCCCTTCTCAGTGCTCTCCTACTTGTGATGTAATTTCTTGTATAAAAGCTATGTATCTTTACTACTTCTTTAGCCCTCCTACTGTGAGCTTTCTCTTTCTTATCGCTCCATGGGACGGCTCATCCTCCTGAGGTTTTTAATAAACAACTTTTCTGCCTTCTACTGAATGATCTCTGAGTAATCATTTTGGGTAAGGTTTTCTACATCCCTCACAAAGATAACAGTTTCATTTTAGATGACTAGAGATTTGTTGACTCTGGAATCAGAAGACCTGGATTTGTTCTGGCTCTGAAACAGTGTACATAATGAATACAACAATGTAATTGGAAAGAATAGCCACAAAATAATCAAAATTGAATGTTGTAAAATTTTAGAGTAAGCTTAAAAGTGTTAAGAGAAGATATCACCATTCCACAATTTCTTCTTCTGCAGAGGTAGGGATCATGGGTATTGAAACTTGAATAAAATGCCAGATTTAAAAAAAATATTGTTAGTTTTGCTAATTTATTTCTCTTCATCTTTTCTTGTGAATTTTCAAATTTGGTACTTTTTTTTTTTTTTTTAGTATTTTTAAATTTTGAGTTTCAAATATTCTCCTTCCCTCTCATCTTTTCCCCTACCCACTGAGAAGACTTATACATGTGAAATCATGCAAAACATTTCCATATTTCAAAATGCAAGAAACATAAGGAAAGTGAGGAAAATTATACTTTAGTTTGCACTCAGAGTTCATTAGTTTTCTTTCTGAAGGTGAATAGCATTTTTTTATCTTGAATCTTTGGAAGTATTTTGGATCATTTTATTGATGAGAGTAGCCAAGTCTTTTACAATATTTTCCAATGCCTATTTTGCCCTCTAGTTCTAGTATATCGGAACAGTTTTTTTTTTTTTTTTATGATCTCTTGAAGAATATTATCCAGATTCTTACACTATTGCTCTTACTATAAACTATGATCTCTTGGCTCTTCTCACTGCACTTTGCATCATTTTATATAGATCTTGCTACGTTTTTCTGACCACCCTTCCTCCCCCATTATTTTCCACAGCCCAGTCTATCGTGCTCCATCATAGTCATATGCTATAACTTTTCCAGCTATTCCCCAATTGAGCATTTCCTAAATTTGATTCTTTGTCACTGCTAAAAAGAACTGCTAAAATATTTTCATACATATAGGTCCTTTTCTTTTTTCTTTGCTCTCTTTTGGGATTCAGACCTAGGAGTGGTATTACTAGGTGAAAAGATTTGCACAATTTTATAACTATTTGGGTATAATTCTAAATTGTTCTCTAGAATGATTGAGTTAGTACTATACTACCAGCAGTTCATTAGTGTACCTATTTTCCCTTATCCCCTCTGGAATTTGTTATTTCTAATAAGTGTGAGATGGTACCTCAGAGTTGTTTTAATGTGCCTTTTTCTAATCACTAGTGGTTTAGAGAATTTTTTTTATGTGACTGTAGATAGCTTTGGTTTCTTCTTCTGAAAACTGTTTATATTCTTTGTTTATCAATTGGGGAATGACTCAGTTTTATAAATGTGATAAATGTGATTCTATACTCAGTATATATTTTAAGAAAGAGGGCTTTATCAAAGAACCTTGCTGTAAAATGTTTTTAATTGTCTAGGTACCTTTTAGCAAAATGTACTTTCTTCAATTGTCCTTTTAAATTGGGTCTTGTTTTAGCTTTTGATTTGTCTAGATTGTGATTGCTATTCCTGCCTTTTTTTTTTTTTTTAAGTTTAGTTGAAACATTTCAGATTCTGTTCCAGCCTTTATTTTAACCCTGTGTATGTCTGTTGGTTTCAAGTATGTCTGTTGTAAAAACATATGTTTGAATTCTGGTTTCTATTCCATTTTGTTAGCTATTTTTGTTTTATGGGTAAACTCATCCGTCCCATTTGAATTCACTGTTGTAATTACAGTATTTTCCCTTTGTTCTCTTATTTTCCATTTCCTCTTCTCTCCTTTTTATCCTGTCCCTCCTCAAAAGTCCATTTCACTTCTAACCACTATCTCCTTTAATTTGTCTTCTCTTATATTATTTCCCCCCTCTTCCCTCCCATTCTCTTTCCCTTCTGTTACCCTTTTGAGTATGTTAAATTTCTTTACATAATTGAGTGAATGTGTGTACGGATGTGTATATATGTTTTTCCCCTTCTTTGTACCAGTTCCAAGTAGGGTTCTGGTATTGTCTCTCATCCTTACCTCCCTAATTCCTCCTTCCATTATAAAAACCTTTTCTTGTGTGCCTCTCTTCTATGAGAAAAATTTCCCCATTCTACTTCTCCCCATTTCTTTCAGTGCATCCCTCTTTCTCACTCTTTCATTTTTTTTGGATCTCTTTCCAAGACAGTCCACTTACATTCATGCCCTGTTCTCTTTGAAACTCTTTTTCACTGCCTTAATAATGATAAAATTTTTAGGGGTTACATATATCATTGTTTCATGTAAGAATGTAAACAGTTTAACTTTATCGATACCCTTGCAGGATTTTTCTTTCATATTTACTTTTTTTATGCTTCTTTTGAGTTGTGTTCTTGAATATCAATTTTCCATTCAGCTCTTGGCTTTTCATGAGGAATGTTTGGAAGTTCTTTATTTCATTAAATATCCATTTTCCTCCCTGAGGGATTGTGCTCAGTTTTGCTTGGGTAGGTTGTTCTTGGTTGGAATCCTAGCACCTATGTCTTCCAGAATATCATCTTTTAAGCTACCTTAGCTGTGTGATCCTGATCATAGTTAGGTTATATACCAATGATTCTACATTATTTGAATTATTTCCTTCTGGTTGTTTGAAAGTATTTTCTCTTTGACCTGGTAGCTCTGGAATTTGGATACAGTATTCCTGGAGTTTTTATTTTGGAATTTCTTTCAGGCGATTTTTTTTTTTTTCATTTTTTAAAAATTTCATTCTTTGGATTTAAGATATTTGAACAGTTTTTCTTGCTAAGTTTTTGAAATATAGTGTCTAGACTCTTTTTTTGATCATTACATTCAGGTGGTCCAGTAATTCTTAAATTATCTCTTTTTGATCTATTTTCCAGATTAGTTTTTTAAATGAGACTTCATATTTTCTTGTTTCTTGATATTTTATGGAGTCATTACCTTCCATTTGTCAAATTCTAATATAAGGCATTATTTTCTTCAATGTGAGCTTTTGTGCCTTCTTTCCCCCATTAAGACAGTTCTATTTTTTAAGATGTTATTTTTTTCGTTATTTTTGTGTATGTGTGCTTCTTTTACCACACTGTTAATTCTTTTATAATTTTCTTGTATCACTTATTTATAGTAACATTTTTTTCTCTGTCACTCTTATCTCTTTAACCCTTTTAGACATCTTGATGGCCCAATTAGCATTTTTTCTTTTTGAAGCTTTGTTTTATAGTTGTTTTCTGTGTTCTTGTCTTGGTCTTCCCTACCACTGTAATAGCTTTTTATAATCAAATTATTTTGCTGTTTGCTCATTTTGCTGGATCAAAAGATTTGTACAATTTTATAATCCTTTAGGCATAGTCCCAAATTGTTTTCCAGAATGAATGGATCAATACTATAGCACCAGCAGTTCATTAGTATACCGATTTTCCCTTATCCCCTCTGGAATTTGTTATTTCTAGTAGGTGTGAGATGGTACCTCAGAGTTGTTTTAATATGCTTTTCTCTAATCACTAGTGGTTTCGAGGCTTTTTTCTTTATATTTGATTTTAAACTTTATGTTAAAGTTGGGCTTTGCTTGTCTGGGAGTGGGGAATTTGTCTGAAGCTTTTGGCTTTCTTTGTGCCACTATTCTGAAGCTAGTTGGAGGTTTACAAGTTTTTGGTACTTCCACAGTGGTGTAATGCAGAGAAAGATCTGTGTTCTCCTGATTTTGTACACATCTTTACCCAGGAATGGTGCCTATAAGGCAAAGAGGAACCTGTGACCAAGACCCCTGCTCCCTTGTGATTTGACCTTCAGTTTTCTTCACTCAGGAATTGGGACTCAGAACTGCATACGGACAATAGAGTCAACAGTAAATGCCAGCAGTACCTACTGCTGTAGAGGGTCCACTGTAATCTTTCCGATCAGTTGTCTGATCCCCTTCTCAACTATAGGCTAAGAGCTCCCAAACCTCCTGCTGCTGTGACTGCTGGTGAAGCTGTCATATGTGTGTTTTCTCCAGATAAATCTTCATCCTAGGATCTGTCCGCTGACTATAGTTAAGTTTTCTTAGATCAAAAAATTGTTTCATCCTAACTTTTTGTTGACTGCTTCTCCAAAATTTGATTTAAGGCATTATTTTATTGTTTGGAGGGAAATGTGAGAGTTCAATTCAGTTGTCTCTAATCTACTATCTTCCTCTTTTAAAACAAATTCTCTAAGAGATAGTTTCTATGGAACATTATAAACAGATGCATTGAGGAGGACATTTAGATGATGTAAAAATGAAATATACAATGAAATTCCATTTAAAAAAAATTATAGCTTTGCTATTTACTGTTGTTTGTCCTTGAGCAGTTCATTTAAAATGTTTAGACCTATAATGTCCTTAATTTACAAAATGAGGAGATTGGACTAGATGAAAGAAATTCATCGAAGGTCTAGACTTTTATGCCCTTTTAATTCGATTTTCTTAGGACCATAGTTGAGTTATTGTGCTATCATTGTTAGTCTCTAAGGTGATAACCTATACAAATCTCATTTCCAAACTTTCCCGATTATTTATGGAAGTTTTCTTTTCCTTTCCTTACCATCTATCCACCATTTACTATATTGAAAAAGAATACACTCTCTCTTGCACACACTTAATGCAAGTTTTTTTTTTCTTTTGTCCTTAATGGTGTTTAATTTCAAACATCCTCAGTGCAAAGAAACTGCTTGAATTATTTGTATTATTTTTCTCTTCTGATTCAATCAAGTTCCCCTCCTCCCTTTTTAAATGAGCAAGTTATTAGTCATGTAGATTATGTTTTGTTCCTTTGATTTGATAGGATTTAATCTTTTTGTATAGAAAAATCCAGAATTTATATATTTATGATCCTGTTTTATTTGTAACACTATAACAATTATATAGTTAAGAGTTAGTTTTTCATCTGTCTGGTTTGCTTTTCTGCCATTGGGGAATGAGAAGCAGCAAGATTTTTCTAGCTTGATGTTGCTTGTCCTCAGGATGTTGATAGCATTTTCTCAAGAGCCTAGTGAACATGCCATGAATTAAAGCTGCTTTATTGATAATTTGAAGACACACATGAAGATGTACCATATGTCAGAATATAAGTTGGTTGAGAAGACCACATGGAGCCAAGATTAACTGATGGCTTTTCAAGTTCTATTGCCCTTCCCAATGAGAGGGAGTGGGAGAGGAAGAAGGGAACAAGTATTTATTAAGCACTTACTATATGCCAGAATACAAGGCCAAGTGGTTTACAAATACTTCTTTTGGTCCTTACAATAGTCCTGTGAATTAGATACTATTATTACTTACTCTCATTTTACAGTTGAGGAAACTGTTGTTAAAAGTGACTTGTCCAGAGTCACACTTCCCTTGCCTCAGAGTGATCAGAATCCTGATGAATGGGTTGGGAAATAGGGAAGATCAAAATATTATAGTATGACATGGCCTTTTGGGGACCTTAAAATCTTAATCCCTTTTTTTTTCTTTTTTTTTTTTTTTTTTTTTAACATGTGAGCAAACTGAGGTACAGAGAGGTTAAGTGATTTGCTGAAGGTATCTAGTAAGTGTTTGAGACTAGATTTGAACCTAGGATCTGTCAGCTCCAAGTCTAATGCCTAATAAATTGTGATGCCTCTGAATAGACACCTACTAGAAACTGGTAGTGAAGAAATTAGTTTACAAGTTTAGAGATTCTCATCCTTGGGAATGTGAAACTTGTCAAGGGAATATTTGCTGAATAACCATATTCTATTATCCCTTTTTTAAACCTTTCCTAAGGAAATTATTTTAATTAAAATAAATAAATATAATTAATTGTAATAAATAAAATGTTTCAAAAAGTACAAATGTTAGTGAAAGATTTGTGGATTAGAAAGAGAATACTGAAGAACTGGGTGCATAGTGAGAAAGGAAGGAAGCATTATGTCACAGTGAATGTGGAAAATTTGAAAGAGACAATTGAAGGAATATTTCGTACTGATCAAAATCAAATGAAGAAGACTTGTCTATGAAAATTTTTTTTATAGTGAGCTAGAAAAAAGTCAGTGATAATGAAAGACAAACTAATTTATTTCTACAATAACTCCAGATTGATTTCTACTCAGTGAAGTTACAGAATTTTTGATTTATCTTTGGAGAAAACATATCTCATTTTTATTAACTGTGCTCATAAGACTTTAATTATATTTATGAGAACATATCTCTGTGAATTAGAATTATCTTTCTTCTTATCAATTAAATCCAAAGGAAGAAAGAAAGTGGAAGCTTTATAAGATGTATGATTTTATCTTTCAAAAAACATGGATAGATTAAAACTGTTTATTGATAAGAAGTAGAATCAAGAGTTTCACTAATATATCTGACTGTGTTCTAATAAACATATAACAGCTTTAAGATATTAAAAATGTTATGTACCAAATAAAGTTTTCATTATAAAAAATTGATCTATTTTATTTTTATGTGCATATGCATGGTGAACGCTAGAATTCATTTTCTTGCAAATTGAATAAGGTGTACAGAAATGTTTACTGAAAGCCAGATTGGATAGGCACTAAAAGAGACTGAGAAGTCCAGTCCTATGAAATTCAGGTGATTATCATAAAAATGATGTTTTTCCCCATAATGAAGATCTTATATAGCTTCCTTTTGACAGTGAGCCAGGTCATTGCACACACATTTTTTTTTTTAAATGGCATTTTCCCCCCAAAATATATACAATGATAGTTTTCAATATTCACCTTTGCAAAGCCTTGTGTTCCAAATTTTTCTCCCTCTCTCCTCCCCAAGACAGCAAGCAATCTGATATAGGTTAAACAACATACTTCTTTTTTGTGTATTGAAGGTGATGTTCTGTTGAGCCCGGGGACCTAGTCATGACCACTGTATTAAACAGACAAAAAATATTTTGTTACATTTTTACAATAAAAATTATTTAGACATTCCCAAACTTTTGAAAATGAAAATTACATATGTTGATAATGGTTATGACTTTCCACCTATGGTGGATATGCTTGAAAAACAGAAAATATAACCCATATAAGAAAACTACCAGCTCTTGAAAAGAAATCTTTTTTTGTTGATAACTTTAATTATACATTCCCCTGGTTTAACAAGTTCTCTCAATTTTCCTTTTGTACTTCCTATCCTTCTCTAAACTTCTATTTTTTTCTCATTTATTGTGAAAAAGATTTGTTGTTGTTGAGTCATTTTTCAGTTGTGTCTGACATTTTGTAATCTCATTTAGAGTTTTCTTGGCAGAAATACTGGAGTGGCTTGCCATTTTCTTTTCTAGCTCATTTTACAGATGAAAAAACTGAGGCAAGCCAGCATAAGTGACTTGCCTAGAGTCACACAACTAGTAATTGTCTGAGGTCACATTGGAACTGAAATCTTTCTTACTCCAGAGCTTATGCTATCCATTGCCCTAGCATAGTGAAAAGGACATTAAATGAGGAGGCTGGAGATCTAAGTTCTATTATGGTTTTGCCACTAACTTGTTCTTTGAAGTTCAGTAATTTACTTTTCCCTCTCTGGGCATCTGTTTCTTTCTTTCTTTCTTTCTTTTTTTAATAAGATTTGAATGTTGAACTAGATTGGGGGTAATTTATCTTTTTTATACAGTGGGATCTTTTGTTATTGTGACTCTTTTCTCAGAGTAATGTCTTTAAATGAACAAAATAGAAAATGTAGAATTACAAAGAAAAATAATTACATAGAAATGCAATTATCAGAATATTTAAAAAAGAAAGTTCCCAGACTCTAGGTCAAAAGATGAACTCTGGATTTTCCATGTAACATTCCATGATGCTATTAATTTTGTACTTTCATTACAGGAAATCAGCTTTGGTCAGAAAATTGCATATATTTCATCATTATTTTACTCCAGAAAGCTCTCACTTCCTGGAATTTCTTTTATGTCATCAACCAGGGAAAAACTACTATGTATGTAATAATCAATGTCACTATCACTAATGACAAAAAAATTGCCCCAAAACCCATTCTTTTGCTTTTCTGAATTGCTGCCTTGATACAAGTAAGTCACTGGTAATGACGAAACTTGTTCTTTGTTAGTTCCAGGGCCTTGAAGCTCATAAATTTTCACCAGCACACATCTGTCACTAAGAATGAATTAAGTCCTTTTTGACCTTGGACTTGAAATAGACAGATTGGTCTCAATGGAATTTGTCAGTTTTCATTGCTGTGAAACTCATTCTGAGTGGACATTGGCTAGGATGCTGTCTTGTCTTGTTTAATAGTCATTCCTCTGTTGAAATGAATAATGCTAGTGAAATATAAAAGAAAGAATAGCATTGTAGTTGTTAGGTTTCCCCCAACCCCCCCCCCCCCAATTTTTGTTTTTAAAAATAAATTTTACTGATAACTTTTGTTTTTATGTTACAGTTGTTTCCCACCAGGAACCAAATCAAACCATCCTTTGTTAAAATGAAAAGCCATAGGTAAAAATCCCTGATAATAGAAACCTTGTCTGAGAATATTTACCCTATTCTGTCCTGATAACTTTCCTACTTTTCTTCTGTGAAGTATTTTCATTTTTTCTTTTCCCAAGTCCTTAATTGGTTTTACTAATACTGAGTTAAAAACTTTCTTTTAACAATCTTTTCACTGTAGTCATTGTGTTATATTGTTTTCTTGATTTTGCTTATTTTGTTGTCAATATGTAATATAACTTTTAGGGGAGACAATAATTTTAAGGTTCCCTGACCTTAAGGGGCTTCTGTTCTAATAATGCCAGTAATTCTAAATCTTCTGGCTTTGGAATCTGATCCTGAGGCCCTCTGATCCAAGAATGCTATTACTCTCTCAATGATTATAAAAGTCTGGCCTAGGAATATAATAATATTTCTTCCCTTAGACTTTAGGGAAGATATAATTAGCGATCCTGAGACTATTGTTCTAACAGTTTGTCAATGATTTCAAGTTTTCTGGTCTTTGAATAGAATAATCCTACAAACATTACTGTCTATTGGTCAGTAATAACCAAAGTCTTGAGACCACTCCTTGGTTCTACCTCTCGGCCATAAAATTAGCACATCGATGACATGAACTAGATAAATGTGTCTCCTTGCCTCAGGTTCCTTGCTAAATTTTCTGGACTTTAGCCTGCTTCAATTGACATTACAATTGCAATAAACTTTGCCTCTTGACTTGGAGATGAGTTCAAGCCTGCAAATTTCTTCTGAGATACCTCGCAACACTGGTCTGTGACCCCAATCTTTTGAGGTCCCTTTCTACCCTCAACAATTGTATTATATTGTTTTCTTGGTTATGCTTATTTCATTACATAACAAGTCACATTTTTTTTCTGAATTTTTGCAAGTTTATCCATTTCTTATTTCATAATATTATTCTATTACATACCATAATTCCACTATTTTTCAGTTGAGCACCCACTTTGGTTTAATTTTTTTGTTACCAAAAATATTACCAGGAACATTTTGGTATATGTTAGTTCTTTGTATTTGTCTTTGATTTCCTTGGGACATATACCTAATATCACTTTTAGTCATTTCCAAAATTTCAAATTCAAAATCAGAACAATTGGATCACTCTAATGTTGATTGTTGCCAAGTTTTCTTTTGATAGTTTGCTTAGAGTGATATTATATTGTATTTTTCTTACTGTTATTAATTTGAAGCATGTTTTCATGTGGTCCTTATAGTTTGCGAATTTTTTTTTTTTTTTAAATTTTTGTTCCTCTCCTTTTCCTAGCTCCTCTTTTACTTTCCGGGTTACCGTCATACTATCATCATTTCACTTAAAGCTCACATTCTAGTTGTCATCTTCAAATGTCTATTTTCTTTAATCTCTTCTCCTTCTCTTCTTCCTCCCCACAACCCCCTTTCCAATAGTACTGTCATTTTTACCTTTGAGAATCTATTGCTCTCATAGACACTTTCTCTTTCCTCTGATATTCTACTTTATGTACTCTGACATTTGGCCATGATTTTGATGTTGTTTTTTGCACTTGACACTCTATCTCCCAATTGACCAGTTTCAATAGTGGTTCTTCATGCCTGAATACTCTTCTTCATTTCTGCCTTTTAGCTTCAGCTAAACTCCCATCTTTTGCAAGAAGCCTTCTTCAGCCTTCTTTAATCTTCTTTTTCTCAGAGATTACCCCCAATTTATCCTGTATGTATAGATACACATAAAAACTATATATATTGATATATATGAATACATATCTATCTCTAGTATTTCTATATGTATATAATTTGTGCCGTTTTTTACGTGTTTTCTTCTCCTCCTCCTTTCCGTTCCCCTCCCCCTTTCAGACAGTGAGCTTCATGAGAATAAGAATTGGTTTTGGTGGTTTTTTTTTTTTTTTTTTTTTTTTTTGCCTTTTTTGATATCCCCATAGTGCCTGGCATTTAGTAGGGCATTAATAAAAGCTAATTTACTGCTAGACTTTCAGTTTTTTTAAAAAAAAGTTTTAATTTAGTGATTAATATGGTAAAAATGGTTTTTGTTAACATCAATATTATTTGTCCAGAAAATTTTTGAGAACTTCCTCATTTAATTCAGTTCTACCTTATACTACCATAAAAATATTGTGAACCCAAGATATTTTATGACATATATGAAGACTTGTTGTTTTTGTAGAACAATATGTAAGTAATAACTTTAAATTTTACAGTTTGTGGTTTGCTTAGAACTATGAATTACTTTCTTTTGGGTATAGTTTAGCATTAATTATTATAAAAATCTTTTTTTTTCCTTTGAATCAAATGATCAGGACTCTGATGTGTAACTAAGAAATATTGTTTTACTTATTCAGCAAAATTTTAGTTGCTGGTTTTCTAAGTTTTGGTGTAGGAATTTGTAAAGATAGCTTTTGGGAATATGAATTAGTTTTATTATAAAATGCAGTTTAAAGGAAATCATGTTTCTTTCTTCAGTGTTAGCTTAATTATTTCTAATTACATGCAAATGATCATCTTTGTTAGCTTTTATGGGAATGTTAGAAAAACATCTAATGCTTTCTACCAGCAGAAGTAGAAAGCAGTATATCTTATACAGTCTCTCAGTGCATCCTAGAATATATAACTTGTACTTCATTCTGTGAAGAATTCTTTCAGTATTGTCATAATCAGTACTGACATTGATGCCAAGAGCATGATGTATACTAGATCATCCAAAGTAGGATGTGCCAGATTATTTTTTTCTTCTTGTCCTTGGATAATTGACAAGTTAGAGAATTCTTAGTCTTCCCCCTCTCCATTCCCCCCCCCCTTTTTTTTTTTTTGATTTTCACAATCTAATACAGCATAGAGGAGGGAAAAATACTTCAATGAAGATGACAACCAAGAGAAAAATTATACACAGTGACCACAGCAACCTAGATGAAAAGATCTGTAAAAAGAAGTTGAATTGTGAGTAATGGAAAAAAAGAAATGAAGACTTTGAAGAACAGATAATGAAATACTTTTCCCTTCTCATTACAGAGATGGGGGACTGCCAGCAGGGAATTGTTATATTATCAGATGCAATTATAATGTTGGAGATTTTTGCTTATTTTCTACCTTTGTAAAAGCCTCACAATAGAGAATTCATTTTTGTGGGTAGTCAGAAAGGAAACCTTCTCAGAAATGATTGTGATGAAAAGACAAATTGCATCAATCTATTTTTTAAAATATTGATCATTTCCTCCTGCTTTTGCCCATTCCTTTTTTCAGATAATATCTATACTATCTAATTTCTTCCTACTTTTCCCCAAATGAAAAAGGTAGGTAGAAGGCATAACTTGGAATCAGGAAGAATTGAATTCAAATCCTGCCTTAGACACACTACCTCTATAACCTTGGAGAGGTCACTTTTGCTTTCTTAACTTCAGTTTTCTCATCTCAAAAATAGGGACTTTAATAGCACCTATTTTACAATTGTTTTAAGAGTCTAATGAGTTAATATATGTAAAGCACTTTCATCCCTTAATGCAAAGCTTCTTCAACTGGGTTGTGATTCCATATAGGATCATGTGATTAAATGTGGGTGTTGTGAAATTATGATCTATTATCAGCAAATGTTTGATTTGTATATATATTTTATATACTTATATATCTGGGGTTATGTAAAAATTTCTTGGGTGAAAGGAGATCATAAGTCAAAAAAATTTAAAAAGCCCTGCCTTAACTTGCCATATAGTTAAAATGTAGTAGCACCAGCAGCAAGTGGCTACATTATGTTGAGTCAGTACTTGAGAACAAGTTGAGGATAATATTGGGGGAATATGGCTAAGATAAAATGGAAATGAATACCTGGAGTTGAATAAGGAGTATATGTATTTAGTGATAGGGTCACAATAGGAAAGAGTGGGTCAAAGGATTGTGATCAGTAGACTCTTCCTTTTACAATATTGGCTAAGTCTCTAAGTAATTTCCCTCCAAACCTTTAAGGAGAAGCTTTGTCCTTTTCCTACTCTCTCTCCCTCCTCAGTTATATTGGGGAATTGGACTAATAACCATGTGCTGGAAGATCAGAAACAATATTGTCTTAGGTTTGCTTTTTTCTAAATGGTACTTGGGTTATCTCCCAGGAAATGGAAGATGATAACTAAAGATGAAAATAGAACCCATTATACTAAATAAACCCATTTCTATCTCCCTTTTTCTCTAGTGTGTTTACCCTGTTCACTGCTCTCAGTCTCTTCTCTTTTGAATCTGGAATAATTACCTGAATGACATTAATAACAAATGTTTGTTGAATCATTGTAAAATTAATTGAGAAACTTAGAAAACAGTAAATCTTAACTGTTCCAGATATAGTACATAAAGAAGCTTGAAAAATACTGATGTGTGTGTGTGTAGCTATGTGTATATGTGTATGTTTGTATATGTCAGTGAAGAGTAACCACCTTTCATTGATCAAGCAAATTTATCAATTTTTTTGAAAAAAGTATTTTATATATATATTTCAAATTTTTATTTTCCCCAGTTACATATAAAAAAGGGTTTTTTAAAAAGTTAGACATGTAACATTCATTTTAAAAAAAACATTTCCTTATCAATCATGCTGAGAGAGAAAAATCAAAACAAAATGGAAAAACCTCCACAAGAGGGGAAAAAAAAATTTACATTCACTCGCCATAGTTCTCTCTCTGGATGTGGATGGCTTTTTGCATCTAAAGTTTATTGGGATTGGTTGTTCATATCCTTTGACCATTTATCAATTGGGAAATAACTTATAGTCTTATAAATTTGACTCTATTCTTTATGTATTTTAGAAATGAGGCCTTTATCAGAAACATTAGCTATAAAATTTTTTTTCTCAGCTTGGAGCTTCTTTAGGGAAATATTAAAGAGTAAAATCATTAAAGAAGATTTGCAGTTTCCTAAAGGCAATCCAGACCACTTTTTCCCTCTATCTGATTCTGGATCTAAGTATTTGTCTATTTGTAATGTCTGTCCAAGATATCTAGATATACATATATGGGACAGTATTATGTATTGTTCATACATCTGCATGTCATAATCTGAGACAATAGACATTTTTCATCTCTTTTGTTTTCTTGTGTGGATGATGATAGGCTCTGTTGAATAATGATAGATCTTTTCTAGAAAGTTCTGAAGTGTTTTAATAGTGCTGCTCTAACTTGAAATGTTATACCAAAAAACCACATTCTATACACAAGACTTATGGGGAAAATAGGCTTAGGACACAATTATTAAAAACTTCATGTGTAATATGTTATAAAAAGATAAAAACAAAAATGGTAGTATACTTTTATATTTGTTAAAAAGTTAAGAAATATATATAATCTTTTTAGTAAATGGTGGCAGCAATTGTAACCTTGGGTTGCTGCTCAGTGGTCCTCCCCATATCCTTTTCTATCATTGCAACATGTGGACAATTAGGGCAGATCAAAACTGGGTCATGGCAGAAGAGAGTTGTTGGTTTAGTGAAGTGGACCAGTCTTCTGCCTACATCTCTTACTCCACCAGAATATATGCAATATATACAGTGTATTATCTTGACAGAGGACTGAAGTTGGGAAGTGGGCACCAGAAGTGTTACAGCTTATGAATTATTGGGAAGTGGTGTGATTTTCTGTATTCATGCTGTTTCTTGTGGAAGAAATTGAGCAGAAGCAAAATCAAAATGAGATGCTTAGAATGTTCTCTAATACATCAGTCATGTTGGAATAAACACGTGTTATATGAGACAAGCATTCTAGCAGAACTACCTGTACTCATTGCAACCAGCACAGTGGCATATAAGAAATCTATGTTGGGCTTATACATGTCAATAGTAAACGTCTGTCAATCAGTCAGTAAATATTTATCAAATGCTCACTTACTACCAAGGATTGTACTAAGCATAGGAATGTGAAGAAAGTCAAGAAACAGGCTTTGCCTTTGAGAAACTCAATCTAATGGTGGAGACAACATATAAACAACTCTACGCAATATGTAACAAGATCTATCTATCTATATATATGTATGTGTATGAAATACATACATATATGCATGCATACACATGTATACACATGTATACATATATGTGTGTATACATATGTGTATATGTACATATATATACACATGTCTGTGTTAAATAGGAAATAATTAGCAAAAGGAAGGCACTAAAATTAAGGGGAATGAGGAAAGGCTTCTTGTAGAATGTGGGATTTTGTCTGGAAATTGAACAAAGCTAGAGAAGATAGGAGATGGAGATGAGGAGTGAGCGCATTCTAGATATGGGCAGCAACCTGTGAAAATGCCCAGAGATGAGAGAGAGAATGTCTTATATGACCAATGTCACTAGCTTCTGGCAAACAATAAGCTTCTCTCTTTGTAATTTTAATTGTTATTTATGATCAGAGTTGTTATAGGAAAGGCCTGACTCAGACTAGTTCTCTGGCAATTTAGGTTCAAGAATGGAACAAAATGAAACTTGTGAAGCATTTAGAAACTAAGATGAGATTTACCTCACCATGCAGGAGAAAGATATTCAGGAAGGGCCATTTAAGAAAGACATAATGGATTGAGTTTAGTTTGGTGTGTCTGCCTCTGGGCCAAGTTAGAGATCAGAAAGTCACATCAATTAACCCAGTCCTTGTTCTCTGTTCCATTCTTGAGCTTAAATTGCAAGAAAACTGGTCTGAGTTAGATCTCTTCTACAATACTTCTCTGATGATTTTAGGACCTTTTAGGAAAAAAAAACTATTTGAGCCCACGTCAGAATTGGAAGAACAGAGGAAGATTATCTTCTACTCTAAGAGGATTATTAGATAGAGTTATATATATTTTAAAATTCTTTCAAGGAATCTCAACTTTTCTAAAATAGTTAGAAGACAAGATTTAAAGTAGCATTTTGCCATACTTCAGTATTTCAAGTATTTTTTTAGTTTAGCAGTCAGCATAGTGAGATGTTATACTGTAATCTTCATCTTTCAATCAGGTAAAGATCTGATCCGCTGCGAAATATTGCTTAGAAAAGCCTGTCGATTTCCTAGTAATACTCAAAAACAAAGGCTTGTCTTTTTAATGCCAGTATTATTCTGATGGTGGTATGTACTTGTGATTCATGGACCACGGCAGTCTCCAAAGAAGTAGAAATGAGTATCTTATAAAAGGCAGTGGAGAAGCACATAGTGGATATGAATAGTCTGCAACAAATAACAAATCAGGAACCCTGAGAAAAGTATAATAATTTAAATGAAGATGGGCTAATTATGTGGTAAGAAGGAGTTATAACTAAGCCCTTGACAGACTATGTTGGATGGATCCCATGTGGCAGAGTTATGGAGAACATGAATAAATGAATTAAAACTAGACTGTGCTATATATTTTCCTGTGATACAAGATAAAAAAACTAGATAGCTGACAAAGGGTTACTCATCAAAAGCCATCCAACTCCCTGTTAAAAATATCAGCAGATAGAAAGCCTATGTGAGATTATAGTCACCTGGAAGTTTCTGGAGCAAATAAATAGTTTAAAATTGGAATGAAGCAGACTGAAGTGGCAGAGTACTAAAGTGACTCTTTTTTAGCAAGATATAAAACATTATAAAAATAGAGTATTGTACTGTATGTAGAAGTATCTTTCACAATAATAAGAAATTGTTGTTTCTTTCTCCTGATTGGTAACTGATTTTTTTTTTCCCCCGGGGAGAATCATCATTTTAGGAAGGATTCAGCCATGATTCTGCTCATTCCTTGAGGATAAAAATGGTATAACTGTTTTTTTTTTGGTAGTTCTAAATATTTTTTTTAATGCCTTTAAAAACATTGTTTTGAAAATGGCTCATTGGATTGTGCCGAAGGGGTCTATGACATAAAGGCTAAGTAACAGCCTGCCTTAGACCAGGACTTATTAAATTTTTTCCATTCCCAACTGACAAGTTTTTACGTGACCCTGGATATATTGGTATATAAAATAGGTAAACAAATTAAACATTTACTGGTAAATATTTCACAACTCCCACATTTAGTTATGTAACCATATATAGGGTTGTAACCCACAGTTTATTTAAGAAGCTTTGGCTTAGAGTACTCCTGGGGTTCTCTGTATTCCTATTACACTTAAGAATCTTTAAGGTAACAGAAGAATGGGCAATAACACTACCTCTTCCTTGCTCCCAAAACCCAAGACATTTCACTTTGAATGTAGTTCCTTCTAGAAGAAGAACATTAAAAAAAAAACATTCTAAGTAGAATGCCTGGGGTAGGGGAAATACTTAGTGTTACTTTTAGTGTCATTATCATCATTAGTCTTGTACTTTTTTTTTTTTAGCTTGTTTATGCTTTATGCTTTTTACTCAAATATTTTCAAATAGATCATGTTATAGGTGACAGAAAAAATTAAAGTGAAATATTTTAGTACTACTTATGAAAGTTGCCCCCAAAATGTTATTTTAATATGTAGAATAGGAAGGAAATCAGAACTTTGTGACCTGTACGTTTTAAATTTAGAGGCAACTGTATTGCATAGTGGATAAAGTACTGAGATTATAGTTTAAATTTAACTTCAAACTTTTATTACATAGGTAATACTGGGCAAGTCACTTAGTTTCCACTGCTGTAAAATGGGCATAACAATAACACATACCTCTTTCAATTTTTGTGAGGGTCAAATGAATAGAAATTGTAAATCAGTCAGCACAAGGTATAGAATGTTATTTGGTTTTTTTGCTTAGTAAATGAATATTCTCTTCCCTGTAATAATAAAGTTGTTAAGCTGCTACTTTTGTATTAACTATTGAAGTTTTCCAGTAAGTACACTAATCATCTAATATAAAGAGTTATGAGTGATTATTATGACCAATATAGAGTAGCTCAAGTATAGTCATAGTAGTTATGTTAAGTTTTGTTGAGATTTAAGGAAGGCAGTTTGATGCAGTAAGAGTACTTTTTATTTGAAGTCACAGCATCTGAGTTTGATTTGTGATTCAGTTTCATGCATTGGGTAAGTTACTGAACCTCCCAGATGAGGTCTTAAGATTCTTTTCATTACAAACTCCAGGATCTTTTGAAATGGAGTGATTTGTATTAATATCCTATGTGGCTCTTTTGTTATTCATTCAACTTTGAAGAGTGATTGCTTATTACCACCTAAGATGTCTAGATTAAAGGGCTTCACAGTCATTTGGATGTATTTGTTTGTACGGATAAATGCCTCCTTATTTTATAGTCATATTTCAAGTAATTTATTAAGCTTGTAGAAATTTTTTTTGGCATCTGCAGTCCACAGTATCAGTGTTTTCTAGATGAATATTCTAGACACTTTGCTTTTTCTCTGTGGCCCCTTTTCCCTTCTTCACACTGCCTTAGAGAGTACTTCTTTTTTCTTTCCTGGCAACTGCCATTCTCTAGTCTTTCTTTGCAATTCTTTTCCCCTCTGTGTCACCCTGTTAAGTTACACTCTCTCCTATTTGTTTCATTATGTATTTGTGAGAGATACTATAAAAATTGTTGAGCAAAATTAAAAACATTTTTCATTAAATCAAAATGCACAATTTCTCTTCTTTATAGTGTCATTTTTATTTATTATGTTGTTAGTCTGATGACAGTCATAATTTATGAGATAATCAAAGATGCTTCTTTTGAGTAACACATCTATACTTGTGATTATCTTTTTGTAAGGTAAAAAGTTAAAAAAAATCTTAATTGAGTCTTGTATGCTTAAGATACTAGATTGGATATTTTAGTTTTATATTAAAATGAAGCTTAGTTTATTGTTCTTTTCAAACTTAAATTATGATATGCCAGTTTGAGAAGTTTTGCATTTACATGGAAAGAAAGCTGTATGATAAATTTAAAATTAGCTTATTTTATACTTATAGACTGACTGTAAAAAATCTGAATATACATTTATCTTTAAACGTGTTCTTTTATTTTTGTGGTATATTTTTGGATTTCAAAGAATGGAAATTATTTTGAATTACATGCTTATTATTAGTAGTTAAAGTTGAGATTTGGCTCTTGATGTTACTATTTGGAAGGCTTGATTATTTTGCTATAGTTGTAAACCTTTCTGTTTCAAAGCCACTGAGGTTTTTACTTCAAGATTATCTCTACCTTCCTTATTAACAAACCTTTAAAAATATATGTACATGCATTTATAATCTTTCCTTTCCACAGTTCACATTTTTTCCCCTTTTGAAAAAAAGGGAAAAGAAATTACTCATCATGAATGAGAGAGTGTGTGTGTGTGAGTGTATAAGTATGAGTGTGTGTGTGTGTGTGTGTGTGTGTGTGTGTGTGTAATGTGTATTTCTGCAAGACAAATTCCCACACTGGCAATGCCAGAATATGTATTCCCCTTTTTCCCCCTTTTCCGACTCCACCCCACCCTCCTTCCCTCCTTCCCTTCCTCCCTCCCTCCCTCCCTCTCTCTCTTTCTCTCTCTCTCTATTTCTCTATCTCTCATTTTGAGCAATCATCTTTCTGGCAGGAAGAAAGGGGAATAACCATTGCAATAATCATTTCATCTGTATGTAAAATACATTTTGGTTAATTGTTTTTTTTTTCTTTTTCAAGGTGTACCTCCTTGACTCCTGGACCTAGTTGTGATCGATTTAAATTGCATATACCATATGCTGGAGAAACATTAAAATGTAAGTAAATAAATGCTGCCTTTTTTTTTTTTTCTTTTTTTGGCTGAGGCAATTTCGACTAAGTGATTTGCCTAAGGTCACACAGCTAGGTTGTGTTAAGTATCTGAGACCAGATTTGAACTCAGGTCCTCCTGACTTCAGGGTTGGTGTTCTAACCACTGTGCCACCTGGCTGCCCCTGCTTATTTTTTTAGAGAAACATCAAATACTATACTTTATCTCAAATGACATTTCCATGTACACTTAAAAGTGATACTGCTTTGCATTTATTTCTTTGTGACATGTTTTCCCAGATTCCTGTTATGGTTATGGCTTGATTAAAACATCTCTTCTCTCTGCCATGTCTGGTTTTACCCATAGTAAAAAGAGTGACAGGTATTAAAATGCGATTAGAAGAACAAGGAAGTAAATCTTTTTTTCTTCATAGCAACAGGAAACTGTTACTTCCATTCATATATTACTAATTAGAGGCACCAATAATGTAGCCATTTATGAATACCTGACTTATAAATGACTTGGCATTTGATCTGTCTTCCTTTCCCTATCAAATCTGTCAGTCAGTAAATATTTATTAATCTCATTTTTCCCAACTGTTGTCCTCTTGCTGTTCTGTTTCAGTTGCTATTTTTCCTCTCTTCATTTCCTATACTTTCCAATGGAAGCTACTTTCGCAAAAGCTCTTCTACTCCTATGGAAGTCACAACTTCTGGAGCCTCTTCTTTTTAGGGCCTCTTTTTCTCTTCCCTTACTCCCAAGGCTCTTCGATTTGTGTTCTATGTTCTGATGCTTCCCTTAAAATGTCTTTTGAGGCCCTAGTATTAGCAATTCAAACCCAGGAAGTGTAATATCATTAAGACCATATTTTGTAGAAGAACTTGGAAGTGTTGTCACTCCTTATTGTGAAGAGATAGGTGTTTTTGGCATTGTTTCCCCATAAAATAATGATCTGAATGGTACAATTCTAAAGCATAATTATAAACATATTCCACATAAAATTGTCTGAGGTTAGTTTAAATATTGATAGTAAAGTGTAAATCTGTTGTTCTCAATTTGGAATCAGAAAGACTTATTTTGAGTTCTCCAATGATGCTTACTAGCTGTGTGAATATAGACAAGGCACTTAACTATTCAGCCTCAGTTTCTCCTTCTGTAAAATGGCAATAACACCACCACTGCAAAGTTTTGAGACTCAGATTAGATATTTATCAAGTACTTGACAAACCTTAAACACTATTATAAATTTCAGTTATTTTTATTAATAAACTAGAAAGCAAGATTTGACTGCTCCTTGAAGGCTTCTTAGGCCACCCATTTGGAAGTGGTTTCTTCTTAATCTTAAAGCCTCCTTAGCCTTCAGTACTTATAAGATAACCCTTGTCTTATTACTTTATCATTTTGTCTTACCAGTGCTTAGCATAGTACACTGCATATAATAGACACTTATTTTTGAGTGAAAGGATAAATGAATGATATAAAAAAATTCAGTATAGTAAGAAGTTAGTCGTCATCTTAGTTTAATATTTGTATTATGCTACTAGATATTATGTTAGGTAGCATCTTGATTTATCTTGGTTGTCATCCATTTTAGTTTTTACATTTTTATAAGCTTTGAAAATCTTTATTCTCCAGCATACATGCTATTTTTAGCATCTAATTAGAGAGGCAGGTCACCTCAGATTTAGCAAGTGTTCTAAAAAAGGCTTTTTGAAAAGAAATTAGTAAGTCTTTTTTTATACATTAGGCATTTTCTCTTTTAGTGGTAATTCCAGTTTTTATACTTTTGGGTATTTTTATGCTTCTTGGAATGAAAACATTTTTTAGGATTTCTTTGTATTGATATTTCAAGATACTGTAATAGTTTCTTAGAATTCATAATACATCAGATATATTATTTTGTAACTAGTAGCAAATCTTTCTTAAGAAAATCATCATTTTTGTTAGAAATAGTCATATGAAATATAATCCATTTGTTGTGTGATATATTTTACCAGGAATTTTTTTCCTTTGGATTTAAACCACTTTTTACTCTCTTACAAAGAATCATAGAGTGCTAGAACTGATGCAAAGGATTTTATAAGCCACTTAGTCCAACTTGTTGTTTTTGTGAATGAAGAAACTGACCTTGAACATAAAGAGGTACATTAAGAATTATAGGTCTTCATATAATCCAGAGGAAGTATACCATATTAGATAGAATTCTACTCTTAATGAGGAAATCTTTATTCAGACTCCATTTCTCATGTTCAATAGCTGTGTGACCCTTGGTGAAATTAATTTTAGGGTGAACCTAACTATCAACAATAGTACATATTCACTACCAACAAGCAGTACCTTGAGGTAGTTACTTCAGAGAGTTCCACGAAGGTCACCAATTGTATATGGCTCAGCTTTTCTTCTAAGTTAGCAAAAAACTGTTCACACAAGAAGTGTTATAATCTATTGACATCAAGATCAAGTCCTATGATAGTAGTTTTGCCTTGGGACTACTTTTGTTGAATGTGAATATTTAGCTTGAAGAGGCTAAGTCTGTGACTAGTCTAGCACTCTGTGTTGCCCGTCACCTTTTTACATTCTTTCTCTTTCTCTTCTTACAATGACACAATGTATTAAATGTCAGTATATACATACATAATATTTTCTAGAGATGTCCATATAGATAATGAAGTTGATGCACACATTGCCAGAGCTAGTTCAGTGTTTGGGAGGCTCCAAAGGTAATATGGGAGAGGGAGCAGTATTAGATTGCTTATCAAACTGAAAATTTACAGAGTCATTGTTTTACGCCTATGAAACCAGGACAGTATACCAGCACCACGTCAGAGTCCTTTAGAAGAACTTTGGAATCAATTTTGTACATTGTGAGACATAGGAGATGCTGGCAGAGGATCACCCAGCATGATGCGCTCACATTCAAGAAGGTGATATGCTCTGTCAGCAAAGCAGAATGCATTAACTCAAAAGAAACATGAGATGTGTAAACTGATAGACATCTTCACTCCAAATATTCATAAGGAGTACTTGTGCTTGATATAGATAGAACCTTCTGAGCTAATATTGATCTGATCTGCCACAGTTGTTCATATTATACTTTGTCCTCAACATAGTGATGTCATTTTGGTCCTCTTTGAACACAAAGGACAACAACCAATCAACCTCAAAAAATTGTTATATAAAAGTACTTTAAAAACACTAAAGTGCTATTTAAAAATATTATTCCAAAAAATCATGAATAATGATAAGAAAAAAAAAGGCAAAGAAAGTAATGATGAATAGAATCTATAGTACACTGAAATTAAAATGCTCAAATTTACTTCACCAAGAAATATGATGGTCAAACGTCAGAAGTTCATTTTCAAGCAACAAATATTTCATGTATTCAAGAAAAATGCTTTTATATTTTAAGGAAAACAATTTCAGATTGCTTAACATAGTTTAAGAAATGAAAGTACAAAATAGATTATGTTAATCCAAAAAAGGTGATTCTCTTTCACTCTTAAATATGGTATTTTCTTAAGTTGAGCTTAGTCAGTGGCAAAAAAAGATTTGACATTTGTGAAACCAGAGATAACCGTTCCACTTAACACCCAAATTTCTTTTCCTTCCTTTTCTTTTTAGCTCTTTTTATTTAGTTGTTTGTTTATTTTTTAGGTTATACATATATATTCAATTTTTACATATTTCTCATATCATGATGGAAAACAAAAATAAGAACAAAAGGGAAAAACCATGAAAGACAAAAAAACCAGAAGGGCCAAAAAGGGTGAAAAAAAATAGTATGTGTTGGTCCACATTCAGTCTCCATAGTTCTCTCTGAAGATGGGAATGGCATTTTCCATCGAAAGTTTATTGGGATTGCCTAGGAGCACTGAATTGCTGAGTAAAACCAAATATATAATAATTGATCATCATACAATTTGTTGTTGCTGTGTAGAGTGTTTTCCTGGTTCTGTTTGCTTCACTCACCATCAATTCATGTAAATCTTTCCAGGTTTTTCTAAAATCAGCCTATTTATTATTTTTATAAAACAATAACATCCATTACTTTCATATACCATAACTTATTCAGCTATTCCCCAGTTGACAGGCATCCCCTCATTTTCCAACTCTTTGCCACCACAAAAAGATCTGCTACAAACATTTTTGTACATGTGGGTCCTTTTCTTTTTTTTTTTTTTAATGATCTCTTTGGGATATAGACCCAGTAATGGCACTGCTGGATCAAAAGGTATGTATTGTTTTATAGTCCTTTGGGCAAAGTTCTCAATTCTTATTAGAATGGTTGAATCTGTTCACAACTCCAAGAATGACCAATAAGTAGCAGAAGAAGCATTAGAAATGGCAAAATCTGCAAATGACTAGTTTTTTTTTCCCCCTTCATTTTCCCTTTTTCTAATGAGGGACAAATCTGTTTTCTCATATTCAGTCCCTTTAGGCTGCTTTGAAGGTAAACTCAGTTCGGAAGAAATCTAGTAAAACTTGGAAAAGGTTTAAATTCCTAGGCTTAAAGACTCACTAAAATTGGAAGACCCAAAATGGTTTACTCAAATTATCATGAAGTTGAAGTCCTTAAAGTTGTAGAGGATATTCATATCTCTCCTTGCTGACTGGCCAGAGATCACAGTTTGCTCTCTAATTTACCAGAAGTAGAAAATACCTCTCAGTAAGCTACTTCCATCTCTAGAGGCATTACCAAAGCCAGTCTAGTCAGTCTAGCTCATGAAATCTAGTCTAGGCTCATCTTCTTTTAAAGTCCTGGCACCCATTTCAGTTGAATTAATTTTTTTCCAATCTGTAAGAAAGGCTATATTTGTTCTGGTGTGAACTTGACTCAAGCCAGTAACCTTATATGTAGGTTTGATATTTGAACAAAATGAGACACACATTTGTCATTCAGTATTGGTCAAAGAGATTTACCTTATCTATAATGGATAGTTACAGTTAATAAGGATCATCACTGAGGACACTTTGATTTAAGTTAGTTAAGTCACCATGTCGTCTACTACTACTACTACTACTACTATTACTACTACTACTACCACCACTACCTAGATAACTCTTAAGACCACAATATTATCTGTCATACCTTGAATCTGGTGGCAACTGCTTTTGCCTGATGAAGGATAGGTTTCAGGATCCCTCCTAGGGGGAAGTAACATTGCAGGTAGGGTAATTGAAAATGATAGTAAAATCTATCAGGTAAGCTTTGAACCTTTCAGTTATCTATTCCCTTATATCCATCCCCACATCATTTCTAACCACCATGTGAATTTCCCTCTACCCCACCTTTACCATGTCCCCCATTCCAGATCTGCCTACCTGTTTTATTGTGTCTTCTGCAACTCATGCTCCACAGGTAACAAACTTTATTTTACTTCACAGTATTTCTTCTTTTTTCCCCTTTGTTTTACCTCTACTACTCACTGAGGCTTGATAAATCCTAGATAACACTTTATTCTTGGTTGTGCTTTCCAGTACTAGCTGTACTTTTTTTTCATACCCTCACTGGTTATGGTGTCAGAGTGCTAAAATATTCCTTATTGCTTATCATTATTTTTAAACTTTCTATCAACATTAATCAGAATCACCTTTAAGGTTCAGTCAGTGAAGTTTATCATCTGATCCAAATTTTGGCAGTTAGTATCTATTTATCCCTACAATATTATCCTTTTTTTCCTCCTCTCTGTCTTCCTGCTTCCCCTAAGTCTTTTTTTTTTTTGGTCAGATCTTTATCCATGCCCTACCTGCTAACTGGGAGTATCCCGCAAGGCTCTGTCCTGATCTTTGTCTTGTTTGTGTCTGTAGTCTATCACCTCTTAGGGGTTAAATCATAGTTATTCTACAGATGATTTATAGAAATATAATTATAAAGCTAGATTCTCCTCTGATATCCAGCCATGCATCACCAGCTGCCCATTAAATATTTCAAATTGGATATTCTGTAGTCATTTCAAATTCAGTGTATCCCAAACTGAATTTATTATCTTTACCCTCCAAATCTTCCCCTCTTCTTATTTTTTCCCATTACTATTGAGGATATCACAAGTATATCCATTCATCCAGGTCTGAAAGCTGAATGTTAGTTACCCTTGACTTTTCATTCATCTTATATATCAATCAATTACTAAGTTAAATTCTTTTTCTGCAATAACTCTATTATATTTCTTTCTACTCAACAGCCACCATTTTAGCTCAGGCCTTCATTATTTGTTTCTTATACTATTGCAGTAGCTTTCTAATTGAACTTCCTGGCACAGAATGGCATGTGAAAAAGAATATAGATACTATTACCAAAGAGATGGAAGAGAACATGGGTTCAGAATGGTAGAGGGATAGGTCAAGAGTGAGATGTAACAGAGGAACAGCCCATATGTTTAGCTGGTACTTAGGTGATTGCAAGGATACAGGAAGGTTCCCAGCATATTAGCCTACTTACCTCAGTAGAAAATTTCTAACAAGACATTGACAAGAAGTCTTGAATAGTTTATGACTTCTGCCACTAGAGAGAATACTCATATTCATAGTTATATTGTGTATTGAAATATGGAACTAAACAAGTGTATTAAAATCCTTTAACTATAGTAGGTTTTGTTCATTATTCCTTGTAGAAATAGAATATTACTATCTTGGAATCACAACCTTCATATACTTGTCAATTTAGAACTACCTGTAACTTTGAAACCTTATTCTATTATCAGTGCTTTAGTTTTTCAGGATGTTTCTGTGACGGAAACATGGATAAAGCTGGCTCCTTAAAACTTTGATGGATCTATGATTTCATTGTCTTGGGTACTCTATCCAACAATGAAGGTCATAACCTATTGATGTCTGCATATACAGAGTGACTATCTTTTTTTTTTTTTTTAATCCACATTTATTTTATTTGAAGAAACAGAGTAAGAAAAAAGAAAAACAGAAAAACAGTACAAAACAAAATTAAACAAAAGAAAAGAGAACAATATCATGTGCCCAGCAGATCAGGGAGGATTTAAAATATATAACAACAAATACCAATTTAAGAAAGTTTATATATCAGTAGAAGAAATTATATTCATGAATGTCCATCTTTTCTTTGCTTCTTTGTAAATTGTTCTTTTGTTCTCTGTTATACATCTTTTTTATTTTATTCTTTTTTGCCTCTTTTCATCTCCCCTCCCCACCTCAAGAAGGCATATAATTAAGAAAGGATATATTTATATTTACATATGTGTGTACGTACACACACACACACACACACACACACACACACACATACACACATATTTCCCTTTTATCGCCTCTCCCCACCCCCCACGGAAAGTACAATTAAGAAAGGATATTTTTATGTATACATGCATATATAGATATATACATACATATGCACACACCTCACACACACATATGTCTTTCCTATCTTTACTGACTATTCCATTAAATTTTGCTCCATAACTTAGCTTACTATTACTTAACCTTCCCCCACCCAAGGCTACCTCCCTTGTCATCTTCTCTCTCCCTTTGCTTCTTCATCCACCTATCCTTTCCTCCTTATTTCTTTATAGATTTTGGAGGATGCTATATCCTTCATTGTACACACACACACACACACACACACACACACACACACACACAATGTTGCCCTTTGAATCCATTCCTAGTATAAGTAGATTTTCAGAACTACGAGCCTTCCTCCTCCCTCTAATGCCTCTGTGTCTATTCTTCCTCTCCATCTCATCTATAACATTATTTTTTTTACCTTAGTCAGCCAATCTTTTTTTTTTTTTTTTTTAGCTTAAGCTAACATATAGTATACATTTCCCATATAATATTTACATGTTTAAACAGTTTGTGACTTGGTATTCTTAAAAGCTTCCATTGAAACATTCTGGGGTTTTTTTAGATATCCTGGCAATACAGTAAACTACGTCTCCTTTCTACTTCTTCATCTCTTCTCTTGCTTCTATTTGGAATCAATCAAAAAGTGTTGATTAAGTGCTTACTTAATTGAACTGCTTTTTATTATTGATATCCTCAGCTTAAATAATAAGGTTTTATCTGAGTTCAGGACAATTGTAAAAAACAATTTCTATCTTATTATCAGATAAAATTAAACAAAAAGAAATTTTACAAGGCAAGGAAAAGCTGAAGAATCTTAGGTGATTGGAAAATCTATGCCAAACACAACCTCTAATTTGCAACATAATAAAAAAAGAAGTGGATGGCTAAAATATAGTCTATGTATAATGGAGGGAGAAGATGGACATACGTAGAATGAAATTTTAAAAAATCTTTTTAAAGTTTTATGGCAGGAATCCAACTGATAGACCAATTATAGCACAAAGTAGAGATATTTAAAAAGCTGATCATCCTGCTACAATCCTTAATAGTTTAACGGACCTGAATAGAACAGTGTATGCTGCAGCTGTACAAGCCACCATGAAGAAGTTGCTTGAGAAAGCTATTGAAGACTTTCACAAAGTCACTGGAAGATTCTAACAGTATTTATGGCATTCACAGGAGCAAACTTGAACATCATATTCTTCAATTAATGGCATTGAAAAAGAAACATGTGGAATGGAATACAAAACAAAAGTAGATAAAAAATTATGGCTACCCATAACAATTGAAAAGTGAAAGCTGAAAGATTAACGCTATACATGGTGTCAAGATAATTTAAAAAATACAACAAAATCAGC